>NC_140048.1:7994418-8375434 GCF_963513975.1 Fringilla coelebs
AAGAGAGATCACAATCAAATAAATGGAACTGTTCAAAAGCATTCTCTTGAGTAGGTGATGTTACTGCAGCTTATGGACATTTTGTCTTCCCTCGTCAGAAAAGCTGGCTTGCTAATTTATGGGCAGAGTGGGAAAAGCAGAGGGATACAGACAGACACAGAATACTTAAAACAGGCCTCAGAATGGAGACAAAGCTCCCCTTTCACCTCCTGCTGCTATTTACCATCTGGGATCCTGAAAAGGGGGTGATGGGTAGTTTTGTGATAGGTTTGGCAAGGGGCAGGACATTTAGGATTTTCTATGTGTAACGAGGTCATGTGTCAGCCCCTCTGCAGCACACGGGAACACCATCCAAAAGAAGGTTCAACAAAGGGGTTGCCCTGGCTGAACTGGAAAGAAATTCTCTTTAAAAATATCCTGGCACCAATGCAGGGTCTTACTAAGATTAGTAATAATAATAATAAATTTGCAGAAAATGCCTCCAGAATGTAGCTTGGGAAAGCACAGGAAAAAATCAAGGAATGAACACATGCAATTAAAAGTGAGTATTTAATATTATTCTATTTTTAGGAATGGTATGAAATTTCAAAGCAAAATGAAAATTCTGAATCACAGCATTTACACCTCTGTTTGGAAACAAAATAGGTTGGGTCACTCCATGTGTTTTGGTAACTTTTGCTTTCTTGAGCCCCTTACACTGTGCTTAGGAAGTAGAGGCCAATCTGAAATGTGCTGCAGTTCTGTGGAGAGGCAGAAGTGCTTTGTATTACAGGATTCTTTGACATTTCCACTAATATTGGCGGTTGGGATGGTGGAGATAACTCAGGATTTCAGTCTCTGCTTGGAAGAAGTGTAGTGGTTTTGTTCTTTCTTTTTGATCGCTTTGTTTCACAAAAGCAATTTATAAAGAGCAGTTACATGAAATGAGGACTCCTGTCTTCATAAAGAGAATTATTAATAGGGTGAATTTCCCATCATAGGGTGCTACAGTAAATCTTTAAACAGAATCCTTTAACCCAAGGACCTGAAAGTAACATGAGCACCCCAGCCTTTTGCCCAGACTGGATGTCTGCTGACTGAAGTGGTTCTAACAACCCTCCTACTGCAGACAATTCAATCTGTGCACTGAATTATTTAAAATCTGTTCTCTACAAGATGCCCAGATGTGAGAATTAGTCACTAGAACTAATGCAGTACTTTCCTACCCATGTGTCTCAAACTCCTGCTTGGTAGAAACACCATTTTCAAGTCTAAAAGTTCTAAACCCAGGATGTCACTACTACACCACCGACAACACAGAGTTAAAAGCAGCTTGTGCATTATGGAAGACAAAATTTCACAAGTAACTGATGGGAAATCATAAAGTTCTGTCGGTCCTAGAGAAGAGACCCTTTAAAACAATCACTGGATCACAGCTGTAAATCTGGTGCAGTGCCCTGCATGTCCAAGTGCTGCTCTTGTTCCTCAGCAGCCTCTCCTCGTGCATGCACATCACAGAGCCAAAACCAGAGTCAGCCACAGGACCACGGCTGGCACACTGCCATCAGATACAGATGGACACCTTCAGCCCGGCAGGAAGGGCTCTTCAGGGGAGCAGAGCTCAGGATGGCTCCATCCCACAGCCTGGGCCAGGCTGCAATCCAACCCTTGGGCCAGAGAGGCACAGAGCCACCCCCTCCCACCAAGGAGCTCTGGTGAAGCCACAGAGCACCAGCCGTGGTCCTGAGGGCTCCTCCAGGCACTCCCTGCCCAGCTCCTCACCCCCAACACCTCCTCCCCTCCTCCTGAGGTTTCCTCCCGTGGCATCTCCAGCTGCAGAGGGAGCAGTGGGGCACCTGAGGAGCCTGGGGCACACACAGCCTGGGCTTCCTGGGCGCTGGGGCTGTCCTGGCACACTCCTGGACTGTCCCAAACACTCTGGCCCTGCTCTGGTCTCGGATCACCAACCCTCTGTTGGTATCAAAGCATGAAGCTACAGCAGCCCATGATTTCAGAGTTTTGATGCAGATATGAGTGGTGAGAGAGGAGCAGGTGATACCACATCAATCCATGGCAGTTTCCCACCCTTACACCAAAGACAAGGCCAGCAGCCAACACCTCCTGACACACAAACCACATCAGCAGGGACCTGCACATCCCCCAGCCAGCCTCACCCACCCAGGTATTCCACAGGAATATCTGTGAAATAAAATATATGGAATATATGTGAAATAAAACCTCACCAGGTCTGATTATCAGCACAAAAATCTTGTTTGTATCAATACAGAGTGAGCTGCAGCACTGCACCCTCCTGACACAGCCACAGCCTGAGCTTTTGCAGGGCTGCAGAAAAGCACCTTGGCCAGGCAGAACATGAAATAAAAGCCACCATTTAACAGAATCATGACAACCACATGAGGCTGCTACTGATACCACTATAATGGTGTCACCTAGCTGCAAAACAACCAACAAATAAATGGCTTTTCACTCCAAAATTCCTGAGGTTTTTCTGTATGTTGTTCTGCTCCGAGACAATAACCATAATTCTGCTTGGTCCCCCAGTTTTGGCAAGAGCTGCAGAAGGAGGGGGATGCATGCACACAGAGGTTAAAGGCACTGGACAATGCTCAGGACTGGGAAATGTTACCAAAAAATAAAATAAATAAATAAATATAATCACAGTTTTGATAGTTCTGTGGGAAAAAAAAAAAACCTTAGCAAATTTGCAACAAAACTGTTAAGTAATTAAGGCAAGACACTTCACACATGAACTTAAACTGCTAATTAAATCCCCCCTGCTTAATTGACTAGATTTGCATATCATTCAGTAAGGAATGGGAATGGCTTGGGCATTACACAAGCACTTCCTTGTACAGGAAGGCAGCTCAGTAACATAAACTAAGTTTAAGACAAAAACAATGCCAGTTTCTGAATGAAATAGAAATTTTCAGGAGAGATTTTCAACATGGTATTGTGAGGAACATGAGAACAGAACTCACTGCAGTCAGTTACTACTCCAATAATAATATTCAGAACTACAGCAAATGTTTTATATCTGTTCCATTTCCCTGCTATTTAACCCATGATCACTGTCTGCTCATCTATACAAAAAATGAGTTTGCATCCAAAAGAATCCATTTCTACTTGGAAAACCCCAATTCCTTCATTTCAATAACCACAAGATAAAAAATATCAGTGTCTGTCCCTCTTTACCACTAAACTCAGGGTGAATTTAAAGAAGGGTTGAGCAAACTTCCAGACTGCAGCAGCAAAGAAACACTTTGACTCTTAAGATCAGTCACAGCCAAGGAAAATGTGTAATTATCTGCAATTCCCATCATTCCCAAACGACCCAAAGTGTGCAGAAGCCCTGCTCCAAGGAGGTCAGATGATGTTTTTTACAGTGGGTAAAGACTCAGAGTCAGGAACACAACTTCCCCACATGGGATAAACGGTTCTAGGAGTTCCTTTCAATAATCTGCTTTTCAAGTGAGAGCTCTTACACCAATGTACACATGAGCACCTGGACAATCAGGGTCATTCCAGTCTCCAAAAGAAGAGTGTAGATCAGAACATCTCACCATGCTGTGTGGAAGTTGGTGTCACATCAGTTGATTGCACATTCCATTCACAGATATTGATAAGAATTTTTTTTGTCTCAGCTTGTATCTTAAAATAAATAAAATCAATTCTTTATCTCATTTTTTAAAAGGTTCTGTAAGTCTTTGAAACATTAATATTCTCCCTAACAAAGCCAGCAGCTGCTCTGCCAGTCTGTGACATGGATGGTTTTGTTAAAAGGTTTTCATGTGGGGTTTTTTCAGTTCAGTGTGCTTTGCATATGAAACAGGACATTTCCCCACCCTCCACCCCCATTCCCTCCTAATCCAGAAGGGACCTTACTTCCTCCCTCTCAAACAAGCAGCTCATTCAGCAAAAGGGAAATCCCGAGATGCACTCGGGCACAGAGCCTAGAGAAGGAGCTTGGAGAAAAAAACCCAAACCAACAAACCTAACAACAAAAACACCACCACACTCCCCAAAAAAAAGAAGAGCTACCAAGTGTGTCCAAACCAGCAGGAAGAGGAGCAACAGAGCTGGTAATTATGAATTTACTTCTGCAAACTTCTCCTTTGGGACATGGCTCTGCCCTGCTGGTCTTCACCAAATTTTTTCAGGGCTGCAATTCTCCTTTGGCCCTAGAGTGACCCAGCCCAGAGCTGCAGCTCTCCCCTGCCCAAGCAGGAATCACAGACTGGAGAAGCCTTTACATGATGGCTGAGAGTGAATTTGGATCAACTCAATTGTTTCTTACTCAATTGCCATGATAATCTGAGGTAAAATTTGTTTCTGGCTTTAAAATGGAAATGAAAACCAAGCAACCTTTTCTAAGTTAAGAAATTGGTTTGAGCAGGATCTGTGTGTCTCCATATTTCTCTTCCCTGAGACTTTGTGACATCACAATTGTCTGCAGCAGTTAATTCTGATGACATAGGGGATTAAGATTTTGGCTGAGGGAGCAAAAAAGTTCAAAAGTGAGGGGGATCTAATTAATAAGAGATTTTTTTCAAGGCAAAAAACCTGCATACAAAAAATACAGCAATTTCAATGTAAGGGCTTCACATCTGCCAAGATGGGATCCAGCTGCTCTTTTACAAGCACATGAATGAGCATCCCTCTTAGAAACAAAGGAATATATGGAGTTGTGTGTGACTCTACTGAAATCAAATCATGTTATAATAAGAGAAAACTGCACCAATAAATTAGTCCAGCTAACAAGGGCAAATTTGATAAAATTCTTTAGAAATCTCAATTATAAATTTGCATGTAAATTTGTAAGAGCAGAATTCAAATAGACATCTGAAAAGAAAACCTCCACTGAAATTTTCACTTGTAACATCTCAGCAGAATGTGGCCCTCAAATCATTGCCAGTGAGGAAAACCTGGGCACATTTGGGAGTGATTTTTACATTTTAATAAATCTGAAGCAAGTCCAGTGACCTCAGTGGAGTCAAACCACAGAGGCTGGAGTGAGGCACTGGGCAGTGGGGGCTCCATGGCAGGGTCTGGGGCAGGGATGCTCCAGTTTCTTCCCTTTCAGACCCTGGCAGGTTCTGATATCACACAGATTATCCTGGCTGCATCCCAGGCCAAAGAACTGAGGAATGACCCTCAAGGTCTGGACCAGAGGGACATTCAGAATATTCTCTTTTCTCCACAAAGCCCACCAAGAGCACACCAGTGTGGGTACATGGACCCAGTGGTGGCACAGCAGCCTGGGCTGCTCACACAACTCCCAGGGGTGATCCAGGGAAGATATTTCCTGCTGGGAGCCTCCCACACGCTGTCCCCTTTGTGCCACTGCAGGTTCCCCACAAAATAACAAAAATAAGGGAAACAGAGAGAACACTGTGATTCTCTGGGAGCAGCTCTGTCCCACGTTTGTGACCCAGTTGGTGATTTAAGAGCGGAGAGCCCTCTGGGTCACAGAATTAGAAGAAACCAAGGCAGTTGTGCAGCACAGCTGGGAAATCCAGGTGGAGCAACAACCCCACGAGGGAGAGGGAGCATGGTGGAAACTGAACCCACAGCTCCCAGCTCCTCCCAGTGCCCCTGAGGAGCAACTGGGACAGAGATGTGCAACATTCTCCATCCCCACACCGCTCAAGCCCTGCTAAAGCCAAGCGTGACATCTCTACAAATGCAAATGGCCCAAATGCCAAGACTAACATTTCTAAAACCTAATTCAACTCTTTCATTTCTTAGCTGCAGGCCCTTTGCTGCCACTCCTTCTTTCCACCCAAACAAAAGACTAAAGGGATGACTCAAAGCAACTTGAATTTCAAGCTAAAGCCACAAAGCACTGAATGCCTCATCTTTAACATTAAACAGGTGTGCAGATGATATTCTTTCAAGCCTCAGCACAGTTAGGTTAATTGCTCAAAAACTGCAAAAAGACCAAATTTACTTAAAAGACACATGAATAAAGTTAATGCTACAAATAATGAAGCAAGTCATACAACAAATACAAGTAAATAGTAGTTAAGGCACTGTCAGCTCCATCTACCTCTTCTTCCCCTCAAGATAACTGATTTACTTTCATTTTGTACTCCAAAATTTATATAAAAGTTTAAAACTATACAATAATAAAAATGT
Organism: Fringilla coelebs; assembly: GCF_963513975.1. Taxonomy (NCBI): domain Eukaryota; kingdom Metazoa; phylum Chordata; class Aves; order Passeriformes; family Fringillidae; genus Fringilla; species Fringilla coelebs. Next base: position 8,000,554 of record NC_140048.1, read on the forward strand.
GGTTTAATTTTTTCCTTCAGAACTCAGTAGTCTTCAACACAATACCTTTGCTCTAGAATCAACAGGTCAAAAGAATGATCAATGAATCCATTATAAAAGAAAGATTTTCACAGAAATGTTTTTAGAAATTAAGGTTTTAGAAAAAGAGCACTTAATTTGCAGGCTGTGAGGGCCAAGGCCTTTGAGTTCTGCATATTCACTGATAGTAACACAGAGCACTTTACTCCACTTCTATCACTGTTTGCCACTGAAAATAGCCCAAAGGTTATTTGGCTCAACAGATTTTACAAAAAACTGCACTGTTGTGGCAAAAAAGGGCAAAAAGCCAAATATAACGAAATCTTTGGCTATTTAAGGACAAGGACTCATTGCATGCCATGTTTCTTATTAGTGACTGAATGGGAACAAAGAAATATCAATGATGGACCTGATGCTGCAGTCTGGGCTGCTGTGAGGTTGATTTACTTCTCGCAGCAGCTCTGCACCACTCTAAATACAGTTATTTCAAAGAAATATTTCTCAATTATACCAGCACAGGTGAGATTATTCACTGAATAAACTGGAACTGCCAGTGGGGAGTTAAAAATGGCAATTTTTGGTTTTTTTTTTTTTTTTTTTTTTTTGCATGACACTGTTATCTTTCAGCTCAGGTAAGTTTTCCAACTGTGGAATGATGGTGCTTCAGAAAAGCCTGTTTATCATATAATTCTTAATAACAGAAGTCTAAGTCTGAAATTCATTACATCAGTGAAGGTTACTGAAATCAAACCATATTTTAGCCCTAACATTGTGCATTTTCTGCCTTTTTAACCCATTACTCTGTGTAAAGTTATAAAACTTATTTTACTGCTATGAACAGGTAAACCTGAAGAATCTTGAAGATTTTGTAGGGTGAAAAAATACAGAGCCTAGAAAAATTTAATACTTAGGTTTTTAATTATTTAAAGTAATTCACTGCTTCTAATTGGTACTATTGCAACCTCTGTGTGGGTAAGCAGCAGGATGCCTGTGCAACTTGTATTTTTTATTACTCAGCAGAATTAATTTTGTGATCCTGGAAACAGCAGCTCCCAGCACCATGAGTGCAGCGCTCCAGAATTCCAGAGGGAGGGAAGGAAAGTGACTCTCCCAAAGGCACTGGAACCGCAGGAACAGCTCTCCAGACCTGTGCTCCCTCCGGCAGGGTACAGGTGCCAGGACACAGTCACACAAAGAGCCTCAGACAGAAATTCACACTGAAACAAGGAGCTGCTTCCCTCTCCTCAAGTTCAATAAACGCTCTTGACTGCAGTGCTTTCTTCTCCTGGGACACAAACCTTGATTTTGCTCAAGGGCAGCAGGAACTTCCTGGCTAAATGCTCAGAGCACACCAAGAGCAGCATTACACGGCATTCAGGTGTCTGTAGACAGGGTGGTGATCAGGGGGGATCTCAGAGGTCTTTTCCAGCCTCAATGATTGTGTGTGTCTGTGAAATCCAACAAGTGAAAGAAAACACTGCAGCAGATATGCATCAAGAATGCTGCAGAGCCCAGAACATCCCACACCACATGAGTGATCTACCTGGAAATCAGCACCTGTAACACAGGTAATGTGAGAAGTGGAGGGGGTAGAGGACTTCATAAAAATGCAGGATATGACAGTGAAAAGATATGAAATGGTTTTTCTTCCAACCCCAACAGATGTTGTTCAATTAAGGATGCAAATAAATCACCCTCTGCATTGCGAGTCAGAAAACACATACATAAAAGCTTTCTAAATACATTTCAGTTTAAACTTGCATAATTCTCCCAGTGGAGAAATCATCTTCAACTTATGTAATCCTTAGAAAGAGACATTATTACATACAGTTCTGCGCCACTAAGAAACAAGGAAGGCATATCTAGAAAAGAGGTGCACCCACACACGATTAATGATATGGGTGTGGAGGGAACAGAGGGGAAAGCTGGAGCAGGGATGCAGAGCCCTGCTCTGCTGTTTGCACAGAGCCTGAGTGTGAGGGAGCTCCAGGGGCTGCTCCCCTTTCGCCAGCCAGAACTGTCTGTTATACTTAACCCAGACTTCCGAACACTTGATATCCTGTCTGCTATTTCAATGCCCTTACTCAATGTTTCAGACAGACATTACACAAACTGGCTGGTGAAAAGGGTTGAGAAACCAAGAAGCAATCCAAGTCAATGACCTTATTCTATAAAACGATACCACTGAGTGAACAGCGGGCGAGGAACAAAGCACAGGGTACCACAGCCCCTGAATCCATCGCTGGAATCTCCCCCAGGAAAAGACAAGCACTAGGTTCTACCTTATCTTGTTGATATTGCTGCTGTCTTTTAACCTTTAAAGGCTGAGCAGCCCTTGTGCTTCCAGTGGCACTGATTCTCATACCAAAACAGAAACAGCTTCCATTTTTTTTAAAGAAAAAACTACAGAAAACCAAACAGACAAGTCCCGTTTTCTACAAAGCATGTGCAAAGGTAACTGTACATAAATCAATAAACAACAAAGCCAGAACCCAGGTTATTGATTAGCTCCTTTGCTGTTTACCTCCAGCATACAGAATGATGCTGCAATTTTTACACACACACAGAATCTCCAGCCTCGTGTACGCTTTCCCTGACACTTTAAACAGGACTGTTAGAACAAGGCTGCCTGAGTTAGGATGACAGGACCTGCCTTATTTCCCAGAACATATGTCTGTGCAGCTTATCAGGGTGTGTTAATATGCATCCACTGCTTGGAGAAGCCTAATTTTACAGGATAGCAACCAAACCATAGATGGAGGCGATGATAACAGCTCCACACATGGGAATTCCCATTGGCTCCCAGAAGAGCTCTGTCCATCACACGCTGACAGGATCAGAGCTCAAATTAGTATCAGTGTTTTCGTCACCTCATCCAACCAAAAGTCAAAGCAAAATCGTTATCTCAGTGCAGAGGGGCCAGCCTCTATCAGCCAGCAGGATTCCCCAAAGCCAAGGAAAGCTGCACACTCAATCTACTGCTCCTGATGTAACTGTGAGGCCAAGCTTATGGCCCTTGAATCTGCATCAGCAGAAAAGGCTGCTCCTTATGCTAACCTCAGACATATTTCTTCATTACTTAAAAAAATAAAATAATAACTGACAAATCCTAAATACAGGTAGAGAATATCTCTGTGGTAGATCTCTAGCACAACCTTAAAACCAAATCTTGCCTGTAGTGACCAACAGACAAGACTTTCGGTCTGAAGCCAGCTCCGAGTTGCCCCATTCAGGGAGATCCACCAGGATCAGAGCACCAAATGTCTTCTACACCAAATCCTCATTAATGACAAAATGAAAACACTGCAGTAGCAGAGCTACAGGGTGTCAGAGTCAGCACAGTCCTGTAAATCCAGCTAAGGCCATAAACTTAGTGAAGCCACTCTGCCTGAGCACTGGGACCTTCTGGTTCAGATCTGTCCCTGGTCTCTGCCAGCCAGCACACAGGAAGGAGCCTGATACACACAAGTCTGCTGTGGTTTGTGGGTGAACTGGTTCCAATTACTGTGGGCTGATTTCTTGAGTGGGAGCTGTAGAACCGGCCCCAAAGCCCCAAACCTTCGGATTAACCTGCTCTGTTCCAGAAGATCTGGAGCAGGTGATTTCAGTGAGGATCTGAGTCTGATTCTCCATGCCAACAATGAAATTTAAGGCATACAACACTGCACAAGGTGTAAAGGAGGAGGGACCAGAGAACATTTTTTCAGAGCAAACTTGTTTCTCTGAAATTATTTTACAAGAATATACGCTGCCTGTACTAGAGACAGAGTGGAATAGCATTAAAAAACTGGTGCTGATTTATGAATTCATAATACACATTACCCAGATACACAAAACATACACAAAGAAGATATTATCTGATAAAATGTATCATTAACACACATGCTCTAATTGACAGATTTCAAACAAAAACATGCAATATTCCTACATTTTAAAGTAATGCTTCCTGTATGTGAAGATCAATTTGAATTAAGTGCTCTACGGCCACTCAGCTAAAATAGATCAGCCTAGTAATTGAAGGGATTCTATCCATAGATTCTCAACAATCCAGTGTAAGTCATTTTTGTCTACTTTTTCCCCAAGATCCCCCTATTGGATTTGGTGTAACCCTTCCATGACGATTCCCTGTTAAATAAGAATTAGAGTCAAGTCCAAAGTGTGCTTTAAAATTAAACCAAAACAACCAAACATAAGCCAAACATAAAAAAAATAATCTGTGTCTTAATACTGCACACATGGAGACACAGCTCCTCATGTGATGGCAAAGCAGTCTGGCCAGCTGAGCCAGCAATGTGAGTTCAATCACCAGTACTCCCCAGTAAGAGCCAGCCCACTCCTTCTGCACTGGGGCCATTCAAACCCTTCGCTTCAGTGAAATGACTCTGCCAGTAGATGAACATAAGGCGAGTTTTTTGTCAGACTGGACATTGCAGATACCCAGAGGTATCTGGGTATGTGGCCCTGGAGTCCCCTGGCCTGGCAGTGCTGGTGCCTGGGGTGCAGATAAGCGAGGAGAGGCTCCAGCCCTGCTGCGCTGCCCGGACACGCTCGGAGCAGCCTGGCGCAGACGCCTCCAGATGCTTTTACAACACCAATGCAAAGGCGCCTCTCAGCAAGTGCAAACACACCCTCCCGGGTCAGGCAGCCCCAGCCAGCGATAACCGGGCTCGCAGCCTGCCAGGGACCAGGTGTCGGGCTCCCAGCACATCCAAAAACGAAGCGGTGTTTACACGCATCTTCAAAGTGTGCTACTGTTTGGGCAGAACACACGCCCAAGCCCGAAACCACAGAAATGGAGAGGCAAGCAAGACAGCCCAGACAATGGAGGGAGAGGCAGAGGTTGAAATATTTTAGGCAGCGATTTTCAAAAGCGGAGATTGTATATAATTCCCACCCTAATTCAAGAGAACTGACTTGAGGAACTTAGGAACTCTTCTGGAGCAAGAGAGTCGTGGTTGACTCAACACCATGAGATCACTGGCAGCAAACTCTTTGTCCAACACACATGCACGTACCTGCTGCTTTGTTCTCGATCTACAACATCTGTAAAACTGTTTGCATGCCTGGGAAAAACTGCTGATGTTTGCTTAAACACTGTCCTCTCCCTGGGTACATGGGATTTCAGTGAAGCTGGTGTCACTTTTAAAGTTCAACTCTTAAGCTGTAGAAGACTTCTGAACTAAACTACTGTCCCAAGATGGCAATGTTTTTGTTTTAGAGACATCTAAATTGTTACTGGAGAATCTCTAAAACAATTCTTGAACATCAGGTAGAACACACAACTTTCAACATTCCATGGGAAAACAACTGAACTCCCAGTTGTCAGGCAAAAATTTTGCAACAGTATTTTTCACATAGGTTTCTACCAAGAAGAATAAACCCATCCTGCAGTGTGAACACCACTGCCAGGGAATAAACTCAGAATCGCTCTGCTACCACCCACCACATACCCATTGACAAATAAAGGTTACTATTGCCAGAAGGCAGGACTTCAGGATAAGACACAAATTCCAGCTCTACTCCTGCAGCCTTTCAGGTGGCCATAAAGCACAGCACAGCAAGCACTGGGCAGCACCTAAAAGCCCAGGTCCTCCCTCCGCCCGCGCCAGCGCCGCGCTGCTCCGCTCGCAGCAATTTGGGTTCTTTGATTCTGCTGCACACTTGACCTGGCTAAACCTTCCTCCAGCTGAGCGAGCTGCATGTTGTGGCAGCGCTGGGTTGGGAGGCATTGAGAAATAAAGTGGGAGGCCTCATGTGCTCATTTGTGTGTCAGTACCCAGAATGCTGCTTCTGGCTTCCAGCTACTTCATAGAAGTGCTGCTGGGACTTGAACCGTGGGAACACGGCAGCGCTGGGTGTGTGGGTGTGCTCACACGCGTGCAAGGACAGCTCTGGCTCTCCTGGGCCCTGCTCACAGCCAGTCCTGCTCAGGGTATGGATGTCTGGCACACAGGTGGGGAATCTCAAAGCGCCGTCAAATGTTGCTCAGTTCAGTATTGGAGAAAAAGGGTTCAAAATAGACACAGCTGAACCCACCCTCCTCTTCTGGAAATAGCAACCAACAAAGCCTTCAGGGCTGCGTCTGAACTAATTCTGTGTGAGTGGAGCATCCTGATGTGAGGCAAGCAGGGAGCTGTCTGTCACACAGGAGTGAGGGGAGAGCAGTGCCACAGACACACCGAGGCCACATCAGTCCCACAGGAGAGCACACACCAGGCACCAGGAGCTGAGTCCAAGAGAAGGCTTTGGCACTGATGCTGGATTTCTAGGACCCTGTTTTGCAACCCCATCAGGTTATTCACATTTTTAATTTCTAGAAATACCCCAGAATTTCTCTTTGTTGTGCTCCACAGCAGCAATGGTGGATGAGATGAGACAGGCAGGGAAGCAGGATTCCCACCCAAGTAAAAGCTGTATTGGTGCAGAGAGAAAGCAAAGCACAACAAACCCTGCATGGGAAGGTGGAACACCCAGTGAAGGACACAAAGTAAAATGGAGAAGTTATACAGCTCAAGAGAAGAAAGACCTTTGGGAAGTGGCATCAAGGTGACAGACCCTATGGGAAGTCAGCTACTCATCCAAGCATGAACAAAGAGGATATAAAACCCAAAATTTTAGAAGACCGTAAGGAATGTGACTGAGGCCTTTATGGTCTCTGCTCTAGCGGGGGGCCCCAGATGTCACAACTCTCTCCAGCTTTTGGTTAAGACCCTTTGCTGGCTTCACACAGGTCTGGACAAAGGGTTCTTCTGCAAGTGGCAAGACCAGGCAACAGGAGTCTTGTTCAACCAACACGGCTGACAGAGAGAGGAGATCTCTGCATCTACACATCCATCTCCTGGTACAGAAGGATGGATATGCACTACAGATACTTGATGTAGAGAGAAATATGCACTGGGAATGAAATATCTAGGAAAAGCTACGCCTTGTAGCAAAGCTTTAAACCATGCCAAGGAAAAAAAAAAAGGAAAAGGGAAAAAAAAAAAAGAGGAAAAAAAGGCAGTTCTGCCACTACGCTGAATCTGCACCAGGGGCTTGTGCCAACCCAGCTCCTCCATTTAAGTCAGACTCTTAAAAGGCAGAGCTGTGCTGGCAGAAATCTCCAGACCTCATCACAGAAACCTCATGGAGACACATGAAAAGGTCAAAACACTCACTGCTGCTTAAAGAGCCATAAAATTGGTCATATGCATCCCATGCTACCAACATACTACCAGAGCCCCAGGGAAAACACACCACACAAAGCAATGTGTGTACACACACAGAGAAATAAAGAAATTGAGAAACTGAAAAAAAAAAGGTCACTCCTGAAAGCAGAAAACCCAATCTCTGACACAGCAGCTTATGGCACACCAGGCACGCGAACACCTCTGTATGAAACAGAACAAAGCAAAGCTGAGATCTACATCAAAAAGGAAGCCCACCACAAAGACATATGTGCTTCACCCTTTCATCCCTGAGACAACCAGAGCCCCACAGACACACAAAACCCACACAGGCTCTAACACACACAGAATGGGACTATCCTGTCATTTCCTCACTAGGCATCTAAACTTTACTCCAATGTTACTTGCCCCTGGCCACAGCCTACCAATCTTAGAGCCTGATTAAATCTCTCCGTAATTATCCACACACACTGCTACAGCACAAATGACCTTAGCATATGATATCCGTTGGCTGAGCCCAATGGAAAAAGACTTCAGGAAAAGGAAGGATAAGAGTACAAAACTCTGCCAGCACCGTCAGGGTCTCCTCAGGACTGCACTGCTTTAATGCAAGAGTCCTGAAGGCCGTGAAACTTAATATGAGATAAAACATTCTGTTTTTCCTACCCCATCATGTGAGCACACACCACTCTATTCTTCCCCACCTCACTCCTTACCACCTTCCAAATGAATTTATGCAGGAGACTTAGCATTTCATGACAGATTTCTGGTAAATTTTTCCAGAAAATAGATGGCCACCATTTCCTCACACAATTTTTGACATTCACTATTAGGTATCTTCAATTCACTCTGCAGGCAGATTTTGGAGGGTGAGGGAAGAGTGTTTCTCATGTTCTCGTCTAGGACCTATAAAAAGGTCTCCGAAAAAACTGAGGCACAGTGAAGGTTTAGTAACCTTTTCTTGTTCTCCTTCTGCAGCCTCGCCTGGGGTGTTGGATAGCTGATGCAGTTGAAGAGAATACTGAAAAAGCCTTGCAGGAAAAGGAACGCACTTCTCTACTAACATTCATTTTAGATTCTGCAAATGACCAAGCCAGGGGAACAGGACCTTTCTACAACAAGAATAAGGAGATTTCTTCATTTTACTTCCCAAACGAAGCATGCCCTAGAAAATTCCTTTCCTCGCATAAAAATGTCTCCAGTTTGAGAGCCATATTCTCCTCTCACATCCATGTAGATCTATCCCACCATTCCATCTCGGCACATGACTGACGGAGGATAGACAAGCCATTAAAAACACATCCACCTCCAACCACGGGGATAATGTGCCTCATTACAGCCCAGCTTTGTCACAGCGTCCTGACACTCCGGGGAGGAAAAGGAGGGGTGAGGACAAGGACTGAGCCCGGGGCCAGGAGAGAAACTGGAAGAGTGAGACTCTGCTCCTGAATCCAGAAGTGTGCAGCCCGGTCAGATGGGCTCACTAGGCCTCCTAGATTGGTTGTGGAATTACTGTACTGTTTGCACATTTATTTTTTTTTTTAATCTGGGGTTTGTTTGGGTATTTTTGTTGCACTTTTTTATAAATTAAAGCTCTACCTTACTCAGAGTATGTGTCTGCCCCTTTAAACAGGTATTTGATAAGTTAATTCAAAATTTTCACAGTGGGCTTTAAACACCTTCTCTTTTCCAGGCTTGTGTATTGCCCTTCCACTCCAGACACAAAACCCCAAAGTTTGGAAATCTCTGACAGTGAGGCAGAGCCCGACCAACAAGCCTGCAGGGGAGAACTCGGGAGGCAGGAGTTTGTTTTCCCCTCGCACCGGGGGGAAGGAGCAGGAAGCAGAATTGCTCATCCCCAGCCAGTGGCACCGTGGCAGGAGGCAGACAGACAGACAGACAGACATCCCGGTGTCTGCGAGTCCCCGAGGCCTTGTGGCACTGCTGCCCATGGAGCAGGACCGGTGCCAGATGCCAAGGCAGCCTCCCACCCACACACCAGGGATTCTGGGACCTAAAGGCAGCTCAGACTGAAAGAAAAACAAGTGGCACCTAAAAAAAAAAACGTGCTTGAGCTGTCTGGCTCAGCACAGCACGGCATGGAATACCTGAAGGAGCTGCCGCAGCTGGCCCTAGACAGAGTCATTGCTGGATGTATACATAATCCAATATACAAAAGCCTGTCTGCTGGGGAAATTTAGGCTCCGCAGGGATACTTTAAAAGCAGGGACTTCTCCATTCACGTTCTGAACACTTCATCTATAAACCAGTAACCTGCACTACCGGCACTTTTTTTTTTTTTTTTTTAACAGGCACATTTTATTTCCATACCAGCATTGAGAGCATTCAGCCCGCACCTCCATCCCTGGCGACACTCCATCGACCAGAAAAGTGCACGGACTTGTGTCTGGAGCCATCAGTACCTGCTCCCTTTTTTCTGCCTTTTTCCTTGCCTTGACCCCTGAGTGAAGAAGCCCTTAAAGACCCGAAATCACGCACTGCCAGATAAAGTCTGGGGCAGTGTGATGGGCTTCAAAGATCAAGGTCCACACATAGTAAAATATACAAATACACATACGTAATTTAAACAAACTCCAACCACCGTGGTCAGAACACAACCAGAGAAATAAAGGTGCCATCTCGAGCACTGCTCCTCCACAGTGACACACACGCGGGGAGAATGGAGAACACGATTAAAATTGCAAAATGACTCCAAGGAAAAGCAGCTGGTAACAATTTGTGTATATCGATGAATGTTACCGAAATTCCCCCCGCCCCCTTTAAAATTACAGGCACCACTTACCCGGGGGGCTTTCCTCTTGTATTTGTTGTTATAGTCAAATTTTTCTTTCATTTCATCTAAGAGCTGGCCCAGTCTAGCTTTCTCCTCTTTCCCAGTATAATCCTGGCTGAGGAGGATATAGGATCTCCAGTTTGCAGAGTCAAAGCCCCAGTGGCAAGTCCTGTTTTCCAGCGATTTGTGAGAGTGGACCACAAATTTGTGAGGTGGGTACATGAGCCTGCAGTCCAAGCACTGGATGCAGGCTGCGCTGGGGTTACTGTAAAGCTCTGGCACCAGGAGTCCCTTACACTTCCCAAAGCACTCATGATACACCTTGAAGCTCTTCTCCGTGAGCTCCAGCTCAATTGTGCTAGAGAATTCCTTCTTGCAGTGGGGAGGATAGGTGCCACCATAAAGCAAGGCGTTACAAAGCCTCTCAGCATCAGTTTTCGTGATGAGCCCGCAGGAAGGAGCGGAGAAGGGCAGGATGCCCATGACTTTGAGGATTTCCAGCTGGTCAGCAGTGCATCTGGAGCAGTAAATATGTAGCTCATCACACACCGAATTAATCTGCTGCAGGGAGAAGTCCCTGAGCACCGAGTTCAGGATCTGGGGCAAGCAAAGCCGCTTCTCTCCGCCCACCACGAAGCAGGAGATGGTTTCCCCTTCCAGGATGGTCTCGCACCTCTCCGTGGATCTGTCCGAGGGCATGAAGAAGGGACCAGGCATGACCGGAGGAGGCTGGATCGGGGGCAGATGCAGTACAGGTTCCGCTGGGTCTTTGCCATTGTCTTTCTTGTACATCTCCTGTGCCCATCGTGCTGAGAAAGCAGCAGGGCCACCCAGGGAGCTCATAGAGCTCAGATGAAACTGTTCCAAGGTCTTCTGCAGTCCTGGATGAGGCTGGAAGCTGCTTCTACTTACAGTCTCCATTTTTTAGTTTCTATTCCCAAAACAAACAGCAAAAATCCCCAGTTATCTTCCACCCTGGTGCAAATCCACTTAAGGGATTTTTTTAAGGAAAAAAATATTAACAAAATAAAACAACCCACCCTTGTGTTTTTCCTCCTTCTCACTCAGCAATCCACTAACGGAGAGGAAATAAATCCTTTTGTATGCGTGTCTCTCTCTTCTTTCTTTTCTCTTGATTCGCGTTACAATTTCAAACCCTCCAAGTCTCCAAGCTGCCCCGATGGAGCACAGAATCACGGCAAAAAGAGGTCTTCATCCGAGCACTCACCCCCTCAGCCAACCCCCAGGCAAACCAATCCCTCCTCCCACACCTCCAACACACACACACTCACTCACTCACTCACACACACACACACACACCACCCACAGAAACACAAAAAGTCTGTGCCACGCTCCGAGCACCCGGGGCTCAAATATGTTCTGGCGGCTGCTGCTTCTCTGCAGTGATCCCCCTTCTGTCCATATCCACCGAGGGAAGGCGCGGGGGAGGAAAGTAAAAAGCAGGAGGAGGCAGCACGCTCGCTCAGTGGAAGGAACAACGCAGGAGAAAAGGCCCAGATCTCCGGCACTGCCAAAGCGGCGCGGGGGCTCCGCACGGGCGAGGAGCGGCTCGGCTGCCCCTCGTGGTCCCTCTGCTCGGCCTGGGAGGGCTCCTCGGCTCTCGGTTCGCCTTCCTTCCCTTATTTCTGCCGGTGCTCTCGTTGTGCCGTGGGGAGCCGCGGTGAGAGCGCGCACATCCTCCCAGCTCCTCTTTCCAGCAGTGACTGAGAGTGCCTGAGAGCTGAGCTAATGCAGGCGGGCTCAGCCTCCCGCCCTCCGCCTCCCCCCCTCTGTTTGTTGGTGTCTGCCTCAGTCATTGAATCCCGGCCAAGAATGTGACCAACTCCCCGGGCCGGGCTCTTCCAGGAACAGCGCCCGCCTCCCCCTTCGCGCTGCGCCCAGACCGGCCGGGATGTGCCGGGATCAGCCGAGCCGTGCCGAGCTGAGCCTAGCCGGTCCAACCGAGCCCGGCCGCGCCGAGCACAACCGAGCTGATCCAAGCCCAGCTGCGCCGAGCCGAACCGAGCTGGGATGTGCCGAGTCCAGCCGAGCCGAACCTTGCCGAGCAGAACCAAACTGAACCGAGCCGAGCTGTGCTGAGCGGTGCCGAGCTGTGCTGAGCGGTGCCGAGCTCGGCCGAACCGTGCCGAGCTCAGCCGAACCGAGCCGAGCCGCTGCACGGGCGGGCGCGCGGCGCGGCCCCGGCGGCAGCGCCGGCGAGGGAGGGAGGGAGCGGGGGGAGGATAAACTGCTGGGTTCACGGACCGCCGCGCCGCCAAGGAGGGGCGGTAGGGCGAGGGCTTTTTCCCTCTCGCCGCTGGATTTCTGGCAGCGGTGAAATGGAACAGGCGCGGGGAGCGGCGCTGGTCGCGCTCGCACGGGCACGGAGCGTGTGTGAGCACTCACGGCGCCCTGCCCGGCGTCAACTGCGGGCACACGCCCCGCGCCGACAGCAATCACAGGCGTGAGAGCGCAACTGATGGGCGACAACCGCGCGGGACGAGAGCGCATCCTCGGGGCGCCACGGGACACCGGAGCCCCCAACACACCGAGCGCTACAGGCGAGAGACACACGTGTGCTTCCCTGTCCCGACACACGTGTGCTCCCTTGCTCCGACACACATGTGTTCCCCGCTCCCGCACACGTCACACGCTCCTTCCACCCACAGGCGACGCTCAACGCGTGGAAGGAGCGAGAGGCGCAACCGCAGCGCGGGTGGGCAGCGGCTGGGGCTGTCCGAGCCCTCGCTGGAGCAGGAAGGCACAGGCAGCACTAAGGCCACGCGGCTGGCACACACGCGGGTCGGCTCCTGGGCTCCCACCCGCGGGGCCGGGGCTGTCCGGAGTGTCCGGGACTGTCCGGAGTGTCCGGGGCACAGAGCGACCCCGCACGGCGGGGGCGGGCGCCCTCTACCGACCGATGAGCGATCACCGCGACCGCCCCGCACAACCGCGGCCGGGGCACGGACACCACTGACCGCTGACCGGGGCACGGACATCACTGACCGGGGCACAGACACCTACTGCCTGGGGCACTGGTGTATCCACTGTCCCTAGCACGGATCATGCACTGGCCCTAGCATGGACCATGCACTGACCATGGCATAGTCATTGACCATAGCAAGGACACCCACTGGTCATGGCACAGACCCCTACTCCCCATGGCATGGATATTCACTGCCCACAGCATGGACACTCAGTAACCGTGCCACAGACACCCAGGGCATGGACACCAAGTGACCATAGCACAGACACCCACTGCCCATGGCACCGACATCCAATGCCCAGGGCATGGACACCCACTGACCACAGCATGGACACTCAATGACTGGGCACGGGCACCCACTGCCCAGGGCACAGGCACACACTGCCCAGCAGCACTGCCAACTCCATTATGGATTTATTACTCAGGTCAGGAGTGAGATGCTCTTACTTTCTATTAATATCAAATTTCAAAGCAAAAAAACTGTGTCTTCTCCCATTTTCCATGAACTGCACACCCAGAATTCTAACATTTCAATCACCACTTAGCATCACCATTAAGGAACAAGCTGAAAATGTTTCCTCTGTTATCTCAGAGCTCTGTCAGCTGTGTGCCAAAAAGGGCTGGGGAGCACTTTCACACCAGCACAATTGTTAATAGTGTTTGTAATGCAACAAGGACTTTAAGCCCTGCTCATCCACAGAGTGTGACTGAGGGACACAGATATTGAATTTTGGACACTGTGCTCTGGAAGAGTTCATGGCAGTGGAACAGCAGAAAAAACACATTGGGACAAAAGAGGAGGAGCAAACAGACAAATATCCAAACAGTGCTTAAAAGAGCAATTGGAAAACAAACCCGCTGTGATTTACTCAGACTCATTGTAATGGGGCAGGACACACACCAAGCTCTTGTGTTTTATTTCTACTTTTATATTATGCAATCCCATTCAGAATAAAGGGAAAAGGTGTAAGAGTTGTGTAAGAGCTTTGACCTTGCTCCTAAGTTAGCATTTCCCCAGAGAGGAACCCACTCTCACATACCCAACTTGGACATCAACCCTCAAAGTGCTAAATGGCTTCAGAAGAGACAGGAACCAAACACATTGGTCCAGGTTAGCAGCTGTGTCTCCATCTGCTCAGAGAAGACCCTTGGAGGTTCTCCACCAAACTGCTTTAATAGGAAGCCACTGGCAGCAAGAAGGACCCTTGAAGTTTCTGTTTATACAATCCATCACACAAGGATCTGGTGATCCATGAGTGGGATTTTTAGATATGACCACAATACCAAGGTCTAAAGATGGGATTTAACAATCTAGGCCATACAGTCCTTGTTGATTCCTTATGCTAAGAGAAAGCAGGGCTAGGAATATTCCTCACTGGGTAACAGGAACATCTAAAAGGTTTTAGTTAAGAATAATTTTTAAATTATATTCTTCAGAAGGTACATAGGGTACCTTTTGTTAATATGAGGGACATCCCACCCACTCCACCATTTCCAAACTGAAGGGTGTGCTTTGGTAGAATGAAAACCCCTCCCAGCATTCAGCCTCCTCTTAGAGAAGCTCTGACTGTGACTGTGACAAGGGAGAAGCCCCAGACACACAGTGAATTCCCCCAGGGCTGTGGCAGTTGACCAGACTGTCACCAGAGACACTGGGATACAATGGGGACCAGCAGCAGGATCACTCCCTAGATGGATTTAGTGCAGTTTCAGGCCTTTTTATAATCCACTAAAATATAAATGGCCAGATAAACTCAAACATCACATATGGAGTTCCTGATTCTTTTAAAGAACCAAACTAATGCCTGCAGGAACTTTGGATAGCATTGGAAAAGCTTCTCAGCTCTGGAAGCTTGGGGTGTTTTTTTTTTCACTCCCTCTCCTTCATCCCCTAGAAAGAAAGGACAGCAAGCAGTAGCTTGCTTTTCAGAGAGGTGCCATTTTCTCTTCCAAATGACTTTTTAATGCAAGTAAATCACTGGATCGTGCAACAGACTGTTTCTGGGTGGAATTCGTAAATGGAATTCCTGAAGCAGAGGGGACTACCAAAGAGACAGGAAGGATGGTCTTGTGGTTAAGACAGAAAACTCAGGACATCTGGGGTCTATTCCCAGATCTCCCACAGATTTCCTGTTGCCTTGGGCAAGTTGCTGAGTCTCTCTGTGCCTCAGTTTCTGTATCTGCAATACTCAGACAGTGAGCAATTGGAGTGGCAGCTTCCAAACCGAAAGCCATGACGGGACAGAAACCAAGCTTCAACTCCTGCAGTAACAACACAGCAAAACTTCCACGTCTTTACATCCCACAGCCTCTGCAGAACCCAACAGCAGCAGGGCAGGAGAAGGGGCAGCCAAGGGAGCCGTCATGTGGCATTAAGGTGGCAGTGGCTTCTCAAGTCTCTGCCTCTCCATGATGGACTGTGAGTGCTGCATCTTAAAATCAGATTAATCTGTCCCCCAGTCAGTCTTGCTCCACTTCCAAAGCCCTGGAGCTGGAGAAAGGAGAGGGGAAAAATATCTCCGAGGAAGGGCCCTAACACCACAGTGTTTTTCTCACTCTCTCCCTCTTCTCCTCCCCCTCTCCATTGGCTTCAAGGCCAACAGCTCCTGGAACACAAACACTCTTGTAAACTTCTGAACCACACAGCCCTATGGTGGGTGGGTGTTTGCTCCCTGCCTGCCAGTTCCAATCCACCCACAGATTCCAAAGGCCCAGAACAAAAAGCAGACTCCATTTTCCATATTTAACAGGCAGTTCTCTTCCCTCCCCATCGCCTTCACTCAGTGCCTCTCCCCAGCACCGGGTCCCACCTTTTGCACGTCCCCCGGGCTGGGGGGATGTTTGTGCCTGTGTTTGTACACACACAGGAGAAGTGTGCTCCCCCCAGCCCCCTCTGGTTCTCACTGCCTGCCTGCTCGGGGAGAGCTGGGGATTAGCAAGGGCTGTGCTGCATATTGCAGCTATTTGACAAAACGTTTGGGAAGGGCCTATTGTGAAGATTGTGAAGAAGGAAGGGGGGGAGCGTGGGTGCGAATACGACACGTCAAAATTCCTGCTGCAGCTCACATTAGACAGCACAGCCCTTGGAGCAGCCAATTTCCACTTGCTCCATGCTTGTACTGTACATATTCATTGCTAATTGTGACAGAAGTAAGACAATTTCTTCATGGCCAGGATATTTCCTTCCCTCTTTTCCTTTAGAGATTATAATTTATCAAACTCATCACTTTCACTGATCAATTACAGGGAAACTGGGGAATGCCAAACTATCCAGAACCTGAGGAATAAGGTTTCAAACTCTCTGTTGGAAAGGATTATCTGAGAGCCAGGTGGTCTTTTTCATTCAAATCTTTAAATTTTTCATCAACACGCATATCTGCTTACAGAAAATCATTTCACAAATGTGATCTAGATTATCTTTTTGGCCAAAATTAATTTTGAAACATTTATTTTAAAGACACCACTTCTTTTTGTACATATATGTCTGAGATATGCACTGAAATAAGTGAATTTAAGCCATCTAAAAAGTTACCAAAAAAAGTTTCAAGAATCAGTCAGAGTTAAGATGAACAAACAAAAATTTTCACTGTCTGAGGTCAGCAATAGACTCATAACTAAAATAGTCTTTTTTTTTTTTAATTAATGGAAAAGTCAACTATTTAGAGCACACCTGTCAGGAAAGAGCTCAGGGAGATGGCTGGGACTTTTCAGCAATGGCAGCAAGGCTGTGTTTTAGGGCTTTGGTCCAGCTCACTGATTTTATTTTACCATGTTCACAGCAGCTGCTCCCAGAGAACCCCATGGACTCAAACTCATCATTATTTCCTTAACCCTTTTCCTTTTGTTCAGCTCAGCTCCATGGCCTGCCTCCTGTATCTTTTATATCTTTCCCAAGTACAGAACCTCTTGGTCATGGCCCACTGGCCATATATCCATGATGAATACATGTAGTGAACATATGACCTGCTTAACACATGACTTGCTCTCACCTAAAATTCGTATTTAATTTGCAGGAAATCATCAGGCATCCTAGGAAGTATGGGAGGTGAGGGGTTGTTAAAAGCACATGAAAGAGTTCTCCAATTTTTGGATTTTTTTTGTCCCAAGTTGCCTGGTATGTTGCTCAGGGCTGCCCCTCCCTCCCTCACACACTCTGCACCTACATGTCCCTGTGGACGCTGCCAAACACCTCATTTTAAAAAATCAAAAAAACATGCTTGCTACCACCAATAAAAAAATGAATTCACTGGGAAAAATCAGAGTCAGAGAAGGGAATAAAGCTGGAACTCCTGGGATTCCCAAAGGAGCTCACAGAATAGTCCTGGAGGGAGTCAGGCTGCACAGACTTTCTGCCGTTTACATGAACAGCAAATCTTTCATGTCTCAGCATAGCCAGCAATGAGCAAACAAGGCAGAACCCCACATCCAGCAGAGGCAGGGACAGGAACACCAAGCCAAAGCCTTGTCCCTGGCAATATTGCACTGAACTACTGCTGTCCCCTTCAGCAGTTCCTCCCAGAGCCACAATCACCATTCCAGGGAAGAAAAACCAACCATTTTGGACAAAGTTAAACCTGGATTTAAACAAGTCTCTCTCACAGCTTATCCCAAAGCAATCCATAATAGAGGAAATGTGCCAGCCTTGCCCTACAGGAGCTCCTGATCAGCAAAATCCAAGCTGCAGCAAACAAGGTGGGTGACCTGCCCTCCCACACACTCTGCCATGAGGAGAGGCTCTGGGAATGCTGGCTGGATCTGCTGCAGCTGCTGGGACGAGTAAAAGGCAGCAGAGCTGGGCTCCACAACCAGTGTGACCCACCTGGGACAGAGCAGGGACACAGCCCCGCTCCCACCTCACCCAGACCCCTCAGGCCAAACATTCCCTCCCTCCACAGCCTCTCACAGACTCCAGGGAATTCACCTCTCTCTTCCATAATCTCTTCCATCTTTGAGATCATTTCTCATCATCATGGTATCTGTATTTTGCAAATAATATCGATAAGTTTAATGCACCTTTGCTACAAAGGCTGTCAGATCTCCTGATCTGCTTGCTGGGTTCCTATCACCACAGCTTCTGACCCTGGTGTCTCTCCTCATGTCCTTTGGGACATCCTTTATAGCAGCTCAACATCCAAAATCATGGCAGGGAATGACTCTGCTTGAAATTTATGACCTCTTCCCTCTTGTTGTAAAGTGATCCCCTGTCTGCTGGTCTGACAGGTGAACCTGCAATTTATTGTAGAGGCCTGGGCCTCCTATAAATAACACACAGAGCACCAGGCACTCTGTGGAGATCAGTGCTTGCATCATCACTTCACTCATTCAGAACGTGTTGTCCTAAAAATCCCACATTTCTACTCCTTTCTCACAAATTCTTATGCCTTGATCTCATATTTATTTCATTTATGGGCTTTCTGAATGAACCTGTGATTAAAGCACATGCACACCTCATTAGCATAATGAGATTTTTCCTACAAGCATGTAATGAAAACGAAACAAATTCATTCTGTCATTTTACAGATGTGGAACTGCAGAACAGAGAAGATACACAACTGACTTAAGGCCACCCTGCAGATCTTTATCACAATCCAAATCTTTTACCAAGTTAGAATCAACTGCTTTTAGCTTCATGATTGGGCTTTTTCCTGACAAAACTCCATGATATTCCTAGAACTATTCCCAGATCAAAACTTAGCAATAACAGAATCCAACACTGAAAGACAGAGGACTGGGGTTATTTAAATATCTCTTTTTTTGTCCTGTTCCATACTTCATTGGACAAGACAGGCTATATTTTGAATCAGACACTCCAGTCTGGTAGAAGCAGGTAGTGAGAGTCCCCCACTAGATCTGTATTTACTGAAGTGTCTGATTTAACATTGCCCTGTTCTTTTTTCCAGGAAAAAGGCACTGAACGTTTTCCTTTCTAGACAGCATCAACTGTCAGACTAGCTTTTATGTAAAGCATTTTCATTTCAAGTCTCTTCAATTTTTAATTAGCTGTGTCAGAAGAGAGGAGCACAAAAGCTGGTGACAGGAGACATTGGGGCAGCAGGTTCCCAGTGTCCCAGCAGGACATTTCCACAGCCTGCCCTCCTCCAGCTGCACAGTGCACAGAGGCACTGGGGATGTTGCAGCAGGACCTGCTCAAATGAGCTTCCACCAGACTTTCAGAGTTCCACTTCTGTCTCCAGCAGTTCTGCACTTTCAGGGTTCCCTATGGCTGCAGGAATGGTATTTATGTAGATCAAACCCACTTCACTTACGTGGCCCTCTGACAAAGAACGGTGCATAGAAAAAATAATTAGGGTTTCAGATTATTTTAAGCAAGAGATGAGCTCATACCTAGTAAACTTCTAAACTATTTCTGGGTACAGCATTTGTATTAAAATAATGAACAGTGACTGTGAGAGGAAGGACTGCAGGAAAGGCTGGCCATGCTTAGATTCCCTTTTTCATCTCCACCCTTCAAAATTTTTTATTAGATTTCTTTTCTGCACATGGCAGGCTGACAGTGGGACTCTCTCCTTTCCCCCTCCCATCCATCATGTCATCCAAGCCCATCTTGAAGCTATGATCCTGTCTGTCCCTGCCTGCTGCAGCATCACCACTAGGACCAGGATCCATCAGGGAATGTGCCAGCTGGCACCTTTCCCTCCCCTCTGCTTTCCTTCCCTGGGCAGGAGAAACCATTCCTTGCCTTCTGGGGCCAGCCCTGGACCCACACTGTTCCTCCTAATGAATGCAACCTGTTCTAACGAATGTGAAGCTTATTTGTGAGTGTGGAGCTGCACTCAATTGCCTGACATTTCACATTTCTCACCATAAATCTGGGTAACACTTTATTTTAATTACTGGGACATTTTCTAACTTTTATTGTTTCTGGCAAACACAGGCGAAATGAGCTCATTCATTATATAAGGTATGTGAGCTATTTCTTCAGGGGAAATTGTGTTCTATATTACCCTTGCTATGCAACAAGATACCATTCACCTCCTTTGTACATGTCATTAAGTGTCACACAGACTGAGAAGGATTAACTCATCTTTTCCTGAATGACAGAGACCTTGAAGGTTGATCCATTCATCCATCCATCCATCCATCCATCCATCCATCCATCCATCCATCCATCCATCCATCCATCCTTCTGCATTTCTAACAAACCATTAATTGTCAGCAACTTTGTCACATCTCCACTCCAAAGCTGATGAAGGCACCACCTCAATGTGATACAGAGCAAAGTCCAAAATGCAAATTTCAGGCCCTGGTTTGATTCTTCTGAGGTAATTTTGCTTAGGAAAAGGTGTTACAAAGGAGACAAGGAACAAGCTGGTGAGGGCTGTGCTGCTCAGGGAGATGCTGTGTGTGAGGACTGGGCACCAGAGCCTGCACTCAGGCCCTGGGGAGACAGAAAGGATTTTACAAATGCCCTGAAACCTTAGTGTAAAAATCCCTTTTTCTTTCCAACCCCCCTCAGCAAAGTTCTGTAACTTCACTAAAATGAACAGCACTGGAGACCAGAGAGTTTGGACTCCTCCAGCTCTCCAAGGTCACGTCAGAAGACCTGCAGAAAAGAACACTCAGCATCTCTGGGCCTTATTTGTCCCACAGCAATCAGTGCCAAATTTCAAACGGAGTCCAAACAAAGATTAGCTTTAGACTCTCCATCTCCATAATGATAATTTGGGGCCAAGACTCAGTAGGTGCTGAGCACTCCGTAGGCAACAGAATGTCTCCCTTGTAAACCCAGCCCGTAACTTTTCAATTACTGAATTCAGACTGGACTGGAGAAATCATAAATCAGGCCACTCCTTCTGACAATTGTTTGAGCTCTAGAACTGGACTCCTGCTCTTGGCCTGTAGCAATGGCTCTCCCCTTGTCTGTGCATTACATCCCTCCTCGGACTGTACCTTCCTTGTTCCTACTGAGCCTCAGATGATGGAATTGGCCATTTGCCCAGGTGAAGGGGGAAAAAAAAGGTAGTTACTGTAATGGAAGGGCTTTCTGACTCCTCTGCCTGCAGAGTGAAAATCCCAGGCAGATAGCACAGAGCCTGTTTAATGACTCACACTCCGCTTTTTCACCAGGGAAAAATTTCAGGCCTGCACTCAGTTAAAAGATGGAAATTTTTATAAAACTTCCATTGTGGTATGTTACCATCTGTTCAGAAATTAACAAAAACAAAATCAAAGTAAGCAAATGGGTTGATTTTCTTTCTTTCTTTTTCTTGTAGTAAGAGCTTTCTGTTCTGTAGATAAGAGTGAATCTCCAAGGGGAACTGTGAGCACATGGAGTTCAGTACAAGAAAACAGAGACTGCAGGAATTGTCTGCTGGCTTTGCGCAAATCGTCGTCCTGCAAAGTAAACTGTTCTCCCAGTGATGGCCATTTCCTCCTGCAGCCATCAGGAGCATTCCTGTCACTCAGGGAGGGAGACAGTTCTTGTGGCTGTAAGCATTTGCATGTGCTCAGCCCCAAAAACTCCTCGGATCTGAACTGCTTCCAAGGGCTTCTGATGAGATGACTTTTCTGACAAAGTGTTCCCTCTCCTGGGAACCAGGCCACTGAGGATTTGGAAGAGATGTGTATAATAACACAAAATTTCAAGTTTTTGTTGGAGGAAAAAAATGAAGAAATTGCAGACAGCAAATTTTGCTTCACCTTTTCTAATGCTTCATAAGAATACATAACTTTTTCCACCTGGTTTTGAGCAAGAACTTATATTTCTTTTTTCTTTTCAGAGTTGAATTCTTGGAACTCATACCATTTTCATTTGGCTATTTTTACCCGCCCTGCTCCTTCCTGTATCCATGGAGTTTCATCAAAACATTGAATTCCAGCCTCTAATGACATAACCTTCCCCTTTCCTTCCTGTTCTCATGTCACCTCTCATTTTCTCACCAGCTCCAAAGCCTTCTCTGATTTCAGACTTTTTCTACTTTAAATTTATTATTTTCTTTATGTACTTTGCATCAGCACTGTCTTCTACAGAGTGGAATATTAAAAAGTCACAAACTTTTGAATAAACAAGCAAACAAAGCAGCCCTCCAGCTGCCTCAGCTGAGGAGAACACCTTCTCTTCTTCCTTACTCTAGGGAAAAATCTGATTTCAAACACACAGCTTTGTCTTGCATCGGTATCAAACTGGAATGATTTGACTCCAATCACTCTCTGAGCGTCTTATCTGCTGGGCTGGGGATAAATCAGCTGCAGGACAGCTCAAGTGAAATGGAGAGAATGATTGCCACGTGAAGCTGAGACAAAGGGACTGTGACACACAGCCAACAACTTCACTGCCTGTATTTACCCATTAAATGTGAGATAAAAGTGCCATTCAATGTATGGCTCGAGTTACTTAATGGATTAGCACTGCAAAATACCTGTCATAGTCTGGCTCTTTCCACATGGATCCCACACTTGTGTATTCCTGCACCACACAGAGCTCCAGTGCTGCGTGAGCTTGGAGGGAAAATGTAGGAACAGCAATCTGGCATGAACATTCCTTGTCTTAGGAAAAAAATCGAACTGTGAATGGAATTCATTTGCTGATTTGCAGGAACAATGAAGTCAAGCAACAAAACTTAGCAAACCATATTAAAAAGCATCTTCACAAGTATTTTTGCAGGCAACAGAGGTGTTTATGAACCAAAAAAAGAGGTGTAGAAGTTACAATTGCTCCAGGGCAAATTTTAACTGGTTTCCCCTCCTTATTAGATTTCTCATTCATAAAAAATTGTTGGCTGACTTAGCAGTCACTTCACCATGTGGGATTTTAGGTGTTCCTAACCATCTGCATGCATTTTTTCCATTTGTCTAACTAATTTTCCATCTTCAGTTTATTTGTCCTAATTTTATCTCCCTGTCTATATAATTAGAGTTATCTGGAACACCAAGACAAGCCTTTGTCCCAGCAGAGGGATGGACAGTCTATTTGCTATCAGAAGCAAAGAACATAAGCTTGAAGCTATTCCAAACTCCACTGCCATTCTCTGCTGGCAATAAATAAAGTTCTTCATGCTTGAAATCATGTTTGATCCTGACAGTTTTTCCTGATTTGGAGTCTGGAAGTTCAGAGTCCTTCCAAAGGGTGTCACTGAAGTTCCCAGCCAGGTTTGCTCTCAGAACACGACATTCTCAAATCCAGAGGAACAGCCCCAAGGGAATCAGTTTGAGCTCCACACTGACAATCTGCCAGGAATTGAAAGTCTCTGTATAAAACTGAATCCTGAAATGTGTCAGGTGCCCAGAATTTCCATCAAATTCAGTGGCTGAGCCATTCAGTGGGATTCTAGGATTAGAACATTAACTTGTGCAGAGTTACACCTATCCATAACTTCCCTATGGGAATGCCCTGCTGGAAGATTACAGGACTAAGTCAGCAATTTCTCAGTCCCACAGTCTTATCTCGTGGTGCCCAGCTAAAGTCTTTTATCAACAGAAAACAGCTGGAAAGCTTTATACAAAAAGTTATGATCCTGCAAGATTCAGAATATTATTTGCACGATAAGCTGAGAAATGAGGTTTGAAGTCTTTCCTGTGTTTAAGCCTAAAAAGAAAAGCTTAGTAAGATTCGGAAATGCCAAGTTCAGTCTCCTTACACACAGAAAATTAAGACTGTTTGGATCCATGCAGATTATTTTGGGCTAGTCTACAGAAGCTCCATGGGGAACACATCCAGGTTAAAGAAGACATGCAAATAAGAGGTGTGTGACACAGATTTGTGCTGCCTTTCATTTTGGCTCATACCTAGAAAAGCTCCATGACTAATGATACCACTAATGTTTCTTTTAGATGTTCAGTCTTACCCACACTGGAGTTGTGTATGTTAGAATTCACCTGCAGTTTATCTATATTTAATCTTTTTCATGTCCCCCTTCCCTCCTTACTCTCCACAGATCATTGACATTTTGATCAGTTACAATTACAAGACACACGGAATGATGGATTTGTATAAGTCCAGAACTGAATCTCTGGTTCTTCCCTAGGTTGGAAAGGTAATTTTTAGCAAGTCAAACCAGCATGATTTCCTTTAGTAGAGCTGTACATGGGCTATACCAAGAACAGTGTGTTACAAGAGCAAACAGTGGAGAGGGTCATGTTTAGCACCACGAATGAGACAATTTTGTCATGACCTGCTGTGTTACCTACCAAAAACAATTTTTTGTGCCATGTTTCCATTCCTTCTGATCACAAGGAGCTATTGCCTTAATTTGCTTCTGTGAAGGAGACTCTTCTCCCTCAGCAGGAAAAACAATGAGGTCCTAAAAAGGGCTGCTTAGAAAAAACTCAGCAAGTTCACAGAGATGCTTTGTCATTTCTTCCCATTGCCCAATGATCTTTCTTATATAATTGATTAATAAAGTCCATGAAATTTCTCTGGAGATAGGCCAGGCCACAGATTCTGTTCTCATTTTATTTTAGTTCTAGGAAAAGCAAGCAAGAAAAGATTGCTTCTAAAAAGCTTCAGCTACTGTTGCTGACACTTGGTTCCCACAGACATCTGTCACTAATGGGGTGGCCAGGAGGTTGTTCCTGATGTCCAGGTCTGTTCCTGGTGTCCAGGAGATCTGTTCCCTGGTCCAGGTCTGTTCCTGGTGTCCAGGAGATCTGTTCCTTGGTCCAGGTCTGTTCCTGGTGTCCAGGAGGTTGTTCTGGTGCCCAGAGGTGGGCCATGAGCTGAGCTCTGTGCACTGGTCTCAGCCACCTGAGGGAATGCCCATCCAGATTGATTTTTAATGGATTTTGCTGCCACACTCTTTAAACAAATAGGAGTATGCACTTTTTGTGCAATTTGAAAATCTTACTTGAAAGCATTTCATGTGCACCTCAAGCACTTCCTTCCACCTCCATGTTTCCCTTCCTTTCCAGTGCTTTGCACAGGAATTCTGGCTTCCAAAAGCATCAGAAATGCCCCTGAATCTGTCTAAACAAAATACATGGGCAGTTCATGTAAATCAGAGCTTTGCCATCTGTTGGATCTCCCCAAAGCTGACATTTGGTAATGACCATCACCTCCTAAGGGCAGACTGCACCTCCAAGTGAAGACAGTGCCAAGCATATTGTGATCTTCATTTGCAAGATTTAACTTGGAAAGATCTGGTGACAATTCCTGAGTGGAAGTCAACAGCCAGTTGGAATCACTGTTAGCATGCCAGGAGGAGGGGGCAGGGAGGGAAATAAACCTAAATTAGCTGTGGCTTGTGAGCAAGGGAGGTCAGCTCTGAAAAAAAATAACATGGTCCCAGTGGGATAAACAGTACAGCAGATAAATCAGTAACTGGGCTAGTCACGAAATTCAGGTCCTGAAAATATTTCACAGCCATGGAAGGGGTGCTAAGGAGAAAAACAAGTAGCTGGTTGGGCACCACATACTCAGAGGGAATGTACAGTCTCTGCAAGGGTGGCACTGCACAGGGATGCTGCCAAACTGGACACAGAACAGCCAACCACACAGAGTTATCCTCAGGATTTGTGTCATCACTGCTTGAGCACTAAGAACTCAAATCTCAGCAGAGGCTCTGTGGCTGATGCTCTGTAGTAAGCCAAAGGTTACCTCCTTTATCTCCCAAAGTTCAGTTTTGTACTCACTAAACCCATGCTAATTGTCTTCACCAACATTTGAATTTTTAAGATGGTGTTTCTCAGACACTGGATTTGAATAGCAAGTTATACTCTTTGAAAAGCATAAAGATTTGCCTCAGATGATTTCAACTTAGTGCTCCCACGTATCACTCACTAGAAATGTGAAGTGCAGAAAGAAATCCAGCAGGTCAATATGATCAGTAAGATTCTGAAAATTTTCTTCAAAAACAGAACCTTGAAAACATCATACACTCAAGCACATAAAGGAATCATTTTTATGTACTTTTCATCACACTAAAAGATTCAAAGACTCTTTCCTTCTTGATTTTCTTCACGAAAAATGAGTCACAGAACAGATAAAAACTAGCACATTTTCATAATGAAGAGCTGCTCTGACCTCTAGTTTATATTAATTGATGCAGGGAAAGAAGGGGAAAATTTCCAAAAAAATATCAGAAAGTAGTAACTGTTCAGTGTGAGTAAGGAATCAGTTGAGCATTTAAAAAAACCTACAAGTGTTTAGGGCATGGGCTTCAATGTACAACCTGTTGTGAATGGGATCATACAATCAACACAAACTACCTATTTTCCCCTATATTCCAGATCCTGAGCACAGGTCTGTGCTGCCACCCCAAAAGGTCTGAGCTGTTCTGGGGGAGTGTTTCATGCCACATGGCCCCAGTACATCAAGTGACCCACCTCTAGATCAGGATGGCTGAGCACAAAATGCCCTGTGGGAACGGGCTGTGGCTCACAACACCAAAACCCTGCTCAAGGTCAGTGATGTGTCCATGCACCACAAAGCTCCAGAGCCCAGGAACCTCTCCCTGAGCTGGAGAGAACCAGCACCCTCACCTCTGTCTGTACCTCTTGCAGGAGTTTGCAGTTTGGAAGCCACTCTGTTTATTGGCCATTTCCTGTTGACTGCAGTAGTCAGCAGAGGGGAAACATCTGTAGGTGTTGCTGTAACTTAAAGGCTTTCCTTGCTCAGCCTGGAAAGACAGAACTGCTTCCCATGTGCCTTAACTCAGCGGAAACCTCTCGTGCCAACCTGCTCAGCTCTCAATGGAGGACAAGGTCTGAGCTGCCACACACATCCTACAACATTCCACAAAATCGTTAAAGAAGTACTGGAAACAGGAAAAGTAGCAATTCACTGAAAGTACAGGGCAGTGGGTTCTAAGAAGAAAAGGCAAGTTGGACTATTTCCACTGACAGGGCTGAGGTTATTTAGCACCTCAGTAAAGAAGTACCTGTGGAATATCATATGGAACCTCCACCCAAGGATTCAACAAGTCCTCCACAGGGTTTCAGAGCACTTAGAAAAGTTACACCGTACTGACAAACTGAGACAAGAGAAAGAAATGAAGCAATTCTCTCAAAAAACAGAGCAGGTCTGGAGAGAAGCACAGATTTCCTGTGCTTTTAACCAGTCAAGAGGGCTCTGCCTCATCAAGCCCACGCAGGTGATGGAAACTCATCAGAACCAAGGATCATTATGCAAGAGAGAGGATACACGGCTGCTCCGACACCTTCACCCAGCAACTCACTTAAGCCACAACTCAGAACAGGAAGTTTCAGTCAGACTTTCAATTCCCACACCAGGCTAAATCAATCTAAATCAAATGCATTTAAAAGAAAAAGCCTTGAATGGAAAAAACCAGTCTTTTTATGCCACCCACCACCAGAAAGATTATTGTTCTTGCCTCAAAACTATTTCTGATTTGAAAGCTGCTTGAATTTAGAAATCCAGGGATTGGATTATTTTTTCTGTGTTTGAATTTCTACACAGGAAAACTGAGTAATTTGCACAGTTAGCTAAGCCAAAATAACAAAAAAAAAAAAAAAAGAAAAGAGGCGGCGAGGAGGATGGCCACTGCTGGATTAAAATGAATTTATGCTGATAGAATGACACTGTCAAAAATCCCACGGGAATAAGCATTTTTTAAAGTCTTTAATCAGGCCTTATTTTTCTTTTTTTTTTCTTTTTTCATTCCATTCTCAAAAGCTTACTCCTCTGATCTATAATAACTTTGGGACCAAGCCTTTGTTTCTTAACACTGAAATGCTGTTGATGTTATTTTCAGCACTGGAATTGCTGCAATGGATCCCATGCAGTGCCCACTATCCTTTGCCTGACACTGGCCATGAAAAGCTGCTTCACACAAAACTTTAAGACACTTCAAGAGGTAGCAATCCAAAAAAAAAAAAAAAGAACTCCATCCTTCACCAGCAAGAGTTAAAAGGGTTCTCTTGTTCCTTCTCTGCTGTATTTTGTTTTAAAGATCATTACTGAAACAAATCCGGGGGTTTTGCACCATACAAATATCCCATCATTCCTGAATCCTTCCACACTCTCAGCTGCACAGCCAGCAGTACACAGTTAAAAATACAGATATAAATATATGTATTTATGCTTCACGGTACATGTTACAAGCTCAAGTCTGTGCCTCCACACAGAAGGGAGCTGAAGCAGGGTCTGCCTCTGCTCTCTCCCTTTCCCTGTGCATTTGTTCCCAGTGAAGGATATCAGACATGACAGCCCTGGAGTCTGCAGTCCTTTGTCTCCACAAAAGGTCCAGTTCTGACAGCAGGAGGCTGGGACTTCATTGGACACTGCTTCAGCAGTATATTTCAATCAACAATGCCTTGAGAAATTTCCAGGAACCACCAGCAAAAGTCAGGAATGAGCAATATTGAGACTAAATAACCAGTCAAGGTTCTCTCTTTCTGAGAGCTCTTTCTGAGAACTACCAAGGAAACCAATTAAGATCAATCGTGTTCATCGTTTAGGCCGGAACACATCAGGGACCATGTCCCTGTTTATTTATGGGCCACTTGAAAATAACCCTATGGAAAACAACCAGGGAATTGCTACTGGCACGGACTGGATTTGAAATGCAATCAAAGTTTCTGGTTTCCTTAGCAGAGAGCCTGTGAGCAAAGCACAGCAGCCCTCCCTGAGAGCAGGCTCACAGAGCTGGGGGAGGGAAAGGGTTACCCAGGGCACCATAAATGTCACCAAAATATGCTGGGCACTCTGCTCCCCAGAGGGATTTTATTAGTATTTTCCACTAGCAGCAATGCCACAAGTACCCAGGAGTCAGAAAAAGAAATGGAAGCAGTTGTGAAATTGTCCCGTCTACTTTTACCGTCCGCATGGAAAAACACACAAACAGACTGACGGGCACACACTGGGGAAAAAACCCAGATGATGCCCTTAAAGTTCTTTTTTCACAGTTTTATGGAGATAGAGAACATCCTGAATGTCAAAACTGTCCAGAAGCACTGTCCCTTTAAAGTTAAAATGTGACTTTTTTTCACCCACAAGAGAAAGTGCAGTTTCCCAGGTTTTTACTGGAAACATTTCTTGGGAAAATATTAATTTCCAAAGCATTGTTTTTGCACTTTTGGTTCACTGGTTGTTTGAATCTTGTAATGCTTTAATAGTGTTTTTACTCCATGAATGTTTGTAATAACTCAATCCATCCTATTTCCTACAGTATCTCCTTTTAAGGATAATTATATCAATATGCTTTTTACATTTTGTAATCCAAAGAACTCATTTTTCCTAGATTTTTTTTCCTCAGTTGGGTGATTCCAAACAAGACTTTAATGGTAAGTTCCTGGCCCCCATGATTTCTGGAAAAGCTGCTGCACAATAAAACTCAATCAATAACCCAAAAAACCTCATTAGAAACATGGATAATTATAGCATTTTGTTAAGTTCTCACAGCTTTTCTTCCTAATAAGAGAGTTCAAGGTTAGCTGCATTTTCCAAGACCAAAATCTCATGCATTTCTTTTGTGTTCATGTGACCTAAGAAACTCTGCTTTGGTTTTTTGGGTTTTTTCTCAAAGAGAGCTGCAAAGTTTTGTAACAGGCTAAAAGATATAACCATAATTAAATTCTCTTACATATAGCATTGAATAAGGCCCCAAAGCATATCTATTTACAACAGGAAATATCCAAGAACCTAAGCAGATTTAATAGGCTTACCCAAGTCTTTTTCTAAAGCTGCTTGTGGCCTTCTGCAGAGGACATTGCTCAACTGAATTCTTCCCAAACTTCTGGGCTATTTTGCCACAGTCAAGCCTCAAAAGTTTTCACAGATTATTGGAATTTAGGAATTAATATGCTTTATGGTCCCACAGACTGGTTTGGGCATTGAGTTTATCACTTCAGGGGTTGGCTCTCCCTGTCTCCATTCAGTCTCCTCTGCTGCCTTTTCTGATGCTCCACTTAGAATATAAACTAGCAATGGACAATTCTGCAAATTATTAAATTTAATGACAGCGATATCTAATCTTGTCAAACAAGATTCCTTGTGTAAAGAACAACCCTGCTCCTCATGCTGGTGCTGAACTGGGAGGGTTGCAGAGCTGAAATGGCTCAGAGCTGGTTGAAAGGCTCAGGGCTACTGACAGGTCTTTCAAAGCAGAGATCAGACTCCATTGTACTTTTCTGCCTCCACACCAAATGAAAAGACAGCACTGCAGCCTAACTCAAAACATCTGGCTTGAAGGCAGTATGAGCTTTTAGTGCTCCTCAGACTCCAGACACAGTCTCAGACAGTCAAGCTGAATTTTGGTAGCCTGGCAGCCACTGTTCCCTCAAAGGTCCTCTGCTTAATACTGAGTGAGAGAAGGGCTAATGCTGCTTCTTAGCAGCTCATAAAGGAAACAAGAAGATGCCTTGATAAGATGTTATCTTCTTTCCTTCCTCTCACTGCATTCTCTGATCAACAGGGGAATTTCAGTTTTGTGCTCCCTGTCCCATACAGCAATCAGAAGCTCTAAAGGGGACCTCTGGCACTCCAGATCAAACTGTTACCCACTAAATCTCTCTTCTCTGGAACATTAGAGATACTTCTGTAACACATCCAATATGTATCTGATGAAAATTGTTACCAGAATGTTTCAATCTCATAAGTTACAGAAAGAAGCCAACTGACAGCACTTGACAACATGGAGCACAGTGCCAGAATGCAAACCAATAAAGTTCCTTCTTCTTGAAAGTGACAAAATGCTTATTTTAAGCATACTGAGACAATAAAGTGCTGATTAACAGGCAGCATGTTCTTCAATGAAACGTATGAGTGTGTAGTCTTGTGCTAAATTCAGAAGATGCTGAAGGTATGTGATGATGAGTGTGAGAACAGCTCCCCATCAACATACTGAAATTTAGCTTTAAACCAACTCCCTAACAGGGTTTGCAGCTACAGGGAGGACTGACCCAGTGTCAGGGACAATTTTTGTGAACTCAATAAGCACAAATGCACATGTAAGGTTTATTTTTCAGCTTAGAGCTGTCTCAGACACATCCACGTCTGCAGCCATGCCTCTGCTGCCCTACCTTGGTACAAAGGGGTGTATTGACTCTCCAGGGATTTCCAGGGAGGGATTACTTTAGCCTGAGCTAGAAACTACAATACTTTCTTCTAATCACACGTTAACACCATGTTCTGCAGAAATTAATAGAGATAAGGCTGAAAATAATACTCACCCACGGAGTCTAAAAATAAGCACCGAAATTTCCCCTCCTCGTTTCTTTCTGCTTTGTGTTTCCCCTCAGGTGATGACACCATTCTCCTCTCCAGCTCTCCTGAAATGCATCATGAACATCATGGTTACAGACTGTTCTGGGGAACAGTGTCTTCAGGTAGGGTCAGAGTTGTGGGATGTACTGGGTGAGGCAAATCAAGGGTTATAATTTTGGCATGTACTGTGTGAGGCAAATCAAAATCTCCCTAGACCAGAATAACCAACAGAAGGCACTGGTTTAACATGGTCTCCAAGAATCAGATACCTAGAAACATATTTGAATATGTATAAATTAGGTGGGAAGCCTAGTCACAAGAGTGAGATGAACTAATTACAGTAAACGGGGTGTTTTCAGCTGCACTCCCATGAAGAAATACACTCCTTCAGAATATTTTTGGTGTGATAGACTCTGTTTAGTTTTAGTCCTGCAGCTCAGCCTATCTCAGACTTCCAAATACAAACTAATTAATACATCAAAAGATTAGAGAATATTGATTGCTTTAGACCATGCAATGTAATGCAGCCTTGATTCAGGAATTTTGAGAGAACAACATCCTTAAAATCAGTAAAAGGGCAGTAATTTATCAGGAGCACTACACAAAGTACTTGCAGTCCACCAGGCAGACAAACTTCCCAACAAAAAGGACAGATGGAGGGGAAGCCAAATGATAGTACCCAAAAATAGGGAGTAACAACCCCAGTTTTGGGGCAGTTTGGTATGCATCTCTGTAGCATTGACATGTCCCCATGCATATACAGAACACACTCATTCATCTCAAAACAACTTCTTACAAGTAAAAAAAGTTTCCATCTCCCAGATGAAAAAAGTGAGGTCAGTAGGTGTGAATACAGATGGAGCTGGCTCTAGAAGTGGCACGAAAAAAAATGGAGTTCTGGGGATTGCACACCAGACTTGCTAATTTTGTGGTATTGAATTTAGAGAATCTGGCTCAGGGAAGGGAGAAGAATCAGTTTTTCATGACACATTGTGTCTATCTGCATGCAGCCCCTGCCATAAGGTGTCCCCAGCCCCGGTGACTGGAGCAGGGAGCCCTGGGGGTGATTCCCCACACGCCACAGCCACGGTGTCCTGCTGCCAGATGCATGCTCCATTACATTCTTCTAGTCCTGAAGGAAAAACACTTTGAATTCAGTAATATATAGTATTCCTGTTAATGTGAGGCAGGAGACTGGCAACACGCCACTCGCAGAGCCCAGCAATGGAAAAAGCAGAGAGCGAGCTCAGGCTCACAATGTGAAGCAGACAGACCTATTGTGAGCTGTCTCCATCCTTGGGGCTGGATGCTCCAGGCTGATTTATGAGCACAATATTTACAACTAACACACATGAAATGCATTATGAGGAGAAATAAATCTCCTAGCATGCACGGAGAGAAGCTAAGATAAAAGAATGCATATGGTAAACTAGGTGACTGTTTGTCATTAAATGTGGTACTGAAGCCAGAGCACGTCTCTGGGGCAGGGGAGGCTCAGGATTTGCACTGGGGTTTATCAATACTCTGGAAAACACAAGCCATTAGGCAGAGACTTTCAGAAAGATGTCCCAATCTTTTATTTTTTTCCAGTGAACTCAAAGCTGATGAAAGACACTGTGTTGGAAGCCCTTGGGAGTAAAACAGGGCTTGAAAGGAAGATCAGCCTTATGCCTATGCAAAGGCCCAGTGAACAGGCCAGAGTTCAGTTCCCAGGTCTTGTGTTATCACAGGCCATATCCCTAATTTTTGTGCACCCGTGTCCCATCTCATAAACAGGTACCAGTATGATATTAGGTAAGAAAGGGCTACTTTAAGGCAGAGGGCACATCATAATTAAGTATTCTGACTTACTGCATCACACTACTGGCAGTAGAAATTCCCCAAATTAATTCCTAAATTAAATCATCACTGAACAGGTAAACATTTCAGAAAAACAACCGTCTCTTACTAAATAATGGGACCAGCAAATGAGGATGCCAATTCTAGTTTCTCTGTAATTGCAAAACCCAAACCCCACTCCCAGAAACACTGACAACAATTCCCTGCTGATCCCTGCTGTCCTTTGAACCCTGCAGTGAGCAGGCTCCTCCAAATCTCATTTGGCTGGACAGGGAATAGGAGGCAGCTCTCACTTAAATGCATCTATATTTGACATTTCTGCCTACAAAGCTGCACTGGTCATAGATTGCATCTCCAACCCATTTAGGCCCAAACAGCTTCTTGGAAGACCCGGATTCATCTCCTCCTTTGATACTGAGGTTTGATGGTGCCAATATTTTTGCAGCTCTTTGTGATGTTGCCTCTTCCCTGGTGGGATGTGGCTTTAAGTTAAACAACTCATTTTCTGCAGGGTACAGCACAGTCACGGAGAGCTGTGAGGCTGCTGCTTTTCCTCAGAGTGCTCTGATAAAACATCTGATTCCAGTATGGGAGGACAGACTCATAAAAATAGGCTAATGATGGAACCAGACTGTGGTACAAACCAGAGCAAGCACTTCAGCTAACTAAACATGTTTCCTGTCCTCAGCCAGCACCACAACATCTTGGTTTAGCTACCACACATCTCCCTCAGAGCACTTCCCACTGATCAAAAGGGAAAAAGCAAAAATTTCTATGAGAGCAGGACAGTTGGATTGAAGAAACAGCAAAATGGATTTGGGGAGCAGGAGAAGTTCTGCTGGGAAAAATCCTCCAGAATCAGTCCAGTTCCAAACTCACTCATGAAAGGAACAGTAGCATGAAGTTACCCTTTGTTAGCAGCAGTTTTGGGATGTGGCAGGAAGGCATCAGCTTTCTTGTGCTGAAGTTGACTGAATGGATGTGAGTGACAGCTGCTGGAGCTGCAGAGTGACAGCAGAGGCAGGCACAGCCCTGCCCAGCACCTCTGAGCAGGTGTGGTCACAGCAAGGGACAGTCCAGGCACAGAGACCCCTCACAGTGACAAGGTCTCAATGGAGTTACAGTGCAGTGGGTATTAAGAAAATGTAAATAAACCAAACTCAGCCCATGTCTAACACAATTAAATAAATGGCACTTGGAAAAAAAGAAACTAGAGCTCTCCTGTATTTTACTGTCAGGAGTCTAAATAAATCACATTTTATATTTCTTTTATCAAAGCATTAATGACAAAGGGAGAATGAATATGAAAATACACCCTCCTCAGCGAAAATATTTATATTTGCCTCCATAACTTTGGTTATTCCTTCAGACTTACCCTATTTTCTTTCTAAAATATTAGTCAGGCCTTAAAAAATTGCAAAACTAACTAAACCTACTACCCACATTTATTGAAGCAATAAAGACATACTCATCTGTTGAATTACATTCTATTTTATGTTGATTTTATACAACATTGTAGTTTTGGATAAAATCACACCACATTAACTAGTAGGGTAATTTTGTCCCACTGTTTTGTGGTTTCATGCCCATAAACAAGTGATTTATGGAAATTTTTTTTTTGTGGAGCTCCTTAGTATGTTGATTTCAAATGAAGCAAAGAAGAGGAACTCAGACTTCTATTGGCTATAATTTGTGAGATATATTTCGAATTAAATAAAAACAAAACAAAACAAACAAACAAACAAAAAAAACCAAGAAAGCAAGCAATAAATAAATATGAAAACCTCAAGCCATATTTCATCCTAAACTCAGAGTCTAAATCCTTTAAAGTATGGGGAGATGATACAACTCCCTCAGCAGAATTCTGGGCTGGGTTGCAGAACCCATGGCTCCATGCCATCAAACCTAATCTTTGTTTGAGATCTGACACATTCTCTCCAAGTTTTCAGTCACATTGCAAAATTCTGAGAGGATGAAAGGCAGATTCTCCTCCTCTCTTACACTAACCCCAGGGCCTAGAAACAGCAGGACTTGATTTAACCAAACACACACTGGGCCAGAAAAATGATGAGTGATCCTGGGACTTGACTGACACCAGGGGAGACTTCATCTGATTCATGGCTTTCCAACGTGATCATTGCATCACCTCAGACCCCTGAGCAGATTGTGCCGAAATGAGGAGATAACAGAATGCCAAAAAGCATCTCCTCACTGGCCAAACTGACAGCAAAGTCAGCAGAGTCTCCTCCTCCCTGGGGAACTGCACTCACCAGACAGGCAGCAACCTCCCAGCCCCAAACAGCCAAAGCTCTGGTGCCCTCTTTGCAGAGCTACCACCAACAAAAAGGACTCCAGACCTTCCTTCTTACTGAACTGAACTCCTCTCTACTCCATCTATCATCCAAAAAATTTACTGTACCACATAAAGCCTGGACCAAGCTAAATTTGCTGGCTCCCAAACAGGCTTCTTAAGCCTCTAGCAAATCAAGAGTAGGGTATTTGTTTCTAAATCTCCAAAGGAGGATTAGGCAGGGTGACCATAATCCTAACCAGCCTCGCACCTGCCACTCATTCTTAGTCAAGGAGAGATGCATTTTAGTATCTGGAAGTTGCTAGCAGATGAATCTCTTTGTCCAAGGTAGGATATCAAAGATTACAGTTCCTAGCTCCCTTGTTTCTTGGCTGCATAGGAAAATAAGGGTCTTTTCTGTGAGACAAAGAGTGAATATGACTGTTGTTTTGGTTCTCGTGACATCATTCTTTTTTGTCAGCATCATCCCTCAGTAATTGACTCTGATCTGAGGAAGGACTAGAGCAGTTAACTGTCTCTTGAAACTTTATCCTATCATCTCCCTCTATTTCAGTGCCCTAAACAAAAAACAAGGTCAGTGAGAGACTTTTTCATATATGTTGTCCAACCTTTGATCAAAACCCCTGCATTTTCCATGATGTTTACATGTAAGTCCCACTGCAATGACATCAGAGCTTCCCAATACCCATTTTAGCACCAATTAAAGTGGCAATGCTCAGAGAACCATTTATCTTTATATTGTAGGAGTTTGAGCAGTGCTGTTATTACTTTTGAGGGGGAATTGTGCAGGCTCCTTGTCAGTTGGTTTAGGTTGCCTAAATGAAGCCAAATTGCTCTTGCCATCCCCAGCTGCTGCTGCTGCCTGTGTGTTCCACCTTCCCCACATTCACATTAATCCATCAGCCAAGAGCAAAACAACCTTCCCTCGGTGCACCTCCTGCAAACAGGGTAGGAAAACACCACAAAAGGGAAAAAACCACACATCACTTGCAGCATTTTTACATGTAATAGTAACAGTCTCTTGGTGCCATCATCAGCCATGGCATTTCATTCACACAGAACACTTGTGGGCACATCACATATGCTTTTCCATTCAATGTATTTTTAAATGTTTCCCAGGCAACTGTTTCAATACAACATGCCTCCTTGGCAACCTGGTACCCGCAAATGCCACGCTAGTCTCCCTAGTCCTCTTTTTAGGTCTTCCCATCTTGGCATATAAATGTCATAAGCCTGGGTTTTCCATCTCCAGCCACACAGGTGCTGATCTGTCCTTGCATTTGGAAAGGCTGAATTGAAGAGATGAGTCATGCACTGGGTGCTGCACGTTGGCAAATTCAGCTTTGGTGTGCTACCAGAGGGAGCAGGTTTCAAAGACAGTGGCTTCTTGTGGGAAAGAGAATGTCTCCTCCAACTAAAATTAAGGAGAACCCACAAAACCGTGTCTCCACTCAACTGACTTTCTCTGGAAGCCTGCGCTTCTCAAACTGAAATGCACGTCATCTTTATTCTCCTGACTAAGCCAGTGTTACCCAGTTCTCCTCATTTTTTGGTTTAATTGTAACACATCACATTAATGAAACGAGTCAGACTTTCCCACTTCACCACAGCCAGTGATTAGCACTGGACTGAGTCGGTCAGTTTGCTGAGTTACTCTTTCCAGGGCTGCAATTGCTGCCACTGGCTATTTAGGGGACACATTGGGACATTAGAGTGGAGCATTTCAGCTGTGGGACATTTGCTGCAACAGCTTTCCCTGCTGCTCTGCCCTGCACACTGTGGTCTCTTTGGGGACATTGTCCTTTATTACATTTAGCAGAATGGCCATGCTCATCCTTGAGTGAAGTCACAGACTATTTGACAAGGACAAAAAATTATCAACATGTACTTCCAAGCTAAGCATTGATTAGATAAAATAATTAAAATATAATAATATTTCAATGGTCTAGCAAGGAACACTTTCTTCTGAACATTTTTATCTGATACTGGAGCTATCATTACAGAAGAAATGATATTTCAGAAGGTCTAAAACTATCAGCGAGCATCAGTCGTCATAAAAAAAGAAGTTTTAATAAAAACTGTATGTGCTTCAGCCTCAAAGTGGCACATTAAAAAAAATAATAGCTTCTGCATGCAATGACATCAGGCTCTGAGAGAAACCCAGCAGAAACTGTGGCATCTCTTCTTCATTGATTACTCCATAACAACAGCTGAAAATTACAATTTTTCCAGGCTATAAAACGCCTAGCACTCCAAATTCTACACCGGCAGCAAAAATCTCCTCCCTGTCTGTGAGCTGTTGTATCTGTAATAGAGACCCTGCATTACCAAGCTTTCTAATTCTTCCCAAATGCAGAAGCTCTCATTCAATGCTGCAGCTGTTGGGGAGGAAATCAGAAATAGCAGAAGGCGGATTAGTTGATAATGTACCAGTTCTTCCCCAGCAAATGCTGGCACCTGCGTTTTACACTCTCCTCTTTCCCTCAGCCCAGGAAAAGATCACTTGGTTTGTTTGGCAGGCAATTTATAGGCTTTAGTGACTGTGGAACTGCAAAAGGATTAGAATTTGTTATAATAGCCCCTTCTTCCTGAGAGCAAAAGTTAAAACTGAGGCCCACTTTACAGCAAGAATCAGCGACCATGTAAGTAAAGATTAAGCGTGTGCAGCTTGATGAGACTCAACAGGGAAGAGATAACTACACATGCTGGCACTCCATTTACAAGGAAATCCCTGCAGATAATCTGTAGGAGCATTCTGGCTTCCACAAGCTCAAATCCCTTGACCACTGGCTCAAATCCAGCCAAGGCTGATTATGATAAAGACTACTCTCTGCATTTCTAGGAGAACTTTTTTCCTAAGACCACTAAACATTCTAATTATTAAATTAGCAAGACCCAAAATCAAGCAAGAAGTAATAGGATTTCCATGCAGTGGAGGAAACAGAAGATTTTGTCTTGTGCAAAGGGGCAAGCCCAAGAACAGATCCTATTCTACACTTTGCCTTCCTATTCTTAGTACTTTATTCATTCTGGAAAGATGCAGATGAAAAATACTAAATGTCCTTAATGGACAAAGATTTCTAGTTTGAAATCTGGAGGTAGTTACAGAAGCAGATAGAGCAAGGATGAAAACATTCATGACATGGTTAGAGTGGGTATCATTAAGCAGATAACAATCAAAAAACCCTTAGAATTTTCAGTTAAATCTACAAAATTCAAACCTACCTACAACCTACAGCTGCTACAGAAGCAAGGTTTTCTCCTTTTGCTTTTTACAAGCAGAAGCTGCAACAATAATTTTCCCTATTCTTTTTATTATATTCTTTCATTTGGGACCCTTACTGCACAATAACCAATTTTTATGTTCCCCCATAATAAAGCTTTTGCAAATGCTGTAAGTGCTCACAGCACCACACAGCAACACCTCCAGCATGAAGAACAGGCTGCACTCCTGATGGCTGTTCTGGGAGAAGTCGTATCCAACAACATAAATCCATAGGTACAACACACAATTTAGCAGCAGAGGATTGTCCAAGGAGTATCCAAGGGGTCATAAAATATAAAACACTAACCCAAACATCACAGGAATGAAAGGAACCCTGTGGCATCACTGATCGTTAGCATAGATACACCCAGGAGTATGTTTGGAGCGCTTTCACAGCCCCCCGGATTCTGTAAAATCCCTGGTTTTGCATAGTTTGCTGCCTCCATGTGGTGACAGTCAGCGCTGGGCCACAATTCCCAGTGATCCTGAGTAAAATCCCCTTGGGATTTTACTTCTTCAGCTGGTTGTGAAATCAGATTTCTACCATCTCATTTCCCATCACTTCCACGGCCAAACCCCTCTTCAATTCACACTTCTGCTTTATTTAGACCCCCTTTCTCCAGCTTTGCTCTGTCTCTGCTGCCACCACCACCTTCCTCTCCACAGCAGCCTAAACCCTTCAGATCCAGATTCACTCTTTGCCTCTGTTCCACTTACCTTCTTCCACCTGCAGCTTTTGGGAGAACGCCTTTCCCGACAAAGAAGGAAAGGAGGGGCCGATTTCCTGGGATCTCCTTTCACCACACTGGGAAGCAGCTTCTAAATGGCAACAAAAGTGACAGAACCCTGTGACTGTACCTTGAGTGTTCCCTGGGCACTGCAGTAGCTGTAACAGATATTAATGTGGGAAAAGGTTAGTCTTTGTGACAGGGGTTGATTTTTCCAGTAGTTTCTTTCTTCCTGGATTTTATTCTTGTTTTACTCTGCCCATCACACAGCTAAAATGCTGGCCCTCTAGTGTGACAATTTTTTTATTCTTTCTGTCTTTCAGCTGGACTACCTCTTGTATAAACTTCCACAGATACCAGGAGCAACCAAACACTGCACTTCTAAGACTTTTATCCACAAAAGGAAACCTATTAATTCTGCTTTAAAGTTAAGAAATTAGTGGTTACACAGAGTTAAAGGATTATGGTCTCACAGAAGCACAAAGTACCTGAAGGTGAAGGCTGGGCACAGCCTCCCAGATCTCTGCACAGACAGAATCATCCTCAGCTGGAACACCTCTGGATGGGGCTGAATGGACTTGCTCAGCTTTAAATTTATGTGAAATGTGAATCTCTGAACTCTGATACCCATTTTCAAGGTTCAGATCCACTCAAACCACATATTAAGTCAACTTAGTTACTTAATATATTTTTGATGGGCTGTGTGACCAACACAATGATTCACTGGTGTAACCTCTAACAATCAGTCAATACTGATGCTTCCTTTCTACTCTGAAAAATCCAAGGATGGAGCAGTCCACTGACATCCAGGAACACATAAATGCACTTACAGAAAAAGAATGTGGACTTCAGCTCCTGTTTTACCAATAATAAATTGGTTTAATGCAAAGAGTCTTGCGTGCTGGCGCTCCCTCACAAACAACTGTTAGCAAACTGGATTTATTTCCTTGCACAGTTATTTGTTCCTTGCATCAATTGTTAAGAGTTTAAACAGCAGAGTTACTTTCTGGTCCTTTCATGTACTAATGGAGGATGAAGTGTCTGTCACCATTCCTCTGGGGTCTGTTTTTGAGACGGCTGCAGGCTGGGGAGTGTTTAAACCCTCTCTAGCATGGCAACATTCCGGCCAAAAACGTCAAATCGCATCACTTCAAATTCTTCTCTAAAAGCGAAATTAGGTCGGAGGCGCTCTCCCAGTCCATGTTATTTTTCTGGAAGAACAGCCTTTGGGTTTGACCCCGCGCAGCAGCTCCAGACCCAGGGCGAGACAGGCCAGGCCCCACCCGCCGCCATCTTGTCCCCCTCAGCCACGGGGACCACCCAGCACAGCCCCTGACCCTGCCCTTCCCGACACACCAAAACCCTATAAAAACATCAAGTTTGAGGGTAAAAGCAACATCAAAAAGGGCTTTTTTTGAGACAGACCAGCCCCCGGCGGCTCAGGGGTGCAGGGGCTGGGGAACGCCGGGCGCCCCTCAGGACGCCCTCAGAGCCGCTCGCTCTCTCCCGCCACCCCCGCGCCGTGAGGGCGGCTCTGAGGGCGGCTCTGAGGGCGGCTCTGAGGGCGGCTCTGAGGGCGGCTCTGAGGGCGGCTCTGAGGGCGGCTCTGAGGGCGGCTCTGAGGGCGGCTCTGAGGGCGGCTCTGAGGGCGGCTCTGAGGGCGGAGAGTCGCAGCCCCGGCAGCGCGCCCGGGGCAGGAGGAGGAGGAGGAAGAGAAGGAGGAGGAGGAGGAGGAAGCCTTGGCCGCCCTCACTCCCCGCCCTCCTGCGGCCGCCAGCGCCGTCCCCCGGCGAGGCGCGGGGAGCCTCCGCCATGTGTGAGGAAGGAGCCGCCAAGCTGCGCCTGAAGCCCCGGACGGCGCCGCCCGCCCGCGGCCGGGAGCGCAGCCCCTGCCCCGAGCCCCCGCCGCGGCCCCAGTGAGTCGGGACCGGGGGGATCCGATCGGTCCTGGGGGACCCAATGGGCTCCGGGGGGATCGGAGCGGCTTCGGAGGCCGGGGTGCAGAGCCCCGGCGACTCGCGGCGTTTCGCGGTCAGATCTGTGTCTGTTAACGCTATTTCATTAAACACCGCCCTTAGCGCCTTCAAAAAATAGAGGTAAAACTGCAGGATAGAGCACAGCCTGCCCCCCGCCTTCCGAACAGCACTGGCAAGGCCAGGGCCTGAGAAACGTTAATATATGAAAACTCAGTTTTCTTTCTTCCAGAATACGGCTCACAGGAGCGCAGAAGTAGTTTTTGTTTTTCCCAGCCCTGGAGTTCGGGAGGACGGAAGGCAGTGAGTGGCTCGGTTTGTGTTCGAGCCCGGGGGCTCAGCCGTGCCCCTTCCACCATGGGCTGTGAGAGGTTGATCACTCTGCTCTTTAAAAGTATGTTGTTTCCAATTTCATCCCTGTACAGCTTCATTCTTGGACAGCGACCCAAGAAAACGCATCAGGGAGAATGCTGGAAATACCACTGTGACATTAACAATCCATCCTTTCCTTGGAATTGTCTTTATACAACATTACCTTTTAGTGCTTATAGTTCCTGGGATCAATTAAATCAAGTTGTTTGGGAAGATAATCAGTAATTTCAAATGGCAGTGTGGGAATGTCCAGACATACATGGAAACTGATACAATTGCCACCCTCAGTGCAAACACTTCCATGATTTCTGTGCTCAGCAGGTGTTAAGTTTGGTATTTGAGAAGATAAAACAGTGGCTGCACTTAACTGCTTCACTTGGAAGTAAAGATAGTGATAGATACCTACTGCTCATTTGTTACAAGCAGAAAGGAAAGCATTTAGACATTAATTTTTTGCTAGCTGCACAAATTACATAAGTCATATAAAGCTGCAAAAAATAGTTTGCAGGCTCAATAATGTCTTTGTGTTCCAGAAAAAAGAGGCAAACTGGTATCAGTGTTAAGAGTATTTTCTTTGTTCTCTCCCACCTTCAAACTATTGGACTGTGTCTTTACAGGGCATCGACTGACAGATGTTCCTGGTTTGAAAAGGAAGAATTAAATGAGTGTGAAAAAACCTGGCTTTTGCTACTGAAAGACATCAGTCAAGATTCAGAGTGCACAAACTGGGACACAGTGCCCAGCTTTCCAGAGTTCTTGGAAAAGGTAGCGTGCTGTATCCTTGTTTTTGCACTTTGTTCCTGCTTCCAATAGCGACAGCCTGCTTAATGGGAAACAACATGAAATAGCTTTTAGAGATGTGGGGTTTCAGCTCTTTAGTCTCTGTGTGCAGGGCTGTGGCTGGGCAAGGTGTGGCAGGGAATATAAGGACAGCTACAAAGAGGCTTTTTTTTTGCAGTACAGCAAATTCTTTCCAACATTTTGCTAGGAAGAAGGAGCCTGTGTAAGGATGCTGATTGCCATAAACACCAGCATCTCCCCAAGGAATGACACTGGAAAAGGCAAGCTGTAATGGAGGGGTTAGTTGCACAGAACCCACCCTGACATCACTCCAGTGGCATCAGGCAAGATCATGACATAAAAATCAGTCTTTATAAAGAACTTTTTTCCCCCCTGAACAGCAGCAGGTTGTTGTTTTCATCCTTAGTCTCTCTGGAACATGAGTACCCCTTGTATCCATTTAGAAATGCTGAGGGAAGACCCATATTCCATCAGCTCCAGGAAGCTCCTGGAGGAGGGACACAAATAAAATGTTCTTTTCCTTCCTGTAGTTCAGCTTTCTCAGTATT
Organism: Fringilla coelebs; assembly: GCF_963513975.1. NCBI lineage: Eukaryota > Metazoa > Chordata > Aves > Passeriformes > Fringillidae > Fringilla > Fringilla coelebs. Next base: position 8,043,476 of record NC_140048.1, read on the forward strand.
TGCAATGTGTCCTCAAAGCCTGGGTGATTTTGCTACATGTGCTTAAGGCATTCTCTGTGTGTGTGTGTGTGTGTATTGTAGAAACAACAGGAAAAGAGTCCAGAACACCAGGAAGTCTTTACAGTCGGAACAAAAGAATTTCACTGGGTATCATTCCCCTCTTTTCACCAAGAAAAATGTCTGAACCCCAAGAATCTGAGCTCCCAGCAGCCAGCACAGAGCCAGAGCAATGAACTACATAAAGGACAGGGCCAAGCAGATAAACTGAGGAGTTCATCATCCACAGCTGAGAAAACCTGCAGGGGAACCAGAACAGATCAAGCCAAAACTGCATCTGGAGCAGACACAAAAGGTGTTTCAGAGCTGGATGTGAGTCCCAAGTCATGTAAACTCCCTGGGCACAGCAGCTCAGCACAGCCCTCGGCGTTGGCACAAAGCCCTGCAGGAGCCCTGGGCCCTCAGCAGCACCACGCAGGGACTGTACAGAACAGCAGGGCAGACAGGAGAGAAAAGGGTGAAGAAAAGCCTCAAATCCAAACACACCAGGGGGAGCTTGCAGCAGGGGAGGCCACAGGGGTGCCTGCAGAGAAGCCTCAGCTCGGGAGTGCTCCTGGGGCTGAGAGCCCCAAGGAGAAGGAGGAAAACCAGAGTGAAGCAGCTTCAACTCTTGACAGTTGTCCAATGTGTCTGATGCAGTTTAGTGGAAGGTAAGTTTGTGTTTTGGTTTTTTTTCATGACTTTCCCATAAATGAACCACAGCAGGTTCTGGATGCATCCTTTATGTACAGAATAACTAAGCAGACAAAACTTCTACTGTAAGGTCCTTTTTAGCTGTCAGAATGACATAGTTTAATCCCATTTACAAGTTGAGTATCTGCTCTACAGTAAGAAATGTTAACACAATTTCATAGTACTTTGGCTGTCAGAGTTGCTGAAAATGTGCTTTTCCACAGGTCCTCTAACCCTGCAAGCTGTTGGGGGCCACTTTCCCTGTTGTTGGGAGGCTGAACAAGGAGACACAACAGTGGCTACATTAATATTTAGACAATTTTGGTGCTTCTGTCAAGAGACTTAGACAGAAAGGCTTAAAATACATCAGGTCTGTGCTACTCAGCTCCAGTTTGAGCAGCACCAACAGCAAGGGTGGGAGGTTTTGGTAGAGGATTTGTGCACAGGACTGACTGCCCCACTAAGGGACCAAACACTTGTGGGAGGGAGTAAAGAACAGTCAGTACAAGGATGAGACTGTTTCTGTGTTTGCAGACTCTCCCAGCTGGACATCGATGGGCACCTTGCCAGGTGCTTGTCTGAAAGTGCAGATGATGTCATGTGGTAAATCCAGAGGAGTGGAGAGCACAGGAACCAGGCCAAGGATGAAGCTTTCTCAAAGGAAAAGGAAAAATGTGTCAAGGAAGCACATCCTTGTCTCTGACCTAAACCAGTAACTCAACAGAAGGATAAGTGCCACCTGCCTGTTTGGTTTGGGTTTTTTTTTTTCTTTTAAAGCCTCTCAAATGCATGTGAAGTAGTTCCAGTTCTGAAAACAGTGCTCTGGGATGTCCCAGAGACCCCCAGGGAAATGAGGCTTGGTACTCCTGAAAAAATGCACTACTGGAAATCCCTCAAGCTTTGTCTGATGCACCAGAGTTCTGAACCTCCCAGGACAGAAGAAAGCAGCTGAGCAAAAGACAACTGTTACTTGCTGTAATCCAAAAATTTACTGTCGTTTTTTTTCTAAACAGATAAACTATGAAAATAAACTCAGTTTAAAAGTAATCTGAATTTGGCAATTTTTGTTAATAGCTAAGTAAGAAAGTGTAATTGTACAATTGATCCTGGGAGTGTAGCTGTTTAAGAGAAAACAGCCCAGACCAAATAAAGGGTGTGGGGTTTTTATGTTTCTGAAGGAGCCCAGCTAAATTCAAACCTTACAGTGCAGGTTTCTAAGTCAGTATCACTGTTCAACAGGTGATTAATACCACTGGGCTAATTAGGCTGCAGTGTCACAATGCTGAGCTGCAAAGGGAGATTGAACACAGCCAAAAGAGCTGATTTTGGTACCAGCTGCACACAGCCCCCCCAGCCACCACCAGGGCTCAGAGCAGGGAACAGCCCCGAGCCTGCTGGGGCTGGGAGGGGCTCAGCAGCTCAGCTGCTCTTTGGTCACTTCCCAAGAGGAGCAGGGGAACACTTGCTAAGGCTGGGAATGACAATAAATGACATTCAGTGACAGCTCAGTAGCCACAAACCAAGGGATGAGATCACCAACCTGCTCTGGTTTATTTCCCTGTGCCCTGGACCTCAAAACCTGCAGCTGAGCTGGGATTCAGAGACAAAATAAACACAGGGTACAGTATAAAAATCCAGGAGGCTCCTAGAGATTTCATTTACAGTGGGTCTGTTTCAGAGCTTGGACACAGCCCATTTCACTGATAAATAATAACAGTCTATTAACTTTTTCATTAAAGTCTTTAATAGATGTGCAAGAATATAAATGATCTCAGCTGTTATGGATTAGTATACCATCTTCTGCACAATTAAAACTGGTCAGCAAAGATCCCAACTAATTAATTATACAAAACTACAAGAACATATTTACTGTTTTACAATCATTAAATTAGCTAGAATTTTCATTTACTATTTCAAATAAGACAACTATATATCATTACCAGATCCATTTGTAATATATTAGGATTTTTTTCCAAACCACACATTTAATTACATCCTTCATTTTCTTTTATTTATAAAACAAGTACTTTATATAAAAAATTTCCCCTTCATCATGAACAGAACATTATTCAAACACTTGCACATGAGCAACCAAACTTGTACCCAGCAAACTATTTGGCAACACAGCAACATTGTAAATGCCTGTAAATTCTTAAATAAAAATCAAATAGTCTTTACAATGTTTGATTAGCAAAATGTGTCTTTCTATTCTTCCTTCCCTCCCTCCCAAAAATGTTCTGAAACCTGGAAAAAAGGTTAAAAAAAACCCCAACCCACATTTCTAATATTTCCAGTTTCAAGTTCCATGCCCTGGCATGTCAAAGGACAGCTTAACCTGTCACAGTTCCATTCATGAGCTGCCTGCAGTCACTCTGATCACTACTGATTAGCTTTAGTACCAGGGGAGTTCAAAACACTGAACGGGAAATTATTCAGGGAAATAAAATAAGAGGGAAAAGGGGAAAAGGAGCAATTAAAAAATGTCAGATTACATTTAAAAGGTAATGTTGCCTTTAGTAGATAATAAAGTATCTAAAGTCCAGGCATTTGAGGCAAGTACTTTTTACTAGTTAAATTATTTAGTGTTGATTAAAACACATTTTGCTGAATATGAAAAGCTACAGTCCAACAGAGAAACCCACAACTGAAACCTGAATGGGATTCATAGAACTAAACAACCACAGGTCTGCATAATTGTGGCTAAGGAGGGGATACAAAACCTAGATTGTTAATCAATGATTAATTGACTATTTCAAACAATGTTTTGGCAGTCTGGTCCTAGCACCTCATGACTTGGATGTGAATCCCAAAGATGTCATGTTCAGCACCTAATGCAATGCTGTACCCTGAGAAAACCATAGGTTAATGTAAAGAAAGTGAAAGTGTCACAATTTCTCCTGTGTTTTACACCCAATCAGGTGAGATGCCAGCACAGGGTTTTTGTTTTCCCTTCCCCCAGCAGCCCTGGAGCCCAGCTCGAGGCAGCAGAGCTGAGCCCGGGGGCTCTGCCAGCTCCCGAGTCCTCCCCTGCCCCTGGCTCCCCTGGCACCCCCCAGCTCCCACCAGAAGGGATTCCACAGTTGTCTTTTGCTTCTTCCAATTTCTTAGGTATTTGTTTTTCTGCCATTAAAAGAATTGTACTGCTTTGATGCAAATCATTTCGCTGAAAGATCCCATTCTCTGCTGCAGAATGATTAGTTATTAATGCACACTGAGCAACTGTAAGCAGTTTATCATAAGCAGGAGGTGTGCTTTATCAGGAAAGTGGATTTTATCTTATGGTTATTCTAGATTTACTACTTTAAGGCTATGCTTTACTATGCTTTTGCACTACATCTGAATATTTGTATTGTTGATAAAAATACTTTTCAAAAATCTAATATACAACACAATATCATTGTAGGTGTAGGCACTGCTTAAGTATGTTTAGAAATCCTTTGTGTGCAAATTTAGTTTTCTTCAATCTCTACATTTTGGTAAATTTGGAGTTTAAGACAACAGATTCTGTAATTGATACCGTAAATTCTAATTTGGAATTAATCTCACTGAGTCCCTCTGCATTCCAAATTCTGTAAAAATGCAACTAAACATCAGGCTGCAGCTGTGAACTGTATGTTTCAGATGGAATTTTACTTAATATTAACAAGCAGAACTTACCAGGTGTAAGAACGTCCCAAATATGCAATAATCCTTCAATGCAGTTTATCCATTTAGGCACTTAAATCTTGTACCCAAATTTATGTTTTGATTGCTAATAAAACACAACTCCTTTTAAATATATCTGAGATGTTTAGACAGGTACCACTTGTGAAAAAAGGCATCAAAAATAAGCTTCAACACCACTGTAATATATTTTATTCTTCAGGATGTTACACTGTAATACTCTTCAACTGGGAGCTCATTGCATCAAATGTTTGTAGAAAGTGTGTGGATCTCAAAGTTTCTCGTGATCTCCTTTTGCAGGGATGCAATGAACGTTTCAATCCTTCATGAAACAGGCACAAAATGCAAATTCCTTCATTAATGAAGCCAGTTGTGTCAGTGCCCAGAACTTAAGAATCACTAAGTGGCAGAGGACACCCACCAAAATCATAATTTTCTTCTTTGATTTTCAGCAGCAAATTTGTTTTTAGATCATTGGTCTCCATCCAAAGTGACCAGTCCCCAGCCTCGCATGCATATACTGTAGTTAAGGATAAATTAATGTCATTCACACTGTCCCCAACGAGGTCATTCCTTCATACTGTTTCTTCTGTTGACAGCAACAATGGATTAATATATTCAAATCCTTCAAATTCTGACTGATCTATTCGCTTTATTATATCTCTGAAAAACAAATGAGAGCAGTGTTTAGTTTATCAGAACACTGGGCAGTCTTCTGTCATATAATAAGTTATTCAAGATACAAAGAATTTCAAATTTACTGTAATGTGAGTTCTAATGGCAAGTACATAGTTGTGGGAAACAGTAAAGGTAAGAAGATTTCTAGAAGGAAGACAATAAAAGGTTTTAAGCTTAATAATGGTGTATTGTTAATAGAAAGAAGACAAGCAAACATTGTGAAGCAGGTGTACATGTAATTTGCTAAAACAACTGTCTGTAAGCAATATGCTATTGGCTAAAACGTTTTTAAGATGCTCTGTAACAAAGTCTCAAGCTGCACCAAGGGAAATATAGGTTGGATATTAGGCAAAAGTTTTTTACAGAAAGAGTGATAAAGTGCTGGAATGGCTGCTCAGGGAGGCGCTGCAGTCCCCATCCCTGGGTGTGTTTAACAAAGCCTGGATGTGGCTCTGGGTGCCAGGGCTGAGTTGAGGGGTTGGGGCTGGGTTGGACTCCATGGCCTTTAAGGTCTCTTCCAACCTGGGGATTCTGTGAATTCTGTGAAAGAAATATTTGGCTGCTGCTGGCTGTACATGAGCTTTTGCCATCTTCCTACTCTCTCAACCATGTAATGAGGCTGATGCTGCAATAAAAGCTCAAGGAACGTACCCCAGCAGTCCCATCCCCTTTGTGAAAAGAAAAAACCAACCACACCAACACACACAGCCTCTTAGTGATTTCCAGCTAATCTCTGCATGAATTCCTAGCTCTGCAGCTGGACTGGGGCAGAGAGCACATACTCATCATCTGGGGTGAGCTGCACGGGCTCGCTGGTGAACTGCGTGTCGAAGTTGTCCAAGCCGTAATCGTCCGTGATCTGCGGCTGGAACGGGGGCGTCGTCTGCTTCTTCTCCAGCTACCCAAAACGTGGGGCAAAGGACAAAGTTACAGAGTGCAAGAGTTACAGCATCCCTCAGCAAACTCAAATCCAACTGCTGGAAATGCTATTGCAAAGGAACATTAAAATACCAAGTAGCATGCCCTACAAGCCAGGCAACAGCCAGCAATACAGTTACTGCTCTGCATTTTAAAACAGAAATCCACAAATAATTCAGCCTTTTAGGTTTTCTCTAAATTGGTAGATTAGATTCAGGACTGATAAATTCCCACAGTGCTGCAATACAGCAGTTAGCACAATATATTTACTTTTGTTCCTGAGATATCGACCTACTTTTCTTCCTCATTTGTGTGCAATCTGTCACATAGTCCAATTCATAGTAGCACAGACACAAACATTCTAATTTTAACATTTATATTCAGGCAAAAAACTATCTAGGCTACAAATCTCCATAACCTAACTTAGGACAGGTAACTGATGAGAGTGAGCAGTAGTTACCACTGACCAAAATGATCACTTGTATTACCAACATCAGATAAAAACCTGATTTCAAGGCCAGGATCACTCATGATGCTTGGTACAGAGCAAAAAAACCAGAATAAATCCCAGAGAAATCTTGGATTTCACGTTTCAGACAAGAGCACAGGAAGTGGAGATATGAGGAAATTGTGAGACTGTCACAGGGTGGCATTAACACATCAACATCCCATTGATGATCAGGTCTGGGAAAGCACCATGAAATCAAACTCGTGAGGAAGAAATAACCAGCTCCTCCCAAACAAGAATGGCAATGTGAAGGAATCAGCAAAATGAATATTTAAAAACTGAAGCAGGGTGGCAGGACTGTCCCTGTGAGCTGTTGCTACACACTCATATCCAACAGCCAGGCTTTATTCCACAAGGGGTTAAACATCAGACTTCCTCCTTTGTTATACTCAGTACAGCACAAAAGCCCTCTTAAATCAGCCATAGAGAGAACTTGCAGCCTTTAACTTGAGCAAATGAATGAAAAAACAGGTGGTGCAGCTCTAGAAAATCCCTCACTGCAAACAGGAGCTGTGGCTTTGGAGTTTGTACTCCAGCATAGAATGGTTCAACACCATGAACAGGCACTGAGATAAGAATAGACTGAATATCCACAACAATCCAAAAAAGAACTGCCCTGGATGCTGCTGAGCCATCCTACACCAGAGTGAGCAATCTCAAGTGCTCTGGGCTGTGCCACACACTTTGGATGACTAACACCAGGAAAAATGTTCCTGGGCTCTGTGCTCTCTTTCCCTGGATTTATTTTTCCATTTAGCTCAAGCTCCACACAGAACAAGTTTTAAAGTCAGTGTTAGACTCGTTTCCTTATGTACAACTTGAAAAGATTTGGAAAAGCTTTTAAGTCCAAATGTTTTCTTTGAAATGCAGGTGGTGAGTAGGAGATTCTAATAACTAAAAAAGCTTTCCAAGTATTTTCTCATTTTTTCCTGAGTACATTTGCCAAAACTTATTAGAAATTTAACTTCAAATTTCTCTGACGTTCATCCTCCTGAGCAGTATTGTTCATTTTTTTAAAATAGGGATTTAATATTAAAGCTTTCAGCCATAAAATATGTTAGAAAATGTAAAAATTCAATCAGCATAAATATTGACCAAGAAGTACCAATTTCGATGAAGAGTTTTTTTCTACAAATAAACAAAATACAAATCCAACAGTTGTCTTTTTCCCTCTCTCTCAAAAAACTGCAAAGCAGAACAAACTGCAGGACATGATGCTCTGCTCCAACCCCCAGGTGAGCTGACTGGGGCACCACAAGATAGCAAAAAAACCTCAAACCAAATAAAAAAAACCAAAAAAAAACCCTCCACTAAGGTTGAAGAGAGAACTCCAAGCAAGGGATGTCTGACAAAATTAAGGACAGCCCTCATTACTGGGATAAATTTGTAAACATCAGGTCTCTTAAAGCACCAATTCCTTCTGCACTGTGCTCTCTGAAGAATGTTACAATGAAATTCAGAGCAGCAGCTTCAAAGGGAAAATGAAACTGTGCAGCTTTCTCTCATCTGAACTCTTTCATGTGAGTGCTGCCTCTTCCTACACTTCCTGCAGCCTTCCCAGACTATGGAAATACTACAGACACACTTTGCAATTGTTAACTACCTATTAAAAATGTAATGCTGCCAGGGAGGCGCTCCAGACTTTACAGCTTCATTGCTCAAATGTCAATAAATGTTATTATGGCATTTCTGGGATGGTTTCTGCACTGGAGACAGAAGGTAACACAATTACCAAGTAGCAGAATATTTAAAAACCAGTGTCAATAACCGTTCTAATGGCATTTCTGGGATGGTTCTGCACTGAGGACAGAAGGTAACACAATTACCAAGCAGCAGAAGATTTAAAAACCCAATTTTGATACAATATTTGCTTGCAAACCCACTGAAATGCAAGTCATCTTCTTCACCATGAACCAAAAACCTCCCTCAACCCCAGCAGTACTAAAGAAAATCTGCAAACTGTAATCAGAGCCCCTTTATAAAGAACCCCACTGCTCTCCTGCCACATCCCTAACAAAGGGGACTGATCCTGCTCACTCCTCCTCAGGTCACTAAACCCTGACACCCACCTCAATAATCCTGCTTATTTTAGGAGTCACAGAATTGGTAAATTCAGCTGGGTTTTGATGTACTAGGACCACTACTTTGACATTTCTAGAATTCATTTTCCCTGTTTGTAACAGGTTTGTTCATATGCACACAATTAATAAATTAATGAATGGTTCCTCTGGAACACCCAGAAACACAAGGAGGGATTTTTACCAGGTCCCAGTCTATGCACACAATTAATAAATTAATGAATGGTTCCTCTGGAACACCCAGAAACACAAGGAGGGATTTTTACCAGGTCCCAGTCGATGCTGCGGAAAAACGTGTGAGACTTGATATCAGCAAATCCTGTCTGGGGCTGGCAGCCAAGCCTTTCTTTGGGATCCTGTGCAAAACACAGACACTGGAATTACACACTGCAAGCCACTTCCAGCCCACGTTTGCCAAAAGCCCACAGAGATGACTCCAGCATTCCCATGACTGTGCAAACTCTGCTGGGATAAACACACTGTGGCTAGCAAAGAATGCTTCATCTCTTTTTTTTTTTTTAATAAAATTTGAAACTTAATTTAAAAATTATCTTTTACAACTTCTTAAAATAATTCATATCCATCAGCTTAATTAAATAAGTAACAAGTATTAGAGAAAGAGTTTATAAACAAAGCTACAGTTATTTTTTTAAAGCCTTCACCTAGCTAACAGCAAGCCTATGCTGTGGAATTCCCTCAGCAATTTGGAGACTAAGTGAGGTTTGTAACATAGAGGATACCAAGGTTTTATAGATTTCCTTAACAGTAAGCAGATTAACTTCTTAACTGTATCACTTTCAACAGGAAGCTCTGACTTCCAGCTTTCAGATGCTAAAAATAAGAGAATGTTATTTACCTTGTTTAAAAATCCTTTTAACACATGGGAAGCCTTGACAGAAAGAAACCTTGGAATCCGGATTGGCTTCTCCAGAATAACTGTGACAGGTTTAAAAACAGCAATATTGGGGTTTGGTTTGTGACACTGACATGAATTCAATACAAACATTTATTATTTCAGTATGGTACCAATTAGAAAATGGAAGATAAAGTAATTTTTTTGAATCATGCAAACAAAAGGAGCTACAGGAATTCAAGCATAAATCATCATAAATGTTGACCAAGAAGTACCAATTTTGATGAAGAGTTTTTTCTACAAATAAACAAAATAAAAATCCAACAGTTGTCCTTTTTCCCTCTCTCAAAAAACTGCAAAGCAGAACAAACAAAGGCATTGTTCTATTGACATTACAAGATTTCCTGAGGGACATGTTACCTTCATTACCTTTTGCTATTATTTGTAGTGTAAACAGAAAATAAAAGTTTCACTCCTCACTATAGGGCAAATTTGAAACAGAAATTGATTTTCTATCAGGCCCTTCAAGAAGAACATGACAGGTTCTGTTACAGAACTGCTCTAGAACAGTTTTGCAATGGAGTTGGCAGCACTGTTGGTAACAGTGGGAAAGGAAACCCCAGCTCTGCCCTGCAAAGTGCCCATCTGGGCTGTCCCCCCCAGAAGCATCCCCAAAGGCCAGGGCTGTACCTTGGAAGAGGTAATCTTCAGTGTTCATGTCTGGATTGTCAGTGATGATGTCGAACGGGGACCTCCCCGCCATCATCTCGAACATCAGCACGCCCAGGGCCCACCAGTCCACACTGAACCCTGCAGGACACACAGACACTTCTCAAACAGCACTCCTTGGAAATGCAGCTTCTCCCTCCCACAAAGCCTGGTTTTAGCACTGTGTCCTGCTTTAGGGCAAAGCTGGGAGAGAACCTCCAAGGGGTTCCTCTGGAAAGCAGATTCAAGCAGCCCCTCCCTCAACCGGTTCATGAAAATATTTCCTTGGAGAAAAATGGAAACTGATTTCTATATCTGGGCTAAAATTCTAAATTTCTGGGCTAAAATTCTACATTTCTGGGCTAGACAGGCAAATGGACATCATAAAATGCCCATTGAAATAATTTCTGGGCTAAACAGACAAATGGGGATATGAGCATCATAAAGTCACCCCGGGAGATGCTGAGACCCCTGCCATGATTTCCACCAGCCCTGGGTGAGTCTGAGCTTTCTCACCTGGGATGACAGATGTAGGGGAACTGTCTACAGGCAGCAAAGCTGCAGTTTAAATGTTTTCCTATAGTATCATTTAATAAATATTTTTCAGGCCAACTATGATTTAAAAGAAGCTGAAATGAGTGATAGGAAGAGAAAAAAACCCTTTACTTCAGGAAAAAATTTAAACTGCACAACAAGCACTCAAGTTTTATTATATATTAACACAGAAATGTGCAAGTCAAACAATTAATTATATTTGAAGCCAGCTGCAGCTCTATTTATTGTAACTAGAGCTTGTTTAGTTATGCCTTACCATATTCTTCTCCTCTGAGGATCTCTGGTGCAATGTAATTTGGTGTCCCACAGAAAGTGCTTGTAGTGTCACCTGGGCCCAAACCTTCCTACATGCAGAAATCATTTCATAAATTAAAACCTGACCTCCTTTTCTGGGTATTTCCTTTAATTAGACTTAAAACCCCGAGTTACTCAGGGAGTTTAAAGAGCTTCCTTTCACAAAATAAATACTCATAATGCTCAAAATGGCCTAGGACTCCACAGCTCCTCTTCAGCAAAGTTGACTTAAACTGAGTTACAACATGTATGTAAGAATATTTTGCTTACAGATACATTTAAAAAAATCAGTTAAACAATTTGGAAGTCCTTCTCAAATACAGATGTTGAGGAAAAAACCCTTCTATTACAATTCAGTTCCAAACGTGGTTCTATTCCAAAAAAAGTTAAGATTTTTAAAATAAAATTCCAATTCCACAACCAGATTCTGGGATCAGTAACACTGGTGTTGATATAAAAATGAATTTTCTTAGTGTTCTCCAAGAGTGACAGGAGAAAGGTCAGGAAAATCCTACCTTGCACATGCCATAATCTGTTAATTTGATATGACCCTCTGCATCTAAGAGAACATTGTCCAGTTTTAAATCTCTGTAGATGATGCCTCTTTCATGTAGGAAGTTTAGAGCAATACAAATTTCAGCAGCATAAAACCTGAAATTAAAAAGGAGGAAGTTCATATTAGCATTAAGATAGTAGAACAGCTGGTGCAATTTAAATATCTGTTCTTAAACCATCATTTTATAGCCACCTTCTATGCATCAATAGCATAAAAAACCCAAGCTACATTTACTGATAATGACACTGACCTCTTATAAAACCATTCCCTATGTAAAATTAGATTTTTTTTTTATTCTACTAATTAAGAAAATATTTATTCATTATTCCACAGATTTTTTTTCTGAAAATTCCACATGGCAAGATGGAAAATGTTTATTTTCCTCTTGCTCAGAGTGACAGTGAGCCTTTGTGTAGTACAGGGCCATGCAAACTGCATTTTTAATCTTCTCCCACCAACACTGTATTATTTCAACATCACAGCAAATGAGGTAGAATATTACATGTTCCATCAACAGATCAAAGAGGCAGCACCCAAATCTGAAGCAATAATGAGGAGTAAATTGGAATAACTGCTCCTGCTGATGAACTGCTTGCTCTCTAAAAATAAAATTTCCATTTCTTCCCAGGCAGGACATGCTCAACTTAAGGACCCAAGTGCAGAGAGCAGCAGAGCAGCAGCAACAGGGCCCTGAGGCAGGACATACCTTGCATGTTCCTCAGGGAGTTTCCTCTGCCGTTGCATATGGAACATGAGGTCCCCCCCATTCACATACTCTATGACCAGGAACAATCTGAAATTACAGAACACAATTCATGCATCCCAAGGAAGCTCTTCAGAAATACTGGTTTTATTCTTCCCATCTGAACCAGTTTCATTTCTACTCTTGATTCAGACTTCTAGATTTCTTACAAACACAAAGCTATTTAAGAGGGGAAAAAAAGAGAGTACTTATTTTATGTATATGATGTAGGAATACTCCCTTTATTTAAATGCTGCCACTTTTATCTGTATAAATAGATTAATTAATTATAATTAATGATTATATTCATTTATAATTATATGGATTAAACAAGTGTGACACTGTACACAACACAGGCACCAGATGGAAGCTCTGGGCTCACTTGTTCCTCTGGAGAATCAATGTTTGAACCAGGCTGCTCCAAAGCAGAGAAAGGTCAGCAGGGGACAGAGATCCAGGTGGAGCTGGGCAGATAGAAGGATTCTGTTCCAGTCTGCAGGAAAGCTTTCATCCTCGGGAAAATATGATCCAGACAATGCTGCCAAGGTCAGAGAGAGCTCAGGACAGCAACAGAGCTGCTGGGGCAGGTTGGGCTGGCCCAGGGAGCAGCATTTCCTTGTACACCTCATTTTCCATGAGCTGAAAGCTCCTTTCCACACATCCACACACTGGAAATCATTCCCTTTGGAGAACACATGCTCCAGTCTCTCAGATCACTCTAGCTGGTGATTTTAGTGTTCTTTGGAAAAGGATTCTTCATTTGAAACACTTAAAAAGTGTTAAAACTTAAACCAGGAAAATCTATTGGACAAAATCCAGCTGGCAGGACTCTGAGTGGCCTCCCCACAAGAAGATAAATGCTAAACTGAAATTAAATAAGCAGCAAACAAAACACATAACAATGCCTTGAGTATTTCATTACAGCACTCCTGGTGTTTTTTGCTTCCAGCTTTCCCATCCTATTTAGAAGTCCCCAATGTTTTATCACCATTCAGAACTTGAAATTGCAAGTTCCTTGCCAAGTCATATTCAAGAGTGTCAGCAGTGGCAGGCCTTGCTGGGATTAGAAGGATTTACTGAAACACCACCAGGTTTGCAGGATGGAGGTTTCAGGCTGTTGGAAGACACTGATCTGGCAGTTCTGGGCAAGTCCAGGGCAGATATTTTATTACAATAATGAAACAAGCATCATCAGTATCTGAAACAATGCACAGCTACATACAGCATCAATTAGCCTCACATTCAGCTCCACATTTGTGTTAAAAACTTATTTAAACTAAATTCAAGAGAAAGAACATTTTTTGCAGCTTTCTCCCCATCAGTACCCTTGTCACAACCTGTTTTATTACAGCTCATTTTCTTTGGGCCACTTAACACAATCTGATGTTGATGAATTTATTCACTTGGAATCAGTTTTGTGCTTTTCCTGCTTGATGTAAATGAGGTCATAATTATGATTTTATAACATTACAGCTATAATCAAATTGTGAATTCATGACATTATGGTTATATCCATGGCAAATGGCTGAAGTTCCCAACAAAAAAACTAGAGTTTCACTGCAAGAAGCAGCTGGGCTGGAAAAGCAGGACTCATAAAGATACACCAGGAATTCAGAAAGCTTTGATTATGTTCAGCATGGTTTTTTTTTTTTTTTTCCAATTTCTGCTCCTCAGCTCTGTCAGTGTAGCTGCCAAAGAGGGATGCACAGGATCCTGCTGCTGACTCAGCCTTTTCCTGGGTTTCAGCAGTTAAAGAACTCTCCTTCTCGATTCCTCACCCTGCCTGACCACATGAATTTTTATATCAGGTGTACAATTCTACTTTGTGTTTGGTGAGAAAGTCTTTGGGAATGTTGGTTTAACTTAAGAGCCTTCCCCAACAGTTTCTCATATTTTTTCTGATGAGTTTGTTTTGGTCAAATCCTCAGTCAGTGACCTCTGGAGATCATTCTTTATTTCTTTTCCCCTGCTTCCAAACACTCCTTGCTCCATGTACCTTCAGAACACTGATCCTTTCCCTCCTCCATCTCTGTTTTTCCTGCTAGGAAGATTTCCTCTGCTCTAACCATTAGGGAGGTGAAATTTTGGGGACTGAAGAAAAGGTAAAGTGCATGGCTTTGTATTTTAACACTTGACAGTACACATTGCAAAAAACAAGGGATTATTCTTAAGGATATATGACTCTATAATCCATGAAAACTTTAAAACTTTGCACAATTGGATAGAATGACAATTTTCTGATTATGACAGACATGGCATGAGGCATTATAAAAGTGTAATAGCAAACAGGTGCCTGTGAAAACAAAAATATCCCAAACCACATCCCAGTTCCCCAGGAACATACTCAGGCATGGACATGAAATTTCTTGGTTTTTTCATATTCCAATTGCAAAATAAGCAGCAAATAATCCAGTTTGGATTGTGCACACAGGGACAAAGAATTAGTATTCCTAAATTAGGAGTTAAATAAGCACTTTCTCAAAACCACATACTGTTTTGATATGTGCTGAAGGCTTTTAAGCCTCCTAGGTGACAGTATCACTGTGCAGGTAGGGCTTTATATGATTATTAAAAGGTTATTACTGGGCAGCCCAGCTCTCAGGCTCTTTAGGAACAGTGAACAGCTGAGGACTGATCTGGCTGCTCAGCAGAAGCTGCTGTGAACTGTTGGGAAGCTCTGTGCTCCCCATCTCACAGGGCTGTGCTCAGGAAGGCAGGACAGCTCCTCCTTTCCCTCCAGCTCTCACCCAGAACACCTCACTCTTCTCCACACCCCTGCCTGAGCTGTCCCCCTAGAACTGACTTTGCTGCAGCACTGAATCCCTGACAATGCTGATACTTCCTTCCAAAACTCTCTGGCTGTGTGATGCCCGTGGTTACATTTGCTTTAGAGGAAGAAATTTAGCACAATGATCAAGATTCTCAAGAAAAAAAAAAAGAAAAAAAAGAATTTCAGATCTTTCTTACCGACTTGTTGTTTGAAAGCATGAATGTAAACCAACTAGGAAGGGGTTACTGGATGCCTGTTCAAACACATGTTTCTCTGTCTGTACCCAATCAATATCCTGAAATAGAGTAATTGAACAATCAGAACTCCTGCTGGATAACCACTGGGGGTGTTCCCAGAAAAACACCTGTGAAGATCACAGTGCTGCCTCACACACACAGGTATTGGTACATTGCTCTTCAGAAAGGCAAGGATCCCTGAAAATCTGGAGGAAATTATAAAACATTGTCATTCTGTTATTTATTCAGAAGTTATTTAACCATTTAAGGAAGGCCTGCACAAAATCTAAGCCATTATTAATAAAACACATCTGCAATATTTGATAAACTGCTCACACTGCTGCATGGAAATAAATTCAGTTTTCTGATAAATGATCCCAAGGCTGCTGAAGCAGCTCATGCCAGTAACACAAACAATGGGAATCTCCAGCTTTTAAAAGAATCAAGTGAACTGAACTTCATCTCCTCATCTGAAATTCAAATTTAATTCAATGAAACTACCAAATCCTGCTTAGTTGGTCCAGCCAAAATCATTAAAAGCATCACAGATATCTTTAATCCTTCAACAGGAAGAAGTCCTGAATGCCCAGTGCAAAACCACACCATAAAAACAGTTTGCATGATACTGGCACAGTGCTGCAAAATTCAGAGCTGTGATAACAAAGCTTTTAAGCTTTATTTCATAAAACCACACACAATTTAAACATCACAGACAGCTGGGTTTAGCAGCAGATATTCTCCCTTCGTGCAATGCACTGATCATGTGCCACCCTGCAAACACTCAGGACCCTGCCAATATACCAGAAACTGTAATTGTTCTAAAAATTCCCCATTCTCCACAGATACTCCCAGCTTCCCAGCCAATCTGGAGACAATAAATACAGAAACTGAAATCAGACCTTCCTGTCAGGGATGGATGCTGGCACTGAAGTCTCAGAGGAAACCAAGAACTGTCACCATCCAATTAAATAAATAAACAAATAAAATCGGTTTTGTGTGTGCACCCTTGTGAAGATACATCACCTTGGAGGGGTAAACCTGAGTCCAGATCAAAATCCAGAGGCAAAAATCCAATTCTGAATAAAGCACTAAATATGTCCACTTCTTAGTTTAAGTAAATGAGCTTCTCTTTAAGAGTCTTTAAATTAACTCTTCATTAGTGCCCTTGGCATCAGGATTATACCAGTGCTCCACTTAACAAAACTAAGCTTAGCAAAACTGAACAGAAGCCCAGGTATTTGATCTCCCTCCATCTCACTTCTCTGCCCTAGCAGCCATACCCTGGGAAGCACCAGCTAATTTAAACATGCTGATACTTGCTATGTAATTGATTTTCTTTCTTTGAAGAACACTTCTAAGGTGAAATTTTCATTATTTGCAATATCTCATGCACTCACAGAATTCACTGAATTTCCTATCAATTCCCAGAATTTCATTATACAGCTTATCTTAGAGAAAAGAAAAACCAATTAGCTCTATCTTCTATGTAATTATGAGAACCAGAATTCCAGAAAGCCTTTCCTCATCTACCTCTGCTTCTCAAACAGCTGCACAAATCATTAAACAGGACTTGGCTTTGGCTCCCACCTTCTTGGAAAAACACATGTTAAAAAGGAAAACAGTAAATAAACCACACAACAGCCTCATCTTGGTTGATAAAAAGGAAACATCAAATAAATGAGAGAGCCAAAGGATTTTAGGAGAACTAAGCCCAGCCTCTGGAATAATGACAGAGGTGACAGAGCAACTGATTGAAACTCCCAACACAAAGAACACTTAAAATAGTGGTTTGATGTTTTTTGCACTAACACCCTACTTTCAAAAAAGTGCATTATAGAAAAAAGATGAAAAAACCCTTTCCCCTTTTAATTTTCAATTTTCCCCCCAAACTCATGCATTTGAGATCTTGTATTTAAAAAAAATCTAAAGGATTTTGAAAATAATGGAGAAATGCAGCAGATTTCTGTGGCAGACAAAAACACAGGGATCTAAAATTGCAGTAGCATAATTTTTGTACTCATAGAAGAAATATTTCAGAATACTGAGTCACTTGCACATAGGCTCTGCCAGCATGAGTGTAAGAACAAAGTTTCAGCTCCTTTCCTGAGACACAGACAATGCTTTTGCCTTGGAAAACACATTTGCTTTCTTTCAAAATTAAATGCACAAAATCCACCCCATTTATCTCATCACTTACAGATTAGCACATCCAGGTTGGAATGTTTAATACATGATTTCTACCAAGACCATTTGTAATTGTTAGTTGTTATTAAAATAAGGGACATTTCTGTTAGATTTCATCCTGGTGCTTCATGCAGAGTTGATGACAAACGAGCTCAAAGTCAGAAAAACTTCTCTGCCAGAGAAGCTGTCTGAAACATAAGCTTCTTGCTCAGCTGAATGGTTTTTGTTAAAGCATAGTAAGTTTTTATAGCATGTAAAAGAATGCAATTAACACAGACTTTTACCTCATCATCATGGACCAGTTCTTTTTTCACTACTTTCATAGCATAGATCTGGTCATTCTTTTTTAACCGAACCAGAAGAACTTTGGCATAACTTCCACGGCCAATAACTCTGATTAAATCAAAGTCCTGGAGTCCAAGCCCCTGAGAAATCTTAATTCCATCCATTCCATCAATGACTGGTTTGAGATCCTGTATAAAAAGAAACAGATGCTAGAAACTGAAGACATTTCCATAGCAAGTAACCATTAAAGCAGAGAGATCTTCAGGCACTGGACAGAATTTGCTGACTTTGCTTGGCACTGGCACCCAGGGCTGGATGCTGATGGAACACATTTGTTTAGAAATGGTTGGTTTCCATTGGGTTTGCTCTTACTAAAAGTTACTGGTTTTTCCAAGGCAGTAATTCATCCAACTAATCATTTTCATATTCCCTGCTAGAAAGCAGAAAGCAGTGCCTTGAGAAATGAGGTTTATCCAAACTCCTGAACCTCAGGCCATGTACACTGTATCCTTTGTACAAAGTGAGGAGCATTGTTCATATTCTGACAGATATAGCCCAAATTAATAAAAGCTATCTAAAAATAAGATGAATAAGGAAACACTAATTTGCTAATGAATATACTGTCTTGGTTTCAGTTTAGGCAACAACTGTCTGTGTTCAGCTCATTATAATTTTAATGAAAATTAGGATTTCTAACAGATTCCTGGGAGCACACAGAAGCAGATCTCAATTTCTCAAGTCTGAGAATTTGCAGGAAATATTCTACTATGAAGATTGTTATTTTTAAATTCATTATTTAAAAAAGAGAAATTTTATCACCTTGGCTATTTGCTGGAATTAGATGTGAAAACATGGGACTGAAGATGGAGCAGCTGAACTAGAGGAATGCAGCAGGTACTTGGACTTTCAGGTTTTACCAATCTACCCAAGGCTTTGACACACTTCTGTGGCCTATTTTTATCTGACCTCACACTACTGTACTTGCAGACAGATCAGCATTCTGCAGAACTGTGGAAAGTGTTTATATAAAGAATCTTGATCTAGGATTGACTGCTATTAGAAGAGATTGCTCTAAGCTTAAAGATTCTACACAAAGCTCCCAGAACACCAATTCTGTAGGATACCTTAAATCATTTCAGCTCAAAGGCAAGGTGGGACAATCACAGCAGTGCAGTTCAGGACAGCTGAGCAAACAGCACCTCCCAAATTTCAACACAAACCAGAGCACTGACCACAGCCTAAGTGAGCAATTAAAATTCTCTGATGTGCTTTTAATTTCTACCCTTCCATTTCTGAATTTGAGATAAAAATCTGCAGCTACATGACTGAAAATAAGGCAGTCAGTCACCCAGGAGCAGGAGCTACTCAAGTGTGAAAGGAATGGGAGTGACAAGCATTGTAGTGGAGGCAAAGGAAAAAGGTGCAGCCTTGCTCAGAGGGGAACATCAGAACAACCAGTGTTGTGCAGAGTGCATCCTATTTATTTTAAACATGCCAGAAGCATTCTTAAATGCTCTTTTGAACTGAAGCATATTCAGATTTTTTCAGACTGCTCTAAAGGAACAACATTGTTGATGTGCAGAGATTGAGTCAGATCTTCTACAAAAGACCTGAAAGAAGAGTTTAAGTGTGTGTTATTCTACTTGTGTTTCCACAGGAGCTGTGTAGAAATGCTTGGGTATTATTGATATGAACCCTCTCAGAGAGCTGGGCAGTTAATGGGTCACCAGACTGAACCAAGTTCCACAGCAAGAGCCCGAGGGTGACAAAGGGTGAGCATCCATTAGGGACAGCAGACAAGGCAATGGCAAAGCCATTTGTTGTAAGGACCATAAAAGTCAAACCCTCTGATAAATCACTGTTATTCCAACAAATGGAAGGGAGAAAACAAAAATCCTAAAAGGTATCTTGGATCATGAGTGGAATGACAACAGCTTAACACAGAAGAAATCTGAAAAAAATCCAATAAAAATGCTTTAAAGAAAATTATCAACATTCAGAAAAAAAATCCCAGACTTTTGAAAAGGGCAGCAGAAAGCCCAGAACAAATAAACAGCTATTTTACAAAAAAGTTGAGTGATTAGATTGAATTTGATGACCCCAAAGGTCTTTTCCAACCTAGTTCATTCTGTGATTTGGAGTACATAAACACAAATTGCAAAAATATTTTAAGAACATACCTCAGAGTCATCTTTAATGGTATCATGTTTCCGGTTTGAAGGAATGTAGGGAACTGGAAAAGAAATCAAAGTTATAAAAGCCTTCACTGAAGTAGTTTTAAAAATCAATGAACAGAAAGATGTTTAGTAGCTTATGGCCAGGTTGCTTTAAACATTATTGAATCATATTGACCATTTTATTGACCAGGCTGTTTTAAACATTACTGGACCATACTGACCAGCTGACCATATTTTTCCCTTTTTGTAAACAGGAAGAGGAAAAAATAAGGGCAAGAGGGGTTCTAAAGTAAGAAAGCACTCACTTCCATCAGTGTCCTCTGAAGGGAGATCAGCCTCATCGTTTTTGCCATCTAAGCGAGGTTCCTGGGAAGGCATGACCGAATCCTGCCAAACACAGACAGACAGACAAACCCCACTGGGCATGCAGCCCTGGGAGTGCCCTGCCTGAAACTCCAGGAGATCCTCCCCTCTCCCACAATGAAAATTGGATTTTGGAGACTATGTGTCCAACTATGAACATTTGGTAATGCATGGTAAAACCAGCCTAGCAAAACCTCAATGCTGCATTAGCCATTCTGGGCAGCCACAACAGGGGCTTGGCTGTCTTCTACAAATGAGAGTGGGGTATTATACAGCAAAGTTCAAAATTTTATTCTACTTAAAGACCTCTGAGTGTTTCACATGGAATTACAAGTAAACACTTCAGCATGATGTTACACACCCCATTTACAGCCCTGGCATATTCCTTTCCTGCTTAATAAAAACATGAATTGTTGCTGATTATGCATAAATTAGTGAAGACCACAATAACGGATATTTTGTATTGCATTTGGACCCTGGGCTCATCCCCAAGACAAGCAGGACTATTCCAGGAAGTAGAGCAGCATGAAGAAAGTAATTGGCAAAGAATTGGTAATGTCAAGGCAAGTCACATACAATACCAACAAAGAAAAACACTGGTTTAAGTTTTAAATCACAAAAAATATGATACAACCACCAGTGAAACACAGGAAAGGGCTAAAACTGAGATACACAGATGTTTCAATGTTTTGATGTTTAAAGGGCAGGAAAGACACCAGCATTGGCAATGGACTGAGGGCCATGGAGAGGAAGGGGACAGTCCTGGAGAAACTGAGGTGGCAGGAACAGGAAAGCAATAAGCCTTTCTGAAAAGAGCAATGCAGAAATTATATCAGTGCCTTAGTTCTTAAAACATTCCCACAGGCTAAAAGGAATAACTTCTGAAGTTGTCAACATCTAATGGAGAAGTCAAATTCAAGCTTGAGCACACTGAAGTCACATCACAAGCTTTTTTTCCTCATTTTCTCTCTGCTCACAATCCAAAGGCTTGTCATCCACAGAAACTGAAACCCAAATACCCCCAGGTGTTACAATGCCCCCACTCCATTATTCAGGACACATCTCCCAAGAGCAGCAGAGGCCAGAGTGGCCCCCTCAGGCCTGGCCAGAGCACACACTCACCATATGCCTTTTGCAGGTCAGTGGGACGAGGATGTGACAACGTTTATGGACCAGCAGCTTGCAGTTGATACACTTGTAGCCTTGCCTTGCGAGCCCCCATATCCTTTCACTGCACTGGCCACAGTAAGCTCTCTGCAAGCCACAATGCACATCATCAGTTCCAGGTCAATCCCTGCTGCAAGGGAGCAGCTCTCTAGCAACAAGAGCCCATCCCAGTCACCTAACAGATGTTCAGGAATCATTTCAGAATGTCCAGAATTACACTGAAGGTTACACTTCACACCCAGAATTCAGCTAAATGCAGTTCTTTTTAAATGAATGTTAGGAAAACAAATACCTCAAGCATATGGAACACATTACAGTGTGACATTAGCAAATCATTTTTTAGAGAATAAGTCTATTTAGAATCTCAGGTTTTGACAGAGGTCACCCAAACAAAACTGCCAGAAGTTTGTACTACACAATTATGTATAAGAAGCACCCAAACTGACGGTGTTGGAGAGCACAGGCACAAAATGTTAAGCAGACAATGTACAAAAAGTGTTCTACATCTACACCTATACATTTTAACAGTGGTAGAAACTTTGCATAATTAAAACCCATTAATCATGTCTGATATCAAGCCTCTGTGTTGCACTGAGCACCAAAAACCTATGGTGTTTTTACATATGTGAGAAGAGAGCATGTGAGTTGAATCAAAATGAGGGTAAATGAAGACGCCAGACATCCTGCTGCTGACTTTAACAGGAGAGGTTTTTAAATCATTGTTCCAGTGCATGTTGCTATGGTCACTTTATCCACTCTACCCAAAGCACCAAACAACAATCTGAGATCCTTGGAGTCACCCAGGCCCAGTGATCCTCCCTCACACTGCCACCACAAAACTCCCTCCTTATCCAGGCTGCCAATGCTCTCCAGGCATTCCTGCAGCAGCCTGGGGCAGTGCCCATCACCCTGCAGCTGCACAGGAGCCTTGCTAGTCCCAGCCCAGCTCAGCCAGACCTCCCAAAGCTCTGGCCCCAAGCCCCAGTGCCAGCCTGTTCCTCCCAGGCACTGCCCAGCACACTGCAGTCACCAGATGCTCACACCAGTGAGTCACACACACTCCTGCCCAAAACTCTTCAGCTCCTGAAAATCCCTGCTAGTAGTGCTGGAATAGTTCAAAACTAATGATCACAGAATGGAGCATTTCTTCAAAGAAGCATTTTTATATTGGTAGGAAATTATTGTTGTATTTTGGTAGCTGTAGAAAACAAGACTTAATTCCATCCCCCTCCTCTATGCAGCCAGTCCTCCTCCACCAGGAGAAACCCAAACTGCACTGCTCAGAGGAAAGAAAAACAACCCAAAAACTGCCTGATGAGAGGAAGCCTGGGACATCTATTGCCACCTCTTCCAAAATTCCTGGCCCACCAGACTTCCTTCAGTATCTTTTTATAGGTTTTGCAGCAGTAGTATTAAGACTAAATAAAACCTGTCAGGCCTGGAAGTAGGGGCAGGTCCCAAATTCCATCAGAAATCCAGGAAACCCTTTCATACCTCTCACATGCAGTCAAAGCTATATCAGAGAGTTCACCTCTATGCTATGTTCAACAAGATTAAAGTTTAAATTTTTGCATGCGTTCATTATCTGAATGATCTGAAAAAGTTGCAAAAGGTTACTTTGAAACAGGAATGAATTCTTAAGGAATACTCCAGCCTTAAAAATTCCATTAACGCTGAAATTTGGTATTGAATTCAGTAATACAGACATGACCATAATTTCTCATTAATTTATCCATTTTAATGTCACATTTTACAGTTTATGGCAACCTGCTTACTAACTCCAGCTGGATGTCATTTGTGTTCTGGCTCTGTATGATGGCACTTGTATGCAGCTATAAAAGCAGTCTTGTTTAAGACTGTGACATCCTAATGTGGGCATCCTAATGAGGTATCAAAATCTGTGTATATTCATTATTTACCTCATTGCAAATAAAACATCATTATCTATGACATTATGGATTATTAATGTGGCAGTATGCATGCAGTAGTGTTTCAAAGGAAATATCTTGGTATTATGTAGCAAATAAACATTAAAAGTATACTTTCATACAACAAATTAAAATATTTTATTCCTGTAGCACATTATGCTAATTCATGTGATAATTCAGATATATGATATTTTAAATATATTTAGTGATAAAATTCTGAGTTTTAAGGGGCTTTTCCTTCTTTCAGTGCATTTCTGGAGGGGGGAATTTTAGAAAACTCTTATTTGAATTATTAGAAAAAATGTCCCTGCTGAATGAAAGAGTTAACTCTTCTGAGTGCACTCAGTTTTGTGTGGAATTCTCCCAAGTACATTTATATATATGCTGCAATACTTAGGCATAATGGGATAAGTGAAGGAGGTGTCTCAGCCTTAAAGCCACATTCACTTGCTTATGTGGATTAAATCAGGCTCTCCAAATGCAGCTGTATTTTAGCTCAATGAAAAATCTTTTTTAAATTCTTGGATTGTGTAGTACCCCAGCTACTAAACAGTTAAAGCTCACATCAGCAGCTGTAACTTTTATGGATGGCAGTGTTCTGAAGGTAAAAGATTTTGCTAACAAGCAACCAAAATCACAGGAGTGGAGAGAGGAGAAGCTGCTCCAGGGATGTATCAGCTTAAACAGTCCCAAACACAGTATTTTAGACTTTAAAAAGAAACCATTTCCACCAATCCTCTATTAACTCAAACTCAAACACTGCCAAGTTCTGCCTGCTCGTTATGACTCGAATAACACCGCAGAGCCCGAAATGTCACATCAACAAGCATCCTGCTTTTCCTTTCTCCCCAACACACCAGCACAGAAAAAGCACAGACTGAGGCAAACAATGAGCACAGAACATGAGCAAACCCCAACGTTTCATGCAACAGTACTCACTCTGTTAAAACGTTTGGCTTGAAACAAATGCCCATTCACTCGGTACAGCTTCCTCCATCTTCGGGCTCCCCGGCGGTAGATGGATTCTAGGGAAGAAACCAGAAAGGTGTAAAGCAGCAGCATGGCAGCCCAGCAGCACCACACACAGCAGGGTAAGCAAGTTGTGACTCAGAACAATCTTGCTTTCCTAAATATCAACGCACAGCCACAATCCCTGGGGATTTGGATTTTTTAAGGCGGCCGTGAGTGACGGCTGGGGCAGGATGTGCTTTCACCGCTGCCTCTCCCTTCCCTCCAGCCCTGTCTCTTTTCCCTCACATGATCATAATCCCGTTACAGCTCCGTGCTCTGGCTCAGGTGAGAGGGACAGAGCTGTTAAAGGAGCAGCTCCTCGGGGAAATGGCGCTGCTGCTCTGCCCTGGCACCTTCCATGGACACGCACAAAGGATGGCTGGTGCTGATAGTGCGAGACGTGTTCGGTACTGATAACACCTCACACGTGCAGCATTCAACATGTGCTAAGTCTGCAGAGTTACATCATTTCCCTTCGTTTTTACCTTGACAGTAAATATTTCTTTTGTTCAGGCAGGTCAAGTGCCTGATCCACGATTATTTTTAATATATTCTAAACATAACAAATCATTTAATCTGCTTAAGCCAAACCCAGCATCTACTCCCAGTTACTTTTGTTGTGGCCGTTTAAATGCAGATGAGCAGCTTCTGTGTGAATGGCTAATTAGAGAGTTTGATATTTAATATTAAGTGTTGTGCCACAGGGGTCCCTTTTAGAGCTGCTCACAGCTGTGGGGGTGACACAGACAAGCCCTGCACACCACCAGGGTCAGCAGCTTCCCACAGCTGGTACAGGTGAGTTCCGTGGGCTACAGGAGGTATAAGGACTCTGAGAGACCTGATCTATAATTGATACTTTGTCAGAATGAAGCAGACTGTATATTTATAATCCTCAGGAACTAATACAAAAGCATCTTAAATTTTCATCTTTAATGTTACTTTCAAGTTTCAAACATTCACACTTCATCAGAGATGAAGACTTTTTTTTAATAGAAAAAGACAGACTTTTTCTGTGTCAAATGATAATACAAGTAGTAAAAAGTTTCTTTGTCAAGAAATTATTTTAACATTTTATTGAGCAAGCCAAAACTCACAGGCTACTGACACGCAATGTGTGAACACTGGCTGCAATACTGGGTCTGATTTTAGATCCTCTATTTTTGTCCTTCCAAAGGAAGCACTGAAGTTTCTGTGATTCCACATGTCTACAGTGCCAAATCCCCAAACATTCATACCTACTCTATTTGCATGTGCAAATGTTTGCTGTGCAGGCATTTGAAACAGATACTGCACTATTAAACTAATTGTTAACAATTTGGAAAAAAGAAAACCAACCAGCTCCTCAAAGCAGCTGAAGGACTGCACGCCCAAAGTGGCAAAGATACAGCTACTGGAACAGAGATGAAGACTGGATATGGCCATTTTCTGAAATAACTCTTCAAAATATCAACTTTAAAATATCAACTGCCTAATATCAACCTTAAAGCAAACTTTGCTCAAATGCAAAAAAAATTATAATGAGAACCTAGCAAAATGACTGCAAAGTTTTTAACCAAAATATGCTCAACCACAAACACCAATGGAAAACCCTTCCACCATTTCTAGGGTGACTTCACCAAGAGGAAAAAATCTCCACAAGGATTTTTTTTTCCAAAATAGTTAATTAATTCATTAGACAAAGCACCATATGGAGGCAATGTAATACATCTGTGATCTGAACATTAGCTTATCACTGACATGAGGAATATTAAGTGAATGATAAGTTAACGAGCAGCTTGTGCTGATGAAGTCTGTAAATAGAGGAGCAAGTCACCTCCCTAATTAATGATAAATATTAAATCAAAGGCAGGGTTTTATATTATGTACTTGTGAGGCAACAGTCTAACAAAAACTGAGCTTAATATAGACCAGCTTTAAAAAGTGGGAACCCCTACAATTGATCTCCAGGACTGCCATGGTTCAGTGCAGGGGCTGAGGCAAATCAATCCCTATTTCCTATTCCCTGGATCCAAAAGGGGCCAAGGTAAAAAATGAGAAAACATCAATCCCTGCAAGACACACCTTTATAGCACACATTCTATTATTACTACACATTAGGATTAAATTTCTATGACAGAATAAAACCCTCTGGCTCACTGAGCATCCAGAACTGGGACAAGTGGCTGATGCACCACATGGTTGTGCTGCCAGAGACCTCAACCCCTGGAAAACTGAGCAGGCAGGAACCTTCTGAAAGGGGACATCCTTCCCAGAAACCCCCCCCAAGGATAATGCCAGGCTATAAAAAGCAGTTTGGGGTTTCAGGATCATTGTTATTTTGAAGCATTATCAGCTACAAGTCCCAGCTAGAGCTCCATCAGATCAAAGAAACCACCTTGAACAATAATCAGATTCATAAAATGGCAGTAAGTGAATACCTTGAGTTAAGAAACAATTTATTGTCAGTGTTGTGTGAACAAAGCTCTCATCTGACTTTGCATCTCATCCCTTCACATGACAAAATGAACCCAAACAACATTTTCAGGGACATGTTTCTAGAACACTTCAAAATAAAACAAGGAATGGATTCCAGGTAACCAAGAACTAAACCAAGTTTTTACAGGATTGATCCCAACTACCTAGAAGGAGGAATGCCACCACAAAAGTCTGATTATTTAATTACTAAGCTTATTGAAAAGGGCTATTTTTAAATTTATTTCACAGTACACATCAGTTAACTCATTAAGGAGTTCTAGTTGGCTGCTTGCAGTCTGATGGAGATGATATACTCCTAATTAAACAAAGTAATCTTTTCTGATGATTAATATTAAACACAAAACATTGCCTAACAAAAAAAAAATCTTTCAAACCCTCATTTCATTATCTGAAAATGTTTTGATAAAAAAAAAAAATCAAGTAGATTTTAAGCTCCTAGCAGGGAAAACAATTTTTAATCGGGGAATACAAACATATATTTGAAATAGAATGAAGGTGCAGAACTTTATGTACTTCCAAGATTGGAAAATGGAAAGAAAAAAACACAGGCTTTTTCAAAGTAAGGGTACAAGGAAATAAAAGTACTCAAAATAAAATTAACCAGCTGCCTCTACCTAAAAAGCAGTGGGGAACAACTGACAGTTGCTGCTGTGCAATTCTTCCCTCTGTTGTCAAACTGTGCAACTACATCAGTAACAGTGAAGCACAGGAAACCCTGCAAATAGATCTGATATTGGCCTTCCAATGACATTTTCTGGGACTGGGCTTGGGCCTCTTTCCTCATCATTTAAAAAATATTGTAGAAAAAAGCTCAAAGGAAAAACATGAACAAAATTTATCTGTGGATATAAACTGACAAGCAATGTCTACTGTTCAGTGTTAATTCCAAAATGATTTATCCACAGAAGATACTCCCCAATACCATAACAAGGTCTGCAGAACTTCACAGAAAGGATGAGAACTTGGTGCTGAAAAATGTAACTTGGAAAAGCAGAGGAAAATAGGAGGCACAATTCCTTTCCAAATGACAACACAGTTGGTTTCCACCAATGAAGGGCAGTAAGATGGCCACAAAAATTATTCCCTCTTCATTTGGACTTCCAAATGCAATTCCAAAGCTGGCTTTTATGTGATCCAGCCCTAATGAAATCTGCTCCTATCCTGAACACAGAGGTAATTTGCTATTGCTGCAAATCACTTCTCAGAGATTAATACAACTTGTTTACAGGCCAATTACCCAGCCTGCCAGCTGGACACTACCAGAATGCCCAGTTTTTGTTTTGTTCTTTTAATGTTGTGCTGAGCACACAAGTGAGCATTCTTTCAAAACCAACTCATGAATTACAAGGGGGAAATTGATACTGGCATTTCAGATAGACTGGACTTGATAAAGAAATTACATATAAAGGTAGAACACTTTTTTGGACACTAAATTCCAAAGTAGACTTTGATAGCACATTGCTCAACATCTGTTATTTAATTTCCTACAAACAGGAACATTGAAACAATTTACATGCTTCAGAAAGCAATTTTAAGACATACATTGGATGTTAAGTGTCCTTTCTTTTTATTATGAATAAGCTGCTGCATACAATTGAAGTTGGAAAATGAAAAGAGTATCCTTAACAATATGGAGGTATTAAATGCTTTGACCCCTTGCAGTTATTGCAAAATATGAAATGGCCAGAAGATAGCTGTTTAAAATTCAATTTAAGGCTGATTAGCACTTGGGAAACCATCTCCCCATCCTTTTCTTTTCCAACAGACACTAAAATGAACTACAAAGTCTGTGAAGAAAAAGCACAGTTAAGACAGCAACAATGACCAAGGAAGTATAGGATCAGTGGAGAGCCAACAAGGAAACAAATGTCCCACAGAGCAGCAGCATTTATTGCAGCACAGCTGGGTGAACATCCTTCCCCAGGGCCTTAGAAGGGGCAGCTGAGTCCCACCTGCACTGCACAAACCCCCAGTGCTCCTCATGCCCGAGCTCACCTTCAAATCCTGCTGCTAAAATGGCTCTGTGGCACTGCAAGGTGACAAAGTCACACCTCCAAAGACAATGCCACAAATACAGCAGTGCTAACAGTTCAGTGAGCCTCTGACTCACAAGTCTGATTTTATGTGCAATTTATCAGATGTACTTGAAAATAACAAAATATACCAAGTGTTACTCAAGAAATGGTCACTAAGTTCAGTCAGGGGCTGCTGCCCCAGCAGTGACCATGTCCTGGCTCTGAGCATCTCTGGGCACATCAGTGACCACAACCTGCTGATGCCCTTCCCTCCTCAGCCTCTTGTGCTGACACTTCTGCTGTTTGTAAGGCTGTGCCAGCCACAGGATAAACTGCTGCTCTATTTTGAAAGAATATTGTGAAAAGGGCCAGAAGACAACTGGTGGTGAGTCCATGCTTCTAAAGGTGATTAACATTTTTGTTTAGGCAAGAAAAAAGGTTCATATTTTCCCTTCTCTAAGCAATTTTCAATTCACAGCCTTTCATGATGTGCAGTTGGCTCCTCTGGTTACAAAGTCAGTGGTAACATGAACCCTAAAACCAAACTTGCATTGCATGGTTAATAGGAAGTCCAAAAGCTTCTTTTGATGACTGCATCATTAATTCTCCCAAAATAAAAATCACTTTCATTAAAAGATTTACTACAGTGAAAAGTGAATTTAATGTTCTATTAGCATCATTTAGGAGCTGCATTAAAATGTTTGATCAAGCTGAAAGAGTACTGAGCCAGTACTTATTTAAAATATTTAATTCTTTAATTTCTTAGGACTGAAGTACAGCAAAATGCAGTTCAGAACATGTAAGCAATCTGTAGCATCTGCATCCACTTTCAGGCCACTGTTTTGTTCTTAAACAAACTTCTGTATCTTACTACATCCATGAAACAATACTTTCTATTATAAATAAAAGCCTGATAACAGAAAGTCTCTGTCTTTTATACACCCTGGAATCACAGAAGAAAGCAACCAAAAAAGTGAGGAGCAACCCAATGAAGTCTGCTGCAGGAATTTGGTTCTGCTGTATCTCATCAGCAGCCTGCAGGATTTAAGATCTGCTGAGAGTCTTACCCTAGACCTGAGAGCTCACAATTACAAGAAAATGTTCGTCCTTTGAGCACCTGTGGGTAACTGAAAGGGAGAAGTCCAGTTCTTGTGACTGAGTGAGACAGCAATCAGAAGGAACTGAACCCACATTGTTCAAGTGTCATCAGTTAAAACTTGGTCAGATCTAGTTTTCACCTAGTCTTTTTTATCTTAAAAAGCAAATTATGCCATGTCTATTGAAAAGGTCAAAGGAAAAAACAAAAAGCTAGCTACTGACAAATCCCTGAGAAAACATTATAGAAGATTTTGCTTGAAGAGTCCCACTTCCCTGCTTCTTGTCCTTTACAAAATGGTTAACTGATTTATCTTATCCTATATCAAACATTATTTGAAAATTAATTTTAGAATATTTGATCAATTGTCTTCTTCTAAGTTGAAGTCCTACTCTTGTCTTCTTGCTCTGAAACATTCCCCTGGCTGTGACCTGTCCCATCCACCCATTTCCCCCTCATTTCAGAGTTACCTGGACAATTCTACTCGTGCTGCAAAGTGCTACTGCACATGAAGCTGAACATCACAGAACTACCAAAAGTTTCCAAAACACACTCTTGGAATGAAATTGAAATTAAAGTTCAGTAACTTTGGATCAGAGTTGACAAAGTAAAGAACTTTGTAAAGTCTTGTGCCAGTCACAGGGCACCTGCACTGCTTTACTGAAGAGAACTAGAAAAGAACATAAATTGTTAGAGGAAGCATAGAATAGTATTAGCAGTAGAAGTAATTCATTGTAAAAATAAAGGCCATACTAAAATCCTGGAGTACTGCCTTGAAATAGCTTCTGGTTTCCTTTTAAACACATCCCCAGCTAACAATTCAAGGACAAGCCCTAACAGAGGCAGGAGAAACAGCAATGGAACTCGAGTTACAAACGAGGCACTTTCTGGTCAATATTGAGACGATCAGTTTTGCCTTTTTCCACTCCCATGGCAGTTCCTTCCCCATGTGGTTTCAGGATGAAGTGCACAGTCAGCTCACCCTTCTCTGACAGTGCCCAGGGCTCTCCTGTGCCTCTCCTGGGAGCCCCCCTGTCAGCAAGCCTCAAGTTTGCTGCTTTTTGCTTTATTTACCACCCAGATTTGTACTACTGCAAGCCCTCAGAGGCTACAACTGCTATCAGGGCCTCCCAAGGTTTGCTCCTGGTGCCCTCCACTCCAAATGGGCAGCAGAATCTCACACACAATCTGGTTTCTCACAGCAACTCCAAAATCCAGGAGATCAATGCTGAAGAGCCCATATACCTGCCCTGCAGGCCTCTGCTGTGAATTCTGTGGCTCAGTTCAACATCAAAACCCAGAACTTGCATAAAGCAACTTACTTCCAAAAGTCTTATACAGAACCCAAGTATAACAATATAGCATTAACCCTGGCTGTATAAATGAGGAGGTTACAGATTAAACAGCTCTTCCAAGCTTCTGAAACACACAGGCCTAACTGGGGTTTAGCAGGCCCACAAATATTCACTCATTCCAGCAAAATCAAAAAGCTTCACCACCTCCCTGCCCATTTAGTTACCCAAGTGCCTGAATATCAAGAGTGGATTTACCAATTTATAAGAAGATATGAGACATAACACAGGGAGAGGAACTAGACATTACATCAAAGAGAAGCTTTCTGAAACCAGGTGACATCCTTTCTGCATTTAATATACTACATCCTGAGTAACAGCTAGGAGAGGGGAAGTGCAATAAAGAAAAAAGAACACAGATTATTTGCTATGACACCTTAAAAATCAGCCCATGCAGTCCTTAGTCCATTGTAGTTTTAGTCTATAGTTTATAAATTGTAACACAAACATCTGCTAAGACACCCAGCACCTTTAATTAAGAGCAGATCTCAAATCCCACAATCAGATTTGTGCTTTATAATTTTATGCCTGAATTATAAAAAGCAAGGTCCAGCCCTTTATTCTTCATTGGACATTTCATAGCTAAGAAAAGTGTTGAGATTACTTAGAATTAAAAATCATGAAATTATTATAAGCAAACCAGACCTTTAACTACAATTCTGTTCTCAGTCACTTATGCTGCCTCACAATCTGTCTCTTTTTCAAATATGTTACATATGACACCAATGTGGTGCAGTTAAAACAGAGGAAGAAATTTCAGGTATTCTTGAGAAACTATGACACAGCTATTTTTGAATCCTAA
The DNA here is from genome assembly GCF_963513975.1 of Fringilla coelebs. Lineage (NCBI taxonomy): Eukaryota > Metazoa > Chordata > Aves > Passeriformes > Fringillidae > Fringilla > Fringilla coelebs. Next base: position 8,075,619 of record NC_140048.1, read on the forward strand.
GCAAAAATATCTTACATTAAAATAGTACAGTCCCTCCCTCCCCCCAGTTCAATTACTAAAATCCAGGAGAGGGTTACTAGCAGTTTCAAAATTGCCTAATTATCCAGTGCAATCCAATCTACGTCTTCAGAACAGTCTCTATGGTGGCAATAGTTCTTTTCTTCATTGGGGGATTAAATTGGTTCACGTGCTCTGAATAACCTAATCACTGCTGCCAATACAGTAACAAATGAAGGGAAAAACCTGCCTTATGAGCTAGAAAAATATTTACAGGCCACACTACTCCAGCAAGAAGCCTTTTAAAGCTATTTCACAGTATCAGGCAGGACATAAGGCAAAATCAAGTATCTATTCCTAAAATAAAAAGCCCACAATAACAATTAGGTTACTACGATACCTTTACTCAAGCCTATGATGAAATTTTCAAGAAAGATGGCTTGGGGGGAAAATGAAGTCCAAACACCTAATGCTAAAATACTGAGCAGATAAACAAAGAGCACAGGGAGACATGCACAACACAGTGTAATCATTACGAAAAAAATAAGGCAGCAAAATCAGCCAGAAATATTAGATAATAAAAACTATCACACTAACATAATAAGTGCTAAAACACTGAAAACATATTCATTCTCTTCTGTTAATTAATTTAAAGGTCTCCTAGTCTGCATTCTCCTATTTAACGAAGCCAACAGCAAAACAACCCTAAAATTTGCTGGCACTAGCTATCCAAACCCAAGATGAATTTTAATATTAAATACACAGATCTATTTGTAAAGCAGAAGTGAACTAGCACAGTTTGTTCTGACAATATTAGAAACTAAGTAACCCTTAATTCAAAACAAGTATTTCACAATTAAAAACAGCCATCAAGACAATCCACTAAGCAGAATTCAACAAAAAGGCCTCAGAAAATGATGCTCCTAAATGGTTAGCCTTTACATCAGCAATCCTACAATAAACAGGCCCTGAGCACATACCGTCAGGGTTTTTGGGATACATTTCCTTCATTAATCTCCAATATTAGCAGCAGCAGCATCACTCACTCTTCCGTTCCTCTCCTCCTAAAATACATTCCCCAGGAGTCCTTTCAATGCAATTTTATCAGTATTTCCAGGAGGTCTCTCAGCCACATCCCTACACACAGAGGCAGCAGGAATCTCTGCATTTGTAACAATCCATGGCTGCAAAGGAGGGTGGCAGGCACAGCGACTGTACCATAACCAAAATGCTGAGTTCTCTTCTCTCCTGCAGCACACGTACACACAGCCCGCGTCAGTGCCCGCCGCTCACAACAGCAACCACAATGATGACACAAAATCTACAGAAAAAGCATGCATTACTCACTGGGTTTTATTCTTTAGCCTCTTCAGCATGGAATTCTTTACAATGTAGTAGGTATGAAATGAAACATTTTCCCTTTATTCCACGGATGCCGCTGTGTGAATACCATTAGACACCAAGGACAATGGGCAGGATCAGCTCGAACATTAAGAGCAAATATTTAATGGAAGACTGGTTACCCCCGTCTCTCCCTTTCACATCTCTGCCTCATGTATCCAGGCACGGGTGGTACTGGCTCCCTTGAGAGGCTGTAGCTAGCAGCTGAGGCACAACTAAAACATGGCATGGATGTCAAGGAGCTGATGTCACCAAAACAAGTATTTCTCTGATAAAGCCGGCAATTCCGTTAGGCAAGTCCTACAAATCGATGGGAATTGTTCAGCTGGACGTGCTGTGTTACACAATGCACTGCAGCACCAAGAGTGATAAATCAGATCAAGATCTGTCAGGGTAAATAAGCTGAGACTCCAATAACTAAGTTATAAAGCTGCCAATCAGCTGCCGGCATCCACACGCGCTGTCAGGAGCGCTGGCACCTCGAGGCACAGGAGAGAACACACCAAACGCCTCTGAAACAACCTTGTTTATTCCATTCTGAAACAACTGCTCATCCACTGCAAAAGTAAAAGTGAAATGCAGGACTGGTCTAAAAGTCTGCCATCTTTATCAGGAAACACGGATCGAGCACCCAAGGCTCCAGTCCAGCAGATGCTGGGAACGCCCGGGAGAGGTCACATTCAGTGTCTGGGAAGGGATGGGAGATGTTTCAGCAACGCTGTCACCTCCCAGCAGCACTGCCAGCTCAGGGAGAGGGGCTGCTTGTAACCACAGCTGTGCACTTACTCTGGAGCTGGGGCTGGCTCCAACAACAAGCACAGAAATTCAGCAGCAAAGGAATACAGAGACAATACAAATGCAGATGCTGGAGACTGTGCAAATTCTGTCTCACAGACAGCACCACATCAATATAAGAACAAAGGTTCTTCAAGCACAGAAATAACTTTCCTTAAGTCATGCAAATGGAATTGAAATATTAGGCATGTGGTTTATTTCATTAATGCATTACAGGCTTTTATTTCAAGCTTTGCTGGCTGGTACAATCTCAAAACCATATCAAATTTAACAAAGGTGAGGATAGGTAGCAGCTCTATAATTAAATTTCAACGTAAATGCAAACCCTCCAGTTTGTATTCCTGCACTCTTCTTCCAAAGTATTATTGTTCTGAAAGAGCTGGAAAGAAAAACCCTACAAGCCTACAGAAACAGAGATTTGCACTTCAGAAGATCACAAACTACTGGAAAGAGCCACTCCATGACCTAACACGGAGACATCTGAGCAACAGATTGGAAATGCAATTATTTCACAATTGAATAGTTTTATTTAAAAACTCTATTTCGAACTGTCTGTAGTTCTGTAACAAATGAGCAATCCACACTTAGAACTGCTAATTTAGGTAGAAGCTCATTTTGGATAGACCAACTACTTCACTGTTTATTTGTCTCTGGAAAAAACCTGAGGCAAACTCATAAGCTCCTTTATAGTGCAAACGTGATGCTCCAGAAAACATATCCATATATTACATAATATTCTCACTTTTAAAGGGATTTCCTACGAACATAACTACAGTGATAAAGACACAAAATAAGAAATTTAAACAGGATTAATATTTTCTGAAGCAAAGCAAATATTTCAGTCCTGACAAAATAAATAGTTCCTTAAACAAACTGTATTACCAATTCCACTAACATCCCCTTACAGTCCAAGTGCAATGCAGATATTTGTTGTGGGCTTTTGGCGAACAAGCAACAAAACCAAATCTATTAGTCTATGCTAAATTACAATTTAAATACAATTCAGTAGCTCTGTTGCAAAAAATAGTTATACCTAGGCCACTAGGCCAAATTTCCATGCAGGCCCCACAGATGCAAAGAGGTAATGTGCATCAAATTAACTCATGAAACCATGAGAAACCTGAGCAGAGATCCCTTATCAAGCACATCCAACTAAACAGGATTTTTAAACAATCTGAGTGTGATTCAACGTGACCTGTAAAACCATACAGGGAGAAATACCCTACAGACACAATAACCAGGTCAGCTGAGCCACACTCAGCTCTGCTTTCTGCAGCTCATCTCGTGGCTTGAGAGAACTCAAACTTTGAACAAATTAACACAAAAAACTTTCCTATTAGAATATCTACACCTTTAATGAGTTCATTAAATTAGGTGTCTCAGGGATAATTTCTTTAACTCTTCTAATCATAGTAGAAGAGCCTTTATCTGCTGTCCTTGTTCAGAAAATTAGAGGAATTAATGTTGTACATTTACTTTCTTTTTTTCTTTTCTAAAAGACAATTTTAATAACCTAATCAACATGAAAACTTACCTGGTTTTTACAGTCAACCTTTCACCTGCTGTAGTTAGATGTAGTTAAGTGTAGAAAATAATATTTGAACTCTAACTTTTTGGTATTTATTTCACCTCTCTCCATCCTCATAGAAGTTCTCAATAGATAACTTATTAGCATATTAGCATTCTTTCTCTGATTAAAAATAGCATTCACAACTATTACCACTGCACTACTCATCTTCAGCCAGTCTGTCAGTGTAAATCCTCATCAACCAAGTACTTTTCTCCTAGTTTGTATTACTTGCTCTTATCAGCAATTAGTTTTATCTCCTCTCATATTTCTCAAAGAGAAGAGCAAAGGTCCTTCAAATTCCTCAGTTAGCTTTTTTTAATACTCCTGTGAGCAGCCAAGCATCATCTGGTACCTTTGGCACCCAATTATTCCCATTCCTTTCCTTAACATTTACCAAGATATGAACTAAAGTCCTGATGCCATCCCTCTGTAATGAGAACTGACTATACAGCTATTTAATCCTTTTATCCCTGTGCAGTTCAGGTTATTACAAATACAGGTAAACCATATCAATTATGTGTCCTTCCTCTGGAGGTTTATCTACCTCTCACAGGATTATTTTTATAGAGATTAATAACCTTTTTATTAAAATGGCTGTATCTCCCTCTTCAGCACATCATTTCTTTTCCCTGAAAGTTAAAAAACCAAAAGAACCACAAAAAAAGCAAAGGCCTACATTCAAATAGGCATCTAAAATCCCATTGTCTCTTCCTCTGAATGTATCAACAACAAAAACCAGCATTAATCCTCAGAAACATTAAAACACTGCTGCAACACTGATTTATGCAATTTGACTGTTGAAAAAGTGTAAAACATTTTTCATTCTTTTAAGAAAACAAAGAGAAACACACATATGTAGCACTAGATTATGAAAATGCTTTAATATATTTCTTTTCCATGTGACAAAAAAAAAGTTTAGCTAGAATTGGAGAACATTTTAGTACTCACGATCTTCTCCTGGACAAGGCATGCCGGGTTTCTCTGGAGTACTTGGGAAAACTAAAACAAAAACATTAGATTTTTAAGGTAAAAGATTCTCAGTAGTACTTTCTCCTTGATTCTTGAGTACATTTACACACAGTTTTTGGAACCCTTTAAATAATTCTACGTGAGAAATGATGCAATCAAAATTTGGTTCTAGACTGGCAGGAGCTTATACTGGAGTAAAGCATGAACAAATCTGTGCAGTGCTGAACTCAAAGCCTCCTGAACAGCTTCAGCTTTGAGCTCCACTTCCTTCCTCAGCATCAAACTCCAGGGCAGCAGCTACACAAAGGATATTTGACAGACAAGGGAGCGACTCCAACCTGCCACTTAAGCAGCTGTTGGGATTATCTGGCACACAGGGGTTCTGAACTGTGCAATACTTGCCATGAATGATCAGCCCTTGGTCTCTGTTCTGACAATACAAACGGAATGCTTCCTCCAGCTCCATCTGAGATGAGATGGTACAGGGGTCACCTAACAAAAAAAAACAACACACAGACAAATTTACAACTGAAGAATTTCAATTAGTAAAAAATGTACCAGCTTCAGGTATTGCCTCTCTTTCAATCGCTTGATATTAAGCTGGCATTTTGATCAAAGCCAAAATGGAACAACTCAATTATTCCTTCCAATTTCATCAAAATTGAGTAGGAAGAACTATCCTACAGGATAACAAGAGAATGAAAGTGAACAGATATGCCTAAATATCAACCCCCCCCCCCCCATTATCTTGATGTCTGCTTGTGGTCACTTTATCAGCATTACCTTGGGAGGGTTATTTTTGTTAAAACTGGATAATTAATCCATAAATCCACTTAAGCAGACACACGTAAAGTACAGTACGTCACAATGCACTGAGAGCCAGCAAAGAAGCCAGGGTGTCACTCTGAACCCCTGTCCCTCTGTGGAGCAGCCACCTTCCTGCAGCACACCTTGGCAGACAGGTGACCTTATGATATCCAGGCCAAGTGATGACACCAGTGTCAAGCAACATTTGAACTTTAATTTATATTTAAAAATGTTCTGATCTTGTAAAATTATGAATCCCAGGCCCAGCTACGTCTCTTTGTTGATGATCTATAAATGCAGCAATGCAACATGAAAGACAAAAGAATTATTTGTACTGCAAATCAACAATCCATATTCCTTGTATGTTTTACAGGATTTTATCATGAGTGAGCTATTCATAGTTCAAACCTTTTGGATCTTGTCAAAAACAAAGAAACACTATAAAAGCCCAACAGAAAATCTATTTTCTTCATCTCTTGGTAGGTTTTGTTTATTCATTAAGCCATCGGCAATTGTTTGCTTTTAGTTAGTTCAAAGAGAACATCTGTTTGTGCAATCAGTCAAATGAACTTAAATTCCATGTGGCAATAAGTGGAAACACTTGCATGCAGAAATAGGATAACTCACAAAACCCAGGAGGATCAGTAACAGCCAACACAGCAGATTGGCTGAAACTCAACCACTCAGACCCAGGAATTAGAGAAAGGTTGTACAGGTATTTAACCAAGACTAGATAAAAATACTAGAACAGAGACTAGATAAATTCTTTTTAATTTAAGTAAACTTCAAAAAGCCAATGCAACAGAGAGACCAAGAAACATTTAACAGAACTCCTGTCTTAGAATCCTCCAACTCAAAACTCAGGGGGTTTTCTTCTTCCCTGCAATAATCTTCCTTTATTAGCAGGCATGCAGTTCAACCAGCTAAGCACAGGCAATGTAATTATCTTCCATGTCCTTCTGATCAGGTTACTTCTTATTACACCACCATTAAACTGAGGTTGGTACAGGTCCCTCTGTCCTTCTTGGTATTCAAAATATAAAGAGTAAAATTTAGAAGTATTAATACTTGTCCTTGGTGTCTTAAAAAGGGCTGAGTTGTCTTTGACTACCAGCTACCTCCCTCCAAGGTCAGTACTTTGAAATTCCATTTACTCAAACAACACTATCAGCTAAGAGAGCTATTTAAAAAACCAAAACACAATAAAACTATTAGCCAAACCAGTCTGGTATTTTTCCACCTTTCTGTATTCAGTTCTAGCTCTGCAGGCCCTGGCTTTGACCAGGTGCTTCTGTAGAAGTGAATTCAGGCACTACTGCAATCAACCCTGATGTCTTAAGTTTCATTTCTACGAGCTTCCTGCTCTGGGACAGGGCTCTGTAGTTAGGTATTTAGAAACAAAAAAACTCCACAGCATGATATTTGTTTATACAAGTTCCTCAATGCCCCTTCTCTGTACCACAGTGAACAACAAACCCTGAGAAGTATTTCAGTCCAATACCTTCATCATCAATCCACTTGAGGGTAATTGGCTGCTCCTGCTGCAAGTTACACATCTCGTGCACTTCATCACAGAGCTCAGTATAGCTCATTGATGCATCCAAGTTCGTTATCAGGATGTCCCTGCAGAAGATGAAGACATCAGCTTTTATCAGAAAATACATGCATATTCCAACAGTTCCACCTATGGACAGCAAGCTGCAGAGTCATACAGAATGAGCATTCCTCATATAAAACACTCCCACTGTGCCAGCAGGATTACACCTCACAGCGCTTAACTTAAAAATACTTCAGGATGGAGGAAATAAATGCGTTAATTACCTGCCTTGAATGCATGTTTACTCTGGTGAGCCAAGCTCCCTTATTATAATTATCAGCACTTGAAGTGTTGTTAAAAAACAAACCAGAAGCTTTCATAATAATTTTTTTTTTAAATCCAGGTGCTTCTTCCATGAGGAGATAAATAAAATCTCAATTATTGTAAAATCCTTTAAAACAGAGGCTTTACCTCACATCCACTACATTGTCTGAAATGAAGTTTTGATTAGGTGAATTCTCAAAAGATGTAATTACAGGAAAACATAGGTAAAATCTTACTTAAATTCTGCATCTTACACTCTACCTTCGTAGTTTTTAGAGAACATGAACTCAATACTCTCTTTGTAAACTATACATTATCTCAGGAATTTGTGACAATTAACTTTTGATATAATGGAAGTCCACAAGTCCTGTCAAAGCACGTCAAATACTGAAAAATAAAAAAAAGATTACACAAAACAAAATCTGAAGATACAAACAAGACTTTCTACTACTTTTAAAATATTTTTCAAATAACTGACTCTGGGAAATCAATTAACAAGTGCAAAAAGAAACAGGAGATGAACTTAAATCATTCCACTACCTCCAAAACCTTCCAGAGGATGATTAGGAAACTGTTTTGTAGTTAATGGCTACTGGCATGTGTAATTCTTTCCCCTCTTAGTGTAACACAGCAAATATATCAGAAGTTGTCCAACATGACTGAGATGATTTTCCTGTTTCCATACTATGTGAAAAGTCATTTTAGAATAAATGTTATACAACACATTCTGCCTACTTATGTCTTTCAGCCAGCAGTTGAACAGTACTACACTGAAATAAGAAACTTAAACTCCACAACTTACATTTTAAATGGCATAGATTAATAACTTGCCATTTTGCCTTTGCTGAGAAAAATTACTGTAAGCAAAGCTGTAAAACAATCATCTTAAAGAACTGGACTGTTTCAAATTCAGATTAAAGCACTGCTACCTTTTCAAGTGTATCTTTAATCTATACTCTGTAGCACTCTCAAAGAGCAGCAACTTAATCATTCTTCATAACAGCAACAGCAAAAGAAACCCATATGCTGCCTGCCAACCTGTACATCCATATCATCCACAACACTGAGAGCTGTCAGGTGAGGTTGAGTTTAAGAACATTTCCCTGTCAAAGAAGTTGTGTTTTATGCATTTATGAAAGTAAGAGACTAAACTGGTTCTCACAGCAATGTTTGAGGGCCGGTGCAATGCCTTGCCCCAAGACAAGGGAACAACAAATGCATTTATTTAATGCTCATTATTTAAAAGCTCATTATTTAATGCACTGCCACCATGAGCCACTCATGAAATCAGGCAGCAGTAAATCTGTGGTAACCATGGACAATCACACTTTCACAAGTATCTAAATAAAATTCAAAAACTGAAAATACACTGTAAGACAACACTACTACACACACTATAAAACTGGCAAATAAAATAAAACTCCAAATAAAACTGGCAACTACTAATCAGCCTTGAATTGTTAAAAATATGATATCAGATGTCATTCTACAAGTAAATGAATGAACTTCATGTCCATGATGTCCATGTTCCTTTGAGATTTACTGTATTTAATCTTAACATCTCTACAGCCACATCAGGCAATCAGGGCACAGGGAAGTGAAAACCATTCATTGTTTATCACTAAACAATCCAATGGGACACTTTAAAAAAAAATTTGAAACTGGACACTACCCAGTAACATGAAAAGCTAATGATTAGTAAGTTCACTATGAGCAGTTACAGCAAGAGAAATAATTCCAGTGACAGATCAAACCTGTCATCTCTCAGAGCCAAGATAACCCACAGCAAAGCAGACTGCACTGCTGCTCTGTTCCAATGATTTCAAGTAACCAGGTATAAACCAGAGGCAAGTTGTGTAATTCTTGGTTCATTATTGCAGTTAGTTTTTCTTTTGTAATCTACTCTGGCAGTGATTTCTACTGTGCTATGTTAGGAACTCTGTCACACCCAGAAACAGGAATACCTGAGATACTCAGCCTCCAGAGATACACTCAACACTCACATGCTTTAAACTTCCTCATGCTCACATTTCTAACAGGCATCTGTACTATTATTTTCAGTTCAGCAGTTGGTCCCTAATTCTGAAGCTGCCCAGCATCAAGGATTTCTTGCAGTCTATCAAATTTCTTCAAAAGCTGAGTGCAGTAGTGCAGTGGAGATACTGAGATGATCAGTTATAGAGGCTACACTGCCAAAAAGAGTCAGTTTTACCTCACACAATTAGATCAGCAGAACATAAACAAAATTCAGAGAGCTTGGAATTCTTGTTTGTAAACTGACTTCTGTAGACTTCACAGCTAATGCAAAAGACTGAATGTAGTGTTGCAGGAAAAACGACAGCAGTTTCTTGTAAAACATGGTAATAATAATCACTTGACTTCTAACATTGACACAATTATTATCACCTCCCCCAGCTGTGCACAGACAAGTTCCACAGACACACTGCTTTCACTTTATACCAACACTACCTGCCAGCAAGCCACCCCAAATTATTTACACCCAGTTCTACTGCTGCTTGTAGTGCCTTCCCCACGGAGCTGAGGCAGCTCTCCCATTGCATTACCACATTAATTCAATTGCTCCAGAACTCTAAACTCAGCACCTCAAACTGCATGGCACTGGTAAGTAGGTAAGTTTAAAACAAAAGCATTTTGTTTTCAATACATTTTGTGAAGTGACTTCCATAACTACATCACATTTAATTCAAACCAGCATTTTTCTACACCATAATGTAAGAACATGCACAGTTGTAACTACATTTAGTTATTTAGCAGTAAAACACCAGAAATGATCACTCAAGTCACTTCTTAAATGCCAACAAGTTCAGTCTAAATACTTCCAATCAACTTTAAGATCTACTTGGGCCAAATAGTTCACTCCTCAAATGCCTTAAATTCAGGCCTTGAAGGAAGACAGGAGAGACTAAAGCAACATTATTTCCCAAGGTCCTCAGAGTGGCAGCCAGCCAATTAGATTAAACATACCTGAAAATTCAAATTTCATGTTGCTGCAATAAAACCTCCCTGTTTTTACTGTCAACTGAATGAAGTCATAAGGGACCATGACATTCTGATTATAGACAGGATAAAATGTAATAACTGCATTTGGGTGCAGGAGATGGATCTAACCTGGCTGTGACCATGGAAATCAATAATCCACCAACCCACAATAACTGCGGGTTTGTCACTTATGCACATTTTCTCCCCTTGTAAGAGAAGAATAAATTAACTTTTCTTCTTGATCAGCATGCTGCAGGAGTCTGACTGGTATTTTAATAGCTCAGAAGTTTACCTGCCTGATCTGATGTTAATTACAAATCCACCAAAGCCCTGGTTACTTTATCACTAGGTCAGACCACGAACTCCTGCTCAATACACTTCAAAAATAGACAGGTCATAACACAGAGGAAAGGACACACTGACTTACCCACTGTAGTGTGTTTTTACTCTGATGAAGTCTTTGTTCAGATCAATTTTTGAGCCCATTCTGCTAGGCATGGTCTGTATTTAGCAGCTATATAAAATTATAAGTATGCAGAAATAAGTTGATTCAAGATAGATTCTGCAGAGCTTCACATGTGAAATCTGTTTCTGCTCCAGATGATTCTCAATCCAGCTGCAGAGATAAAAAAAACAGAATATTGATGAATATATACACACTGCTAAACAAATGAGTTGTGTCAAATTTTAGAAACACAAATAGCTTTACATAGAACAGCAAAAAAAATCAAAAGAAAATGTGTAAGACCACTGACCTGCATAGAAATTAAATAAGATTGCTTAAAATTATCCTGTACAATTTGGCTTTACAGAAGTATTTGAGGATGTTTTCTTAAAAATCATCCAAGAGCTCCCTCCTGGCTGAAATACTCCACAGAAGTTTTTACTTATTCATCAACACAGCATCTTACTCTTTTCTCCCAAAGAATCAAGTAACTAAAAATAGTTTTTTTCTGTAAATAAAACATTGCAGTCAATTACTATCAGCTACAAATTTACCCAAGAGAAGCAGCAGAGGAACTCCGAGGGGCAATTTAGCATACCTTTATGATTAGAGCCTGACAAACATCCTGTTTATTCCAAACTACCGCCTCACACATGAATGCGTGTATCCAGACACCTCCCTAAGCCCGCTGTCCGGGCAAGCCGGGCCACAGGTACCGGGGGAGCGGAGACTCCCGAACCCCCCACCCGACCCTCCCGGGGGGCTCAGGGGAACTCGCGGCCCCTCCCGCCACCCGGGTCCCCCCTCAGCCCCGGCCTGCGGGGAGGGGCCGGGACGCGGCAGCGTCGCTCGGGACGGGCTGGCACCGCAGTTCACCGCACAGAGCGGTCTCCACCGGGACCGACCGGGCTCCTACCTGCTCCGACCGCCGCGGTCCCACCCCACACACAGGGGCCCCGCGGCGCGCAAGGGCCGCTCCCCGAGCCCTGCCCGGCTACACCTCCGCGGCCTCAAGTTGCTCAAAGTCCCGCAAGGAAGTTTCGAAGCGGACTTTGCCTCTCTGCTGGCGGTGCCCCGGCGGGGAGCGGCGGCGGCGGCCGGCGGAGGAGCCGCGCTGTCCCCTCAGGTGCCCCCTCAAGTCTCGCCCCAGGTGCCCCCCGCGCCCCTCAGCCGCTGTCCAGGCTCAGCGCCCCGCGCCCGCGGCAACATGGCGGTCTGAGGGCGGGAGCCGCGGCCAATGGAGAGCCAATCCCCGCCCGGGTCCCGCCTCCCCGCCGCCAATGGCAGCGCGGGAACCGTTACCTGGGGAGCCGGAGCGTCCCGGCCAACCAGAGCGGGCGGGGGGGCGGGGGGGAACACCTGCAGCCAATGGGAGCGCGGCGCTGCAGGGAGCGGCGGCTGAGGGAGCGGGGCGGGGGGGGGGGGGGGGGACAGGTGTGAGGGGACAGATGTGAGGGGACAACGCTGAGGGAACAGTGCTGAGGGGACAGGTGAGACGGGATAGTGCTGAGGGGACATTTGTGAGGGGACAGTGCTGAGTACTGAGGAGACTGCTGTGAGGGGACTGTGTTGAAGGGACTGTGCTGAGCGGACAGGTGTGAGGGGACAGCGCTGAGGGGACAGGTGTGAGGGGATAGGTGTGAGAGGACAGCGCTGAGGGGACAGTGCTGAGGGGACAGTACTGAGGGGACAGGTGTGAGAGGACAGCGCTGAGGGGACAGGTGTGAGGGGACAGGTGTGAGGGGACTGGTATGAGGGAACAGGATGTGTGAGGGGACAGCATTGAGGGGCTAGAGAACATGTAAGGGAGATCAGGTGTGAGGGGACTGGTGTGAGGGAGGGAGGACAGTGCTGTGAGGGGACAGGTGGAAAGGGACAGTGCTGAGGGGACAGTGCTGAGGGGACAGGTGAGAGGGGATAGTGCTGAGGGGACAGTGCTGAGGGAACAGTGCTGAGTACTGAGGAGACTGCTGTGAGGGGACTGTGTTGAGGAGACTGTGCTGAGCGGACAGGTGTGAGGGGACAGGTGTGAGGGGACTGGTATGAGGGAACAGGATGTGTGAGGGGACAGCATTGAGGGGCTAGAGAACATGTAAGGGAGATCAGGTGTGAGGGGACTGGTGTGAGGGAGGGAGGACAGTGCTGTGAGGGGACAGGTGTGAGGGGACTGAGCACTGAGGAGAGGTCCTGAGGGGACATGGATGTGACTGATGTGAGGGGACAGAGTTGGAGGGGACATGTTCTGAGGGGAGAGGTGCTGAGGGGATAAAGGCCAGGTGCTGATGGGACAGGCCCTGCCTGCCTCCCCTGGAGCTGCCAGAGCTACTTCCCAGAAAATCTCAGCAGGAAGCCCCAGCAGTGATGTCCGGTGAGTGTCAATCCAGCATCCAGCCCAGGGAGGGGCCACTCAAAGTGGCTAAAGCAGGAAAATCACAGCTGAGATAATAAAGAGGGAATAATATCAGACTGGCCAGATGAGAGAAAAAAATCAATATATTAGTGGTGGAGCAAACAGAGTTCCACAAGAGGCAGTCTGTGACATGTTTAATGCTTTGTAAAGTTGGGTTTGAATGTTTTTCCCTAATGATGCTTTGATATTTTGCTTCCAAACTGTGAATGAATCAGAATCTCCTGTGTTCTGCTCACAGAAGGTGGGATGATGAACTCGGAGAGTCCTCTAGTGGAAATGCTGCTCATCCTGCCCAAACAGCTGCTTTCCTTGTGTACTTTAAAACTTTCCTAAGCAAATCAGCTTAGGAAAGAGCAAAAGAATTGCTTTGGGGCTTTTCTTGATACCCACCATTGGGCAACATGACCCACCACATTTGAAAAATAAAACAGGGAGACAAAAACTATTAGGATTTTTTTGGGAGGGCTACCTGGAGTTGAGCAGTCATGATTTGTATTTTGATATGGAAAAAAAATAATTGGTCCTTGGTTTTCTGCTATTCCATGTGTACACCTACCTCAAGTTTTTTCAGGCATATTTAGCACTTTCTCAGCACCTTTGTGGTGCTTTTGGGGTTTGTGAGTTGGACAGTTGGCAGCAGTGTAGCTCTGAGGCTTCTTTTAGTGTTTCTACAATCTTCCAAAATACAAATAAATAATAATTGGCATTAGTTTAATTAGCAGTAAATGGGGAAAATGTATTCCCATCTGTTGAGATCTTTTCTCTGACACCAAGGAAATGCAACCTATTGCTTCATTTATCAGTCTTTAATAGAATTATTTGTGTGTCCACTGCTAATTTTATCTTATTGGGAACTCTCAATTTGGTTTCAAAGTGGGTCCTTAAATCTTCATGTGTTCTGAATTTCTCTCTGTAAAATGGAGAACATTATGTAAGGTAGGTCTACAAACATAATTCTTTCAGGTCAAGGTAGTCTTTGATCTCCATGTCAATTAAATGCTTCAGATCCTTGAGCTGTTGGATTGGGAGATAAAAGGTTCTTCAGAACTCTGATCTGAAGTTTTGTGTGGTTTATTGCTGTTTTTTCTTCTAGCACAACTTACCAAGGAGAAAAGCTCAGGTATATTTTCAGTGCTTGATGAAAAAAAATCTCAACCATAATATTTTTACATCTTGCAGAGAAGTTGTGTAGTTGGTCACTTACTGTCCATGCTGTTGCTTTAGAAATCTTGTTTTGGGTTGGTTTGTATTATATTACAAGACTGTTTAAACAGTTGAATTTCTCAGTGGATGCTTCCCACTTCTGGGCAGGTGGCAGTTTTTGGAGAGGACCTTGGCTTTGCTCTGTGCATTAGCTGAATAGGTTGTAACTGGTTTGAAACACAAGTTGTAAATCCTCAATGTATTCCTTTTTATTCTCCCTTTATTTTTCCAGATGGCAGGCACTTTTTTAATCTACCAAGCCATCCTCAAATTAATATTTGCAATATTTCTGTCACCTACCTCTAGATTTGAAGAGCTGACAGGCTCCTACAGGTTTTTTTATTTGATTTGATTTGATTCCAGGTGTAAATGAGATCTCTAAAATTTTAGTTCTTTTAAAAATCACCATTAGAATCTTTTCGTATCAGATCTTTTAAGAGCAGTGATCTGAAGCAATCTGTTTGAGAAAGAGAAAACTAAAAAGGGTTTTGGTTTTTTCCAAATATTTCATTTCTGAAATTCTACTTTCAACACCCAGTCATATCACAGATTATCTGTATCAGCGAAAATGTGATTTATTCAAGAATCTAATGGTGGTAGTCCAACTGCTGCAGCCTGGGAGTCTGGTGTGAATTGTTTTTTTGACTCGAAGTTATGAGTTCTCCGAGCAT
This sequence comes from Fringilla coelebs, assembly GCF_963513975.1. Classification (NCBI taxonomy): domain Eukaryota; kingdom Metazoa; phylum Chordata; class Aves; order Passeriformes; family Fringillidae; genus Fringilla; species Fringilla coelebs. The sequence continues at coordinate 8,090,748 of NC_140048.1, forward strand.
TCTCTGTTATTTCCCGGCAGTGATGTAAATTCCTTTCAGGCTGTACATCCGCACGTTTCCAGCAGATGGCAAGAGATTCCCAGGCAACTCGCTGGGAATCACGGGTGTGCAAACGATGCTTACAAGTCGTACGTCTTTATTTAGTGCTTCAGGGTGTTGAGAACTCTTAAATCAGTTGAGAAGGAAAAAAAATATCTTTAGGTTAAAGATTTCATTAATCTAAAGTACAGCTTGAGCCGTCAGACACGAGGTACTTGTCTGTTTCTTGCAAGGCTGACCAGAAAACTCCTCCCTCCCTCCCAAACTCTCCAATGAAAACATCATCATGGCAGCTACTTTTTCCAGAGAATTGTTGCAAAAAAGGGGCAATCGGTACTAATTTCACCTCGACAGGAGACAGGTATCCTGTTAGTACTTGAATCCATGACTCAAAATCTTCAGCTATATTAAGACCTTTCAAGTTTCCAAGGTTTTAAAGATTTAGTAGGGATTAGAATGATGCTTTCACACTGCGAACTAAACAACAAAGAAATTGAGAGAGACAGCTCATATCTCGAAGTGCATGTGAAGTGTGAGTAACCAGTTCTGTATCACTTTAGAATAAAAATGCCTCCCCATAGAATGTCTCTTTAGCAGATCAAACCAGCAGCATGTGCAGGCTGCTCTCCAGCCTACTTACTCTCTTCTTTTGCCAAGCAAGAGACTAGATATTGTTTCCATTGAAATAACTGGCAGTGAAATCCTTGGGTGCAGTGGGAATGAATTTGGGCCAGATGCCACAAAGTTTGGATAAAAATAATAAGGCAAAGCATTAATATATTTGAACATAAACTGGAGTAAAGCAGATATTCAACATAATATCAGAAATCACCATGGCAATTCTTTGTAGATTTTCTTGCTGGCTTGAATATTAGTGTTTTTCTAGCCTGTGTTAAAATAGGCAAAATGAATAATGTTTCAAGCCTATTTTAAGCCAACACCTCCCTTACTTGTCTGTCTTATATAAGATAGAAGCAACCAGAAGCTGACTCTCTTGTTGACACCTCATTAGCCAGGAGGAGAAAGAATTCTATGAGTAGCCCAAACTACACATCTTTAAAAGCAACTAAACCCAAACCTTTGTGCTTCTGTATTTACCTTTTCAGGATATTTAAACAACCTGTTTGATTTTACAGTACTATGCATATGTGCGCTGCAATTGATAAAGAAAATGTAGAACCTCCTGTCCTTTATATATTTGCACATACAAGCTGTATATGCAAAAGTTTCACCCACAAAGATGAGGGTAGGATAATCTTAAATATATCCGTCAAAATTTAGTTAAAGATGTACAGAAATAGTTATTTTGTATTTGTTTAAAGCTGGAAGAAATGCAGCAATAAAGGAAGAACAGCCTGGATGGAACATTATACCAGATGTTTTACAGATTACTCTGTATTTCATCACTCAGTCTTTATTTAATCTTAAGGCTGTAGTAATTGTAATACTGGAATAGCTCAATGGCCTATATATTGTTTTGCTACTTCCAGCTCTGCCTGTTCCAATTGGCCAAAGCTGGCCAATTATTTATTACTGTGGAAAGAAAAATGTTCTCTCTACTCCACTTGGTAACCCCATGAATGAAAATGGAGTTTTGTGATATTTGTGCTGCTCTTAATTGAGATTATTTACCCAATGAACAACTAATGCAACCTGGATTTGATAGTAACTAATGTTACCCAGCAACTATGTTAGAGATGCTTGGGCCAAAATTAGGAAAAAGAGTTTCTTTAAGAGTGTGGAGAATTTGAGGCATGACTTAAACTACCTTTTTCTCTCTATTGCACGTATGGGGTTAGTAGTGTGCAGTGTAAGGGAGTGAAACAGGGAGGAAAGAGTGTGTTTGTGTGGGGGAGTGTTTGTGTGGGAGTGTGTTTGTGTGGGAGTGTGCTGCTTAATTATCACAGCATTGAGTTTCTTGCCTTTTATGTAATAATCATTGGAAGGTACAAAGGTTTGTCAATTGAGATTTTTAGTCTCCCTGGTTTTTATAGCTGGGCAAGAAGATTATAATAGTTTTACCTAATATGTTCTTTTGCCAAAGAAAAAAAAAATTTCCTCTTCCCCTTTCTAAAAGGAAAGAAAAAAGGGAAAGAGAACTGAGGATCAAGGGAAACAGAAGTATTGCAAGAGTTAAAGAAAGTGTCTCAGAAATGCAGAATATTTGGATTTACTTTTTTGGACCAATCTTTTCATGGAACAGTGAACTCCCAATAACATCTGATTAGTTCTGTTCATACAATATTTTCTGACAGTCTGGGCTTGACTGTCTTCTCAGATTTGTTTTTACTGTGCAGGACTTAGTAAAAGAAATAGCTGTGGCACAAAGCTGGTATAAGGAGAGAGCAGATCCCTGATGCATTATGTAATGAGGAGCTTAGATCCTCTAATTCTATTTCAGACACAGTGCCTTTCTCATCTATCTACCAAATCCATCCAAAACCACATATTCATTGCCAAATTTTTATTCAGTTTTCACTGGGAAGAATCAGCTCTTTATGTTTGTAACATATATGGCACACAATGTTATTTTAATATCAAACAGGCTTTCAACCATGGCAAGTGGTTTAAGCTGCTGTAATAAACAGGGAAGGAGGGAGGTGCTTCAGATTTTTTTCTCAAACAAAAATATTCTCAGAAACTTTCAATAAGCTTTTTGTTATCTATTCTGCTTTAAGACAAACACACAGGGTGCTGTTTTCCCCTAGGGAGAAGTGCTTTTCCAGGGTAATGACTGGGAGTATTTAAAATCAGAGCAATCGTATTAAGTGTTTTGTTGTCCCAACAGCAGAAGCCTCATTGAGCTAAATTGGTTTCACTACATTATCTATTGGATTAGCAAACCAGTTCAAAACTGATGTGAGAGCTTTAACTGAGATAAATGTTTTCCTTTTTACCCAGAAACAGGACAGACATTTCTGGTTTTTAACCTCTTCATAGTGCTGTCACTATTACTGCCAGCATTACCTTCAAACAAATGCAGTATCTTGCTCTTCTTATCTTTCCTTTTGTGCTTTCTGATTCTTTCCAACCTCATGAGGCAGCAATAGCTATTTTTTCACATCAGTACAGCATTGTGCATAAGTGCCCCCCAGAAAGCTCTCATCAACACACAATGGTGCTTCCTCTTCTGTTATCAACGCCAAAGGAGAGTTCTGCAAACCCTTGGGCACTGAAAAGGCAGGATGTCATTATGGGCTGAAATCTCTAGGGTCATTCTGATTTTCCTTCTAATGCATTTTATCTTCCAGTTCAATAGTTGGAATGCCTATTTTGTCCGTTTATAGAAGCTCCAATTTCTGTATATCTACATTTTATTAACACTTCACATTTAGAATGATTACATTAACACATATCCCACTCTTTTTCTCACAGACACGCCAGTCCATAGAGCAGTACTATAAATTGCTGAAAGGAACACAAATGCTTTCAGGTGCAGCACAGAAAAAGTGCCTTCTCATCTGTCACATACTTTTTTTTATGGCACTAGTACAACCCATCCAAAGTCAGCATTCAACTGATATCAAATTTGGCTTATTTCACTTTATTAAGGGCATCATGAAATTAGAGTTGAATAGAGAGTTGTCTTTAGATGTTACTAGGTCTAAAGCAGTAATGTCTGAGGATTTTTAAATACGATGATTTTAAATGAAAAAAAGTTAAGCACATACAGAAGTACAGAAGATCCAAATTTATGCAAAAATCCAATCAATTCACCATACTCCTGTACTGAAATGTCTCCTCAAAAGTTTGAATGGCATCTGAATTTTCAGTTTCTGGCTCTGGAAGCCAATTTAAGAAAATCTCCCTCTTGTTGATGGAGGTGTTTTGTCTTGTGCTACTCATGCAAGTGCAACAACAGCAGCTGAAACTCCTGTTCTCCCCTCAGATCCCCTTGTTTCTGAGATGGACATGTTGCCATATGTGTGCTCACAGGGCACTTCTCCAACTCCCTGCAACCTTCTGAGGTATTTTTTGCCTTTTATTTATGCTTCTGTCTACATCACTGTAGGTAGTCTGACATTCTGGCTTTGGGGCTTTTTGAGGAGATTGCTGCCACCCTTTACTTTGATCACTCACACTGAGCTGTGCACCTTGAAGATCTGCAGTCAAACTAGAGAAAAAATTCACTGAATAAATCTTCTGGAGCAGTCAGCAGGACATGCAGCCTGTGACTGTCTCCCAGATGGAGAAGCAACTAATTTTGTCCAATAACCCCATGTGATCAGTCCGTTGGCTGCAGTGTAAGGAGTTATGTCAGGTGCACAATTACAAACTATTACTGCTGAAGTAATTAGATTAGACATTGCCTTTTTAATATCTGCAGCCACCTTCTTGCTAATTACTCTCAATAACTGGCCACTGCACACTAGAGGGACTAAGGCAGTGCTTCCTTCTCTGCTCTTTAATAAATTTAATTCCCAAATCATGGATTATTTTCTTATGTTTTGCACTCCTCAGAAACTTGCTGTGAATATTCCTCCAGCTGGATTTAGTCAATAATTTCACTCTTTGCAGAAGTTACCAACATTGACAGGCTACATAATAAACTAATAGCTGGAGAAAACAGTGGGATACAAAAAGGCTGGATTCTGCTTTCCCAGCAGAAATTAATCTGATTTTAAACTAAAGATTATTTCTGATTTTTGCAAGTGTAACAGAGAAGTTGGCAGCACTGTGGTCTTTCTAAAGGCTGTAGTATTTTTGTGGTGATGGATCAGGGAAAAAGCAACAACTTAGTAAGGAAAAGGCATTGTAAAGTCATGCTTCTGCTGCTTTTATTCCACTCTGCATTAAATCATTATATAGAGCGGTAGGATTTATTCAGAGGAAGGCAGAAGATGTTGCGTTTCCTTGGAGAGAAAGTGATTATGACCAAAAACACACTTAGAAAAAAATAAAGTGTATTTCTGAAATGCAGCATTCCATCAGCATCAGGAACAAACAATAAGAAAAACAAATTAGAAAGAGGAGAAGCAGGAGGGAAAGAAAAAAGCTTGATTACCTGAATGTATTGAAAGAGATGCAGATTTTCATTTGCTTTTCTGGGTAAGATGACATTTGAGTGATGCTTGGCCTTAATTCAGTATGTGAGCCTCAGAAACAATGGTAAATAGTACCATGAAAGTACTATTGGATGCACTTACCTAGCTGGAGGATAGGATTTGACTCTCCTGAAGAGCTTTTCTTCTGTAAAACTCAAAGATATAGGAAAGAAATCATGACAGCAATTTTTCAGACAATGCAGTGGAAGGTTTTGACTGAGATTTCCCAGCAGCTCAGTGGTGAGATTTGGGAGCAGAATCCAGGTGTCTCAGTCCAGAGTCAACTTGGTGAGGGATTGGTGGAACAATCACACCTTGATGTCACTTGGGGTTTTCCAGCACTCTGTTGGCTGACAGCTTTTCCATGATAACAGAAACTAAAGATTGACGTGAGCCTAAGACCTACAGTGGAGTATATTTTCTATTACAGCCCAGTTCAAGATCATTCTTTTTTTCTTCAAAGCATTCTCTTTCTTATTTCACTGATACTGAACAAATCTTATTCTAAGTTATAAATCAGTGCTAAAATGTTTTATCTTTCAGTGCTGGTCATATGAAATCAAACTTTAAATCACAGCTGAGTTAAGGCAGGAGGAATGTGCACATACTCCACCGGGAGCAAATCCTCCTTTCAAACTTATTGTAACTATTAATTGTCAGCCACACATTCAAGAGCTCCATCCTAAATGCCAGCAAAGCTCTTCTCTCACCTACAGCCTCTGGCTTAGTCTCTCTCCATGCTCCTTTCAATTGCAGCTTTCAGCCTCTTGCTTTGCTTCCTTCTTTTCCTCTCTTTCATTTCACCTTTTGTTTTGTGGCAGTCTCTATTTTTAAAACACTCTCACTTTCAAGGCAACAGTATCCTGAAAATAAATTGCCCTTTTGTAATCTATTCTATTGGCTTCCTACATTAACAATATTTCAGTTGTTTTAATCCATATTCCAATATATTTACTGTGGAGATTTTAGAGAATAATTGTGAAACTAGTTTGTTGTGAGTACTGTGTTCACTTGCTGAGCTCACTGAGATTATTTACAGAACAAAGTGTCATTTTGCAGGAGCTGGGTGAGAGATCTAGTCCTGAATTAAGCAGTGTGTATGAGGACCCATAAATTTCACTGTTGAATAATGGAAGTGAAGAGGCCTAAGAGATTAGGTCAGCCTCTGAATAAAACCAGCAAAAATATCCAAAGCAACGGAATATCTTAAAGTCAGTTATGAAATTTTTTTACTTCCTTCAGCTATTTAGGGACAGATTCAAAAAGGATATTTTCAGAGGCACACATGGTAGATTCTCAGTGAAAATTAACAAATTCTAAAGTCATTCGTGCAAATGGAGTCTGACTTCCTTCATTATCAAGCACCTTTCAAATTTTTCCCAATCTAACACAGGAAGCCTGAGCTTTCCTTGTGGTTCTAAACCACTTTATCTATTTTGGGGCCTATTAAACTAATAAACATTTCTGTGTTTAAGTGTTTAAACTTTCATTAGCTCAGATCTGAAATGTAATACAGTCATTATTAACAATTCAGTAGAATTTTATGTAGTATATTTTATTTCATGCTGTGACTAAGAGCATTGAAATTTTTCAATACTTTACCCAAGACAAATAATATTTTAAGAAAAAACCTCCACTCCCCTCTATTCCCTTTTACTTTGTTCATGAGATTTTTCTGATTAAAAACTCCAACTTTAGCGCTACTGTTAAACCTAGACCGGCCCACAGATGCAGAAAACCACTCGTGCAGAAGTGAGGAATGAGCTCTTTCATTACAAATAAAAAGGAAATTATCTGAGTGTGAAAAGCCAAATCTTCATTACTGATCAACCTTGAAGTGGAGGAAAACCATGGTCATTTAAGATTTAAACTTTTGCTACAAATATGTACATATGAAAAGTTGTCTCATGGTGTTACAGGAAAGGAAGAGCTGGAATTGTTTGGCAGAGTGCAGTCTTACGTATCAAATCAGGTCAGCAATAAATTGCTGCTTTAAGTAGGAATTCATAGCAGGACCTTCTTGACTTTGGAAGTGTTTGAGCTCATTGGAAAATCCTTTGAGAAGAGGTGCCTCAATTCAGTTTCAGTGAGGGCTTTTTAGCCTGTGGGTATTGTTTCGTTTGTAGGTCTTGGGAAGAATTTTCCTTTTTTTGTTGCCTTTACATTGTGTATGCAACCCAGTATATAACATTGACTGCTGCAAAGGCTGCTGGGAACACGGCTCTGGCATAAATGTCAATGGTGTCAGCATCAATGGGCTTAAAGAGGGACTTCAGGCCAGTCTTTTTGTCCAGTTTCATTCCCTGCTGCTGTTTTGTCTCTCCAGTTTCTATTTCTATTGTGCCATATGATCCAGGCAGGCTTCTGGGAATTCGGTGCTGCCTGTTGGAAATGGCCAGTTCCTGGTTCACACCAGCTATGGAGAGGGAAAACAGAACAATGGCATTCTTCACGTTGATCTGCAAAGGGAAGAGGAGAACAATGGCAATTTATAGGGCAAGGACAGTGTCATTTATCCCAGCTATCAGTGGCACCAGCATGGTGAAACACCCCTGGGATCCAAATGTGGTGAATGGGATTTAACCCCTGCTTTGGCAGAACTGATGGAAGACTCTGTGCTACCACATACAATTCTGGTTATGGCTTTACATGCTCTGAATTACTGAAGCACCATCAAGAACATTCTCAAAGCCTTTCCTCTCGGGAAGAATTTGTTGTAAAAGGTCATGAAGCAGGGTGATTGCTTTGGCAAAATTATTCCCAGTATCACACTTACTGACCTCTGCACTCTGCCTTCTCGCCTTGATCTTGTTCTTCTGCTTTTTCATGTAGTCAGCATTGAAATGTGCAAAGGCATATTCCACCAGTGCAGCAAACACAAACACGTAGCAGATCCAGAAGTAAACGTCCAGGGCCTTGATGGCAGAGGCTCGTGGGAGTGAGGATCGGGCACTGACCATCAGAGTGGTCATTGTAAGAACAGTGGTGATACCTGCAGGGCAGCATAAGAGAGAAATATATGCACTAATATACATAAATATATTTATTCATATGAGGCTGAGGATTATTTTCACAGTAAAAGCCCCTTAATACTGGGGCTTATGATTTTCAAAACTTTTAAGAAACTGCATTTGTATGGCAGCTTTGAACAAGTTATCCTTGGTTTTATCCTAGATCAGGAAAAACAAACCCCAAATACTTAACCCCCAAACACTTTTACATCTGGGCTGGCAACCCTTAGTCAGACAAAAAGACCCGCAAGCTTCAGGAACATTTTTTTGCCACTGTCCCAGTTCCTTCAAATCAATTCCTTCATTTCTTTCACAGTCATTACTGCTTTTAACCCTCCCTAGGTGGTTATTTGCTGTTCCTTACTGAGGAACTGCTCTGATAACATGACAGAAATTAAACCAGGAGAGAAATCTTTCAAAGAACCCTCCCTTCTGCAAATGTAAACGCAGTGGTCATAAATGCACCTTAATGAGGATTATCAGAGAGCACAATTCCCACTTGAGCACTCCCTTCCCCGTGAGTCCCCAAGCCATCTGTTTTACCTAGTGACACCCTGGCAGGCACAGCTGACTGGCTGATCCAGAAGGACACCCACGACATGGCCACCAGGAGGATGGAAGGGACATAAGACTGGATGATGTAAACACCTCGATTTCGCCGAAGGTGGAAGTGGAGACTGAGCCTGGGAAACTGACCTGCTGGAAAAGAGAGCAGGCAGAAGAGATTCTGGCTGCGTGAATTACAGTTAGATTGATATTTAAAATGACATTTCAGATAATGACACAGAGCTACACTCCTTAGCATCTTCTGCACAAGGGTCACCAAAAGCTTTTTTGAAAGGTGTTCGATTGATGCTTCATAAACCCTGCACGAGGTACTGCAGCTTTCATCAGCTAAGAATAGGTCAAATGATTTGTCTCAGGTCATATCAATGCCAGATCTGAAAATAAAATCATGAGTCTTCTCAAATAACAGTATTGCTTCAAAATGTGTACTGTCTTATCATCTGCTGTAGAAAGTCCTCCAGATACTAAATTTAGATTTTTTAAAAGGCCAAGTTAATTTCAAACTCAAAAAAGAGCTTAGAGGAGATGTGCAGCATAAATGAGAATCTGAATACATGAAAGAGGATGAAAAATCAGCAGGAAAGAAATGACTCCAATCTTGTACAAACATTGCAATAAGCCCAGTGATAGACATACACACCACTGACTTCTACGGGGTAGAATTAGACTGATCTGACTGTACGTCATAAGCTCCGTAACATCAGGGCTAATGGAAATTTTTCTTGATCTGAAGTTGCAAATTAGGTCAAGAAAATGTGAGCTATACCTCAAGTGCTTTTTATCAAGTGCTGTCTGGCTACTCCATGCGCTATTTTGTCAAGCAGAGAGAGCTGAAGGACAGAACACGCCACAGTGGCTACCTAGAGGCTCAGCAAAGAATGGCACTTCTTACAAGTGGAAGATGAAGGAAACTCTTATCAGAAACCTGACAGGTTCTTAAATTAGTTACTTAAGAAGAAGGATTTTCTATTATAGATAGAGGAGGTTTCTCTCTGTGGGAAGAAGTCAGATACTGTCCCTGAACTGAAGAAAGATTCTGTTACCAGATTTGAAGTTCATAATTTCTGTTGTGAACTGGTAATTGGTAATTGTGAATTGAGCAAGCTGCAGCTTATCCAGCCCATGGATCTCCTCCTGGTTTTCTGACCAGTGGTAGACAATGTCTTCTGAAGAGTAGCCATCTGCCAAAAGAAAGCTGAATAAACACAAAGTTCAAGGGAGAAATTCAGAGCTTAGAGAATTCATAGTAGAAGTTCCCTAATTCCTCTGCTATTCTGATTTCCACCAGACACGTTGCAAACATGCTGAGATTCAGTCTGGATAATTCTCTCTGCTTTGGAGAGGTGCAGGGCACCAGGGCCGTGACAGAAAGGGGGGATATGAATGAGAGGATTTATGTAATATGCAAATCCACAGGAAATCAATCTTTCTAGTTTTGCTGTTCATTGACAACTTGCTACTAAAGCATCCATTTGTTTAAAGAGATTTTATTTCTGTTTGCTTCACTGAAATGAAAACCCTCAAATTCAATTAAAACCTTCAACCCCCACCAAAACTCCCTGCAGAACTCGCTGGGAGAGGGAATGAATTGCTGGGGCACTGTCTGCTGCCTCTGCATTTGGTGATTATGTAAGTAAAACTGTAGATTGCTATTTTTGACAGGATAAAATGGTATTGTGGTTAACAGCCTAGAAAACAAAGTCAGTGACAAAAAAGAAAACGAGAAACTTGCATCAACAGGCCAAGGGATCTGCTCAGGATCTGGTATTCCCAGATCTCTGCAACCCTCAGGACCTGTAGGTCCCTTGATCTAAAAACCAGATTCTTTTTCCCTGACTGGGTGGTCCCTGCTTGTGTCAGTGGTGATTTTCATTCAGAAGTATTAATGCTCATGGGAATTACATGCTGATCATAGATTAAATACAAGCTGGATAAAATATAAATCCATTCTTCACCCTCCTTTGTGAGTACAAATGAATTAAGCCCATCCATGCACTATTCTGATGGATTTCTGTGTAACAGATACACGAATGCCAAGGCCAGTTAAAGAGCTATGTGAAGGTTAGTCACAATGGCATTCATTAAAAGCAGGGAATTCTTTCTTTTTCCTATTTTCTCATAAATTAAAAATAGCACATCACATTTTGCCTGTGGGCTTTTCTACTTGTTCTCACTGGATTTGATACAAACCTCAGTAATGCCAGTGACTGTCACAACTGCACAAGGTTTCACATGAAGCACAACATTCCAGACATTTGTCAGCAGGACTGTACATTGTTCATCGTCCCTACATCAAATCCTAGAGATTTGGATTGGACCAGGGTTGGACTGGTACTGAAAACTCCACAGTCTAATGCCCAACACAGGCAATGAAGAGAGTTCTGTTCACTTAAACCCCAAGTGACTAAAGCAGAATCACCCCAGCCAAGTGCAGCTATCTCAGCACCATGTATGCAGGCTTCACACAAAACACAGAGGTACTCAGCCCTTACAGCTCTCCAAATCCAACATGCATTCCTGCTCATCCATTGGGTACTTGGAAAGGTCCATGTCACAGGCCACTGTTGAGGTAATCCTGTTTGGAGCAACAGGAACACCAGTTAGTGACATTCAGACAGAGCCTTTTCCTCAGAACTCAAAAGACTGAGTGGAAAACTTTGAAACCTTAATACTAACAAAGGAAACTGTTTTCAAAGTCCTGCTGGCTGCTGCCTGAGTCTGTGGGAAACCCAGAGGCAGAGGGAATTGAAAAAAGGTCAAATGACTCGTCCAACGTCAGAGGATTCTGCAGCTATTGATGATGATAAAAAGGAATTTTCTGATTCAATCTCCTCCCTTTCACTGTCCCCAAGATCACTACCAATACCTTAAGGGGGACTTTGGACTTACAGTTTCAAAGGTGCACATTCATTATTTTTCAGAACATTACACAATTAACTGTCAATATAGTTACTGAGTTCCAGCCACAGCCCTCTTCAAAAGTGAGAAATGCTACTTTGTCTGTGTGAAAGTTGGGGAAGCTGAGCCTAAATCAGGCTCACAGCTCCCTTGGAAAATAAAGTGAGGGAGTGGAGAACAGAATCTTTGCTCTGTATTCAGCAACTCTTTGCCTAATGACCAAAGGCATGAGAGGCTTCTCTCCCACTGAGGGCATTCTGGACATGACCAGTGACTGCAGTGCAAAATGTGTTAGTGCTGCCAAAGAGACCTTCCTGACTTCTCATAAAGAAAAAGATAGGGAGATAGGAGCATTTCTTCAGTTTTTAACCAATAATTATTTCAGGAAATCCTCCTAGGAATGCTGAGTGATTATAGAACATTCAAAAAGTGAACACACAACAGAGAACACTTGTACTGTTTGCCACTCACCTGATGCTGTATAAAATGACTCCATCTGGCTGGAGCCTGATAAGTTTGTTTTCCACAGTCACATCATGGAACCAGGCAGACTTGGCATTGACTATGAAAGTATCTGGCAACCAGAGCTTGTCCACAAACCTGCTGTCCAAGCCCAGAGTTTCGTTGGTGTGGTTGTAAGACAGACGATCGTCTCGCCAGCTCTGGTGCAAAAATACTGTCATGGTGTATTCCTGTGACAAGAGAAATCCTCATTAAGAAGTGATGCTGACAATGATAATGTCTTGGAACTTAGCCAAAAATCAATATCTTAGCCTAGAAATATATTATTTGCTTTCAGTGCAAACGCATATTTTTATACTTAGCCAGGGAGCTGCCCAAGCAGTGGTATTTTGGTCATATGCTCCTACTATGGATAAGCACAGGATATAAAAAAGTGATTCAATATCAATGTTGTACATAACACATTGCTAGAATTGCATAGGTCTTGATGGAGAAAATCAGTTTACATAGCTCAACAAATGCAGCTTCTGGCTTTGAACCTTTGCTTTTTTTAAAGCAAAACTAAACAATCTGATACTGTACCATGTTCACTTCTGAGATGTGGTCAATGCTGGCTACTTCGATTGCCAGAGCAACATTAACGGGAGGACCTGAGGAAAAAAATGTTTGAATGGGGTCTTTAATATCATCATAGTACCCATAAATATCAATGACCCTGACTGTTAATTCTTTCATCAGTTCACTGAAGTGTTGTAAAGTACATTCTTAAAGCGAGTTTTAAATCTTTTACCAGTTGCACCCTCAATTCCCAACAGCACACCTCACTTCAGTGATAAGAGACACAAGATAAAAATCACAACTACTGAAAACCACAGACTCCTTTCTGGAAATCACATTATCTAGTTTAAGACAGCATGACTTCAAGCAGATGCAGAAATTATCACCATTTAATGAAATACAAAATTCCTTCAACTTAGATGTCAACGATTTAAGAACTGCATCAAAAGCCTGTCTTGCTGTTGAACAGTCTGTCTCTTGTCAAAATCAAGAAAAATGTTGATTGTTTTTTTTCCAGTATCCAAGTAAAAGATAATCACAACTTTTTACTTATTTAAAGTATGAATTTCACATAAACATCAGAAGGATTGTAAGAACCAAAGAGACATTATTCATTCTCCAAGTCTCACCTCCAATCCCAGGCCTGAAATTTCGTGCGTACCCTTTCATCAAATCGTCCAGGTTGGGCAACCAGGAGATTTCAATGTTGGAACCTATGTAATCTCCGATGTCACTCATAGCTCTGGGTGAAGAGAATAAGTATCTTAAAATTTCCCATGTTTACAAACAGAATGACAGAAAATGAAAGTTATTCACTTGTTTTACACCAGAGACCACCTACAGTAGAATCAGCTATACTGGAGATTTTTATAGGTAAGAAAACCATTTCAGATATTTCTGTTTAAATCAAAACAAATTTCAGGCAAGACTGTGGCTTCTTTAAGTACACGCACATACTTTTAAAAGTTTCTTTCTTTCTAAAAAAAAATAGGAAAAATACATTTAGAAACTTAGAAAAGCATGAGGGAAAGGAAGATACTTTGTATACTGCCTAGAATGCATCTGTGAACTCCGAAATGCAGCTGTGACAGCTTCTTACTGTACAACAGCCGAGATCAAGAAGGCTGGTGCATTGTCAAATGTGACAGGAAAACAGGAAAAACTGCACATCTGGAATCTGGATAGCAGGCAGCAGGTTTTGGTCGGTAGATGTGTTGCTGTGGGGTTTGTGCTCATGGCACAGCCTCTCCCAGCAATCAGGCTCCCTCTCCCAGGTGCCTCTTCTCGCCAGGCCAGAGATGCTCCTTGAAGACTTGAGCCCAGGGTCTGGTTGCCATTTGCAGCCCTTGGCAGCTGCCAGCCCCTCAGCCCTGGCACAAGCACTGATGTGGATATTCCTCCATCTCTTACAAACCAAGGCAAGGTTGTGTTGTCTTCATTATCTGTTCAAGCTGGCAGGCTCCAGTTGAAGATCTGTGTCTGCTCACATTGTTCCTCTCGCTGCACTGTGACTGACAGGGCAGGAAGAGATAAATGAGGGGCTGGGACAGTGTCTGACAGCACCATTTGCAAAGAGAAGATTTCCCAGTGGTTTGAGAGGACCTGTGACTGAATGCAAGTACTGGATCAAAGCTGCCTGAGTACTGGTTTAGCATCTTCCACTGATCCCAGCTCTAACTGTGGCATTTGAGAGGTACCTCTGACTTGTAACAGAAGAGAAATGGTTAAATATCCATGGAAGGCTGCAGAGTAATACACCACAAACACATTCTGCCTTGGTACTTACATAACTTTCTTAGAGTGTTCATGTGACATTGACCCACATAAAGCACATGGTTTTTCTCTCCAAAATATGCCAGCCTGGGCATTCAGCTCAGCACAAGCAGTTATTGCCAGCACAGGAACAGAGTATCCTACAATAAGCAACTCTTCTCACAGGAGACTGAAAGAAAAACCTTTGCTTGCCCTGGTCTTAAAATTCTTGTCTGGGCTCAATTATATAAGGAAGGAGTTCTGGGATTACAACGTGTAAATGTAAGTTTTGAGCAGCACAGACACTGAAGTCTTGCATTAGCAGAGCTGTCAAAGCTTCTGTGACCTCCTAGCACAGGGACACTGCTCCAAGTGCAACTTCATTAGTTCCCAGCAAAATGTGATGTTAAACTGCATTTCTAAGATTTCCTTGCCTGAGCACACTGTCCTATGTTCCTCTCAAATTACAATCCCCGCTACTTCTCAGCTCCCTCTATCTCTTCTGAGGAAGGATCTTGGAACACTCCAGGATGTGTTTTCAGCTACATAAATTGGAATAACATAATTGATTTAGACAAGGGCTTTGAAGATTTATAACAGATGTTGACAGAGGTTTTTTCCTTCTTTATTTGGTCTCATCAACTATATCAACACTTCTTTCTATCAGACTGCTGGTCTTTCAATCATCCAACCATCATTATTTACTGTAGTGTAATTATAGCTTTATAATAAGTTTGTTTAAAAACATACTTATTTGTAATTCACAAGTCTCAGCCACAGACATGGAAAGGTGTTTCTAATCAGTAAAATGTCAGACATCCTTTTATATGTAAAGAATGGTACTCTTTTCCTAATTAAATAGCTACAATACACTTGAATGAATATACCTGCTGAAAATCTCTTTGACTTCTCAATAGAAGGTGATGCTTTTCAGCTTCTGTTGCTAAAGCAGCAACCAAGTTCAGTAAAGTGTTTTGGAAACAGAATTCAAGTCAGAAGGTGACAGCACTGTAGTGATGTATCCCATGTGCTGATCATGTTTTGACAAAGCTTGGAGTTCAGCTGTTCCCCTGTGTCAGGATTCTATTTTAATGGCATTAAGGAAAGCCGTGGAGCTCAAAGGAAGTTAAAATGATGAGAGTCAGGTTAAAGACTGAGGGCTACAGCCTGCCATGTGTTTTAAGCAGATTACAATCTAGAGGGAGTTTTACTTAAATATCCATGACACAATTAAAATAAATCTTGTTTCTATTATTAATAAAGCCTTAGGGTCAGATCATCAGTGTAACAAATGTGCTGGAGTTAGTGGAGCTATATGCACTTAATACCAGGGGGGTTATTAAAATATTACAGCTGAAATAATTTTATGGCTCAATTTACCATGTGGTGAAAACTCCTTTGAGTCATTCCTCTAGACTTCTGCACATCACATCCAGTGCTTTAAAGTTACAAGAAGAATGGTGGGAGAATTTCCTTCATCCTTGATAAGCAGTTGGGATTATAAATGGCCTAAAATATTATTCATTATTGTACCTGAAAAAGGAAGACCAGCATAGAAAAGATGCATTGGAAGGGATTAACTTTTCATAGTGTAAGCAGTAAGGATGAAAGAAAGGCAACTATTATTAGTTGATTCAGCAACTTCACTTCCTAATGTAAGCTGCTGTAAAGCTTGTTTCAGTAAGAAAAAGGACTTAGTAAAATCAAGATATTGATTTGTCAAATCCAAGGGGTAAAAAAGCTCCTGAAAAGCTTCTCTTCAGTTTGCACCAGGCCAGTGTGGAGGGCCTCACTGGCTGAATGGCAACAGCCCTGGGGACCTCTGTGCCTCTGGAAGTCATTCCCAAAGGGAAAGCTGAAGAAGATGATCCACACTCTGACTCTGTACACATCTCATTTCAGGCAGATATTTTTGAGAATATGTTTGCATCTGTCCATATCTGGAGCATTGGGAGAACTTCAGCTGAGCTCATTGAAAACAGATTACTGCTGTCTAAACCGTGGAAGCAATAGTGAGTTCTCCTGCATAGACAAAGGGAAAGGAAATCCCCATTGATAAACTGCACAAACCTGTGGAGTTCCTCTGTCCCTGATATTGACACAGATTAGGGAAAGCAACTCCAAGCAATGAATGTCACATGACAGAACAAAGAAATGTCTCTTTCAGAGCTAAGTGGGAGCAGTTCCAGAATAAAAGTACACATATCCCAAAATCCTCCCAATCCAAGCTGGCACCTCCCTCCCAGCTGCTGCAGGACCAGGTCTTCCTACAAATGTGGAATGATCTGGGGGAGAAGCATCAATCAACTTGGACAGCACATCTCCAAAGGCTTGTCAGACAAGTGAGGCATTAGCCTGTCTTTGCTCTCTTCCAGAACACTGCTTGAAAACACTTGCTAGAAGTTTATCAATATTACTGGAAAATATCTGGTATTTAAATCACACCAAAGCAAGAGGCAATCTGTAAGTTCCATGTGAATGAGAGCACAACAGCAGCTGAGCAAGGGATAGTAATAGCAATTTCATTTTTGCCCAGCAGTGCCAAAATCTCCAGGATGACTGCAAAAAAAGCTGAGAATCCTTAAGTCAGTGGCCAGTAGGACACGGATTTGAGGCCTCACTGGTCAGGAGGGTGCACTGATCTTCTGAAAAGTTCACACAGCAGCAAGATGTGGAAAATCGCTTTTTGCATCTTCTGTTTCTTCTCTAGATCTGCTAACCTGATTCTCTTGGGGATTGTAGCATGGTTATTATATGAATCTTTTAACCTGGCAGATGGAAAAACCAGTTCAGCTGGAGGACTGGGATCAGTATATTTCATTTTGATCAGCATTTGGGACAGATGTCCAAGATGTCATCACCACTGAAGAAAACTTTTCCTTGGGAAAAAGACAAGGAATATCCTGCAAGGTCAGTGAACAATCTGACCTCTGCCAAACTCCAGGATTATCCAGAGCAGTATGTATATCCTTCCCATCTGCCATTCCAGACTCGAAGGGAAGCTCACTGTAAATATGTTTTGTATTTTGAAATGTAATTGAAAAGGCATTAGGCTTAATTCATGGCAACCTTTAGAACATCAAAGCCTCTCTGGCAGTTTTAAGCTACAGAAAATGGACCACTCTTTGCATACATTCACGTGTTAAAGCTGCTCTGGTTCCACAAATAGAAGTAAAAGGCTTAGGGAGACACACAGCAGAATGACAATTAAATGCAAGAGTATAAAAGTCACTTAACAGAGTGGAAACTTAAATATTAAATATGCACCTATTCTAATTAGAGAATTAAAATCTCATTCAGTGGGAAATTACACAGTACAGACACACACCCCAAAACTCGTTTCAGAAGTGCTCTTTCCTCATACAAATGAAGAAATATTTCTCCAAATGTCTTTCTGCAGATGATCTCATTCACTGTGGCACATTTATTATTGCAGCATCCACAGCATCTCAAACCCTGATAAAATAGTGGAAGCCACAGCCTTTGTCCTGAAGACCTGTCAATCATTTAAATGCCAAATTCCTTGCCACTAATCACTGTCTTGAGCAGACCAAAACCCACTTTTTTTAAAAACTGTTTACCTGACAAAAATGTGCTGACTTAGGCTGAATTTGGCTCATTCACTTCAGACAAATAACACACATGACAGAGAAATTGCTTTACACACAGCTAAACACCCCAGGAGGGTATTCAGAAATGCTCTGAGGAAGCAGCCTGCATACATCCTCCACTTCCCCCCTCTGCCAAACCATAACATTATTTTCACTGGTGGTTTTGCTTTTGGGAAGTCTCTTGTCTCTTTTGTCTTCTTGGTGAATTTCAAACTCACCAAAATGTTCTTCCTTTTTGGAATATGGGTTTTTTTCAATATACAGTGCACAGAACTCAGGAGCAGAGAATTTAGGGGTGTTGGATGGCCTCTATCATCAAAATTCTGAATCACACTGCATTTAGAAAACAAAATCAGGGCTTTCAAATGAAGCCATTGGCAGTTTTGCCCATTAATATGCGGCTATTCATAAAAGCAGCTCGTACCAAAAATAATTTTACTAATGCAAGGATAAAATTTCACTTCAGTTCTGTTTAACTGATCCAAAGTACACATGCAAGCAAGGCTACTCCCTTTATACAAGATTAAGCAGTGTCCTGCCATTGCCACCCTAAATCCTGAATCTAAACAGAGAAGCTCTCCTTGACCATGGAATGTCTGACACTTGGAAATATTTGGAAGACTACAACCTGAACAGTTGGAATTTCTGAAGTTAGAATTTGCCTTGCCTGAGTCTGCCATGAGTGGATGTATTCCTACCAAACAATTCATCACTATTGTGTAACTGGAGAAAGAAAGTCAATTAGGGAATTAATAATAAAATAAATAATGTATCCAACAAACACATATCCTGGCAGTTGCTGTGCCTAGGAGCAGACCTTGGAGACAGAGGCTGAGAAGACAGACTCTTCCTCAAAATTCTCTCTTTTTTTGGTCTTATGTACTCAAACATCACTTCTCAACCCCCAGCTTCAATGGTAGCCCAGCTGCAGAGGGAGAAACAGGATCATTGAAATGATGGGCAAGATCTGGGTGCCCTTAGGTAATAATCAGTATTTCCTCTGCCTTCACTGTACCACTGGAATGCTTCAGAGTCTGAGGATGTCAGGATCTGACCCTGGATAACAGATTCAAGGTCACAGGATAAATCATTCTGTCAATCCTGACTAAGAGCAGTTGACTTGACACTTTCTCTGAGCAAGATTCTTTTCCTTCCCAGTGAAAAAAATCAGATCTCCCTGATTAATTCCAAAAGGTGTAACAACAATGTTATGTTTTACTACAGTTCCCACTTTGCCTCTTCCACTCCTCTGAAGCTATTAAGGATGACTATGAAGCAGAAGATGTAAGACCCCTTTAATGCCACAACCACCCCTGCTCTGGGGGGTGTAGGCATGTTTTTACATGCAGCAAGTTCTTTTTTACTCCCCCCTCTATTTTCATTGCGTAATCGTGGCAAGCTTTCTCCACATCCAGCCTCCAGATCTGGAGAGAATAAGAATATACCGAGACCGGCGCTGGTTGCCTAGCTAACACCTTCGGAGGGAATGTGACTGAGAGCTGCAAATATACATTTTCCTTCAAAATTTATTATTTTTTAAAAATGGTTTGTGTTCTCCAAATTTTTTTTCCCCCTAAGATCTCTGACAGTCTCCTCCTGCTAACCCAAGTTCAGGAGACTTAATGAACTCATTAGAAAGGGATGGTTGGATTTTGGGGTTTTAATGGCACCTATGGAGGCCCTAAGCAGGGCTATTCAGCTCGTACCCCACTGGTTGTGCTGGGGTTTATGGAAGAGTTTCATGTTCAAGCAGGCCCCTACAGAGCTGCTGGAGGGGCTGAGGCTGAGCTGGGATATTGCAGTGCCTTAGAAAAAGTGCTGCCCCCAATTTAGAGTAAGTGCCCTCGGGAAAAATCTTCCAGGAGCATCCTGTTAAAAACACAGCCCTTGACTAAGCCAAGAAACTGCTGCTCAACTGGCAGAAGTGCATTCTCAGCTAGGGAATGAAGAAAGAAAAAACTGAAACACATGAGGCACATTATGGAAACTCTTCAGTCAAGGGCCCTTTTTCTCCTGAACACTCACTCAAAGCAGTCGTGGCCCATAAGTGCAGAAAGCATCCCTGGGCAAAAGTGGGAGCCCCAGCCAGAGCTGGCATCACTCACTCCAGCTACCCCGAGAGAATGATAAGATGTTTTCTTACCTGATACACCTGTGCTGTTGGGTGCACAGTAGAATCAAGGCAGGAAAAACCCAGGTAAGAAATTCCATTTTACTCCCATTTATTAGACAGCAGCGACCAAAACCCAGGTTCCCCGGCTCTCCTGGCAGCTCCAAAGCTCCAGTGGCTTTGCCATTCTTGCCTGCTGCGCTAAGTTGAGGCTGAGTTTAAAGCGATGGATGGTTGCTCAGCAGCAGCAGCCCCCACAATCTCCACAGTGCCCGGGAGCCATGCAGGCAGCCCGGCACGGGAGCAGGGAGCAGGGCAGCTCTCTTCTCCTCTCCTCTTTTCTCCTTCCCTCTCCTCCTCTCCTCTGCGGGTGGCTCAGTCCCGCCCGGCTCCGCTGCCCTGCTCCCGCATCCCTCCCCTGCCGCTGGCTCTTCCTCCGGCCGCTCTGCCCGCCTGCGAGGCTGCTTGCCGAAAATAACCTCCAAAAGGATAGATTAATCCCACGGAGCGGGGTGGGAGCAACTCAAAGTGCTCCGGAGCCACTAATGTCCTGCGCGCATCGTGCCGGGGAGGAGCAGGAGGAGCTGCAGCCCGAGCCCAGGGCAGGGGCGTCCGGTCCCGGAGCGCTCGGGGGCGCGGAGCCGCCGTGCCCGCTCCGCACGGGGCATGTGAACCGCAGGCACCGCCACCGCCGCCGCCGCCACCCCCCGCCGCCCCCCCGAGCTCCCGGCAAATCCCGGCGGCACCCGGGCACCGCAGCTGCAGCCCGGCTCCCGGCATCGCTCCGAGCGCACCGGCCATGGAGCCGGGACCGTGCCGAGCGAAATGCCGCCTCTCCGCCGGCTGCGCGCTGTCCCGGCCCGGCGGTACCACCGAGAGGGGCAGAGCCCGCAACACAAACTTCTGCCTCGCCGCTCTCGGGCTCCTGGGGGGCTTCTCTACAGGGAAACGCTCGGAGCAGTTCAGTGCTCCATCCCGGGCTGCTCGGGCTGCCATCGTCCAGCTTCCACCCCTTGTGCCTCGCGAACTCCCAGTCCCTCCGCCGGCTCCCGGGCACCGAGGCTCCCGGTACGGGGCCAGCGGGGACCCGGCCACGGGGCTCCTCGGGACCTCGGGCTCATCTTGACTTGCAGGTCAAACTCGGTTTTCTCCTCCATATTCGCTCTTTCCTTCTCTCCTCCTCCGCCTCCTCGGCTTTTTGGTGCTGTTCAATCTCGAATGACAATTTTAAAACCAACCCACAAAGGAAACAGTGTGAAGGAGACATTTTCAAGAAATTATATCATAAAACAAAAATGATTGTGCAGGTACCTTAAGCTAATGAATGGAGGTACATGGGCTAAAGTGTTGGATTCATCTTTTTGTCTTCTTAGTTGTGTATTGTTATTTAGTACCAGCATTTCAAATGGCTACTGAGGGGTGGTGGGTGAGGGGAATAACAGCCCCATGCCCGTATTTGTTGCATTACATTTGTGTGTGTGTTGTGTACATCTGTTCCCCTGGGGAACACACACAAATGGAATGCAACAAAACAGGCATGTCATAAACCTGTAAGAATAACGTAAGAGGTTATTTTCTTTCTGATCTTTTCATCCCTCTGCCCATCTCAATGGCAATCCTGCAGCTAACATCCAAAAAGGAGGAAAAGACACAAATTTAACTCAAGGAGTCAGATTATTGCATGATTTTTAATTTTTTTTAGGAGGTAAGCTGAAAGATTTTGAATGGAATTTACCTCTGACATAGAGAACAGAATGGCTGTGTCTCTCCATCAATACATTCACACCTTTTGGGATATTTTCAGTTTAAATTTTTCATATTTTTCCTACTCATAAGGCTGATGGTGCTGTGGGCTCCATACCTATGCTGAGAATTCCTCAGTGTTGTTCTTCTCTGGCTGGAGAGCTGTCACCTAATTTGCTAGTAAAAAATAACAGTTTTCTATATCTTCAGCATATATCTGTAAAAATAGCCCAAAAATCCAGAGAGGCACTTTGGACATTTGGATTGTGTCTGAGTGGATTTTATGTGTGGATGACACGTGTAAGTGTGTGATGTGTGTATTTGTGTGTTGATATAAGCACACCGTGTTCTGAAAGGACAGACCTTGCTACAAAAGTGACCACTGACACAAGTAAAAATACCATGGCAATCTGAAAAGACATGTGAAAGTTCTCTCAGATAAATAAACTACATTTTATCTACAAGGGCCTTGATTATGTCCTCATAAAGAAGAAGGACAAATATTTGGTCATTTAGCCTTGGATTTAGTTGGTTTTACATGCAATACATATTTAAAATAGACTGGTACATATATATACACACACACATACATGCACAACCCACTCAAAATAAATAACTCCTATTGCCAAAGGGAAGAGAGGAGATAAAATAATAAAGGTCAACAATACATTTAATTTCCTACAGTTCTAGTTAAATATCCCAAACTCATTACAGTCAATGACAGATTAAAATTGCTAAGACATAGATTAAGAAACTATTAAAATTGCCATTAAAACATCAAAACAAAACAAAATAAATAAGCTCTCCAAATCTTTCTCATCTAATCCTCTTGAAAATAATTAAAGCTTTCCTTTAGCTTTAGCTACTGGCTGGGAACTGTCAAATAGTCTTTAAAAAGATGGCCCATGATACTCAGTGTTTCCTAAGCCTTTTTTTCACTCTAACAAACTTCTCCTCGATCCCTATGGCTGCAGGCACCACCTTCCATGGCAATTTCCATCCCAGGCTCTGACCTTGCATGGGGGCTCAGCAGCACCCTCGGGGACTCTGTGGGGTCACTGCAGCTCCAGCAGGATCAGGATGTCAGGGCAGTTACACAGCTTGGGGCAAACTTTGATCTGTGCTGTAGTAAAGCTGTAGTAGATCTGTGGAAGCAACACAGATCCTTAAATCAGTGTTTCTGTAGTGTTTGTCCATGCCAAGTCCAATGCTAATGGGCTCCATCCACATCTGGACAATTTTACAATGATATTTAATGATTGCTATTTATTAAATCATTAGTTGTTATTACTACTATATCAGCAATTACTAATTCTTGAAGTATCTACCCTACTCAAGCACTAACAAAGGTCACAACTTTGAAGCACATTTTACTGCACTGAAGCCAGGAACCCACATTTCAGTATCTGTCAAGAACTTTTCTTCTGGAATGTGTAACAGGTATGAATTTTCCCTGATCACAATCATCCATACTTCTGTAACTGCTTCCATACAGTCATTTATTGGATGGTGTAATTTGATGGGATTGAGGAGAAGCATGCTCAGTGATTTGGGTCAAAAAACCAGTTTTCAGTCATTTATTACTCATGATTTTGAGACTGTATCAAAAGGACATTATTTCAATTTATTTTATGGCTGCACTGCATTACCTGGTATTCTTAATAGATCATTTTCTAAATAGAACAGGTGGTTTTACTGCCAGGAAAATAAAGATATCATATTGTCACATATAATTTTAAGAGGCAAAAAATGTACCACAGGGATAATTAGTCTCACCCTCCCATGATTCCACCTAAGCAGCTCGTGAAAGACTGTTGTGGCAACATCGCCAAATGTCTCTAGATATATAAATTACACACATATGCCTATTTTTGTAAATGAGATTTGGGAATATCAGTAGCAATTGCATGGTGGAAATATTTAGCTCGTTTCAGAGGTTGTACTGTACTTGCACTGTCTGAACGTCCCCCAGCCCCAACACAAACGTGTCTGTATTTAATCAGTATCTGGATAACCACAATATTAATTTCCCCTTCACCTTAAGTGCTAGGAATATAGTTTTTATCTGTTTCTAAATGTTCTGTAGAACATCTAGTTCCTCCCTCAATCTGCATAATTTTTTTTATAATCATGAAGCACACTGCAGCCAGACACTTTGCCCTCCTTTTCTTTATGCAGCAGATTCGGGATGAAATTCCCCACTTTGCTCCCAAGCCAGGGCTAATTCCAGGACCAGGCTGACAGTTTTACCCCAGATGTGCTGCTCTCAGGGGTGCACTCCCAGCTGGTGCCATCCCAGGCCATTCCTCCATGAAGTGCTCTGGTAGCAAATGCCCCTTTCATTTTCTGTCCATACATCTGTAAGGATGAGTCATTGGGAAGATGCTCATCAATGTTTGCCATTATTTACAGTCCGACAAATCAATGTTTGCCATTGTTTACAGGCCAACATCGATCCCTATCAAACAACAGGGCAGACAAGTTGTGTTATGTAATTGATAGGAACCACCCTGCCAAAATGCAGATTCCATTATTGGCATGTCTGCCTGCCTAAACGCCAGAAAGCTCCATATATGAGCTCCTGTCACCTTGGAAACGTTCGGGAGGGAAATGCCAACTGCCTGTGGAAGCACAGCATGCAGCCACACAGCAGAGGGAACTGGCCAGCTCTGCTGCCTTTCCAGCTGATCCTGAGGTGCTACTGCAGGAACTCCACAGAAATGCCTCTGAATTTAACCCCCTGCCAGCAAAACAGCAGGGTTTCATTTGGATTTGCTCACTCCATTTCCCAGTTTCTCCCAAATGGATCACTGGGGTCCAGAGCCCACAAAATCTGGAAGAGCTGCATCAACCAAAGCCTTTTTTTGTACATTTCCAGGAACTTAAATCTTAAAGATTCACTGGCTTTAAGTTGATAGACGTAAGTTGTAGATTGAGAGATAAGAACTTGGCTGGGAAGCCCTAATTTCCTTCAGAGGAACTGCAGATATCTTCTTCCTTTCCTGTCTATGTGAGACAGAAAAATCTACATTGTCTTTCCCTAAAAACACATTATTGACCTGATGCAAAATCATGACCCTTGTTATGTTGTTGTCATGAAATTGAAATAATTCAAACAGTTGTAAATTGGGGCTGAAAAAATACCCTGAAGGAAAATATCACAAGAAACTGACAATCAGTCATATTTCCAGGTGTTCTTCTGAGTGTTTTCTTGAGGGGAAAATCTGTGCTTAGATGTTTTTCATCCCAACTTGAGGAATATGGGAACTGGCAGGTTCAGAGTTAACACAGTTATAACTATTCCAGATCTGCAGAGAGAGCTATACAGTTAATCACTGCATATTTTTAGCCTACATCTTGTAGCTTTAATCCTGCAAATGTCTGTATGTAATTTGTTTTATGTAATATGAATAGATGCCATAAAATCAAGATTCCACCATTTATAGAGCTAAGAATGTCTGTGTATTTCTCAAGACTGAGGACCTATAGCATAAATATGGGACACAGCACTGGTCACTGTGAGTAATTTATGCTCCATACTGTGTGTGCCAGTGGAAATAAATGCTCAGATTAGCAGCATGTGCTTGTGTGCCTGGGATCAAAACCTAGCCCTTACTCTCATAGCAACGATAACAATTACAGAAATATTGCTTACAATTAAGGAACGTTTTCAACTAAATAAATCTGAGAATGCATCTGTCTCTGTGTACAGATCAGGGTGTATTTTGGTGCAGATGATGTCTCAGTATTTTAATAACTGAATCCCTGGGAGTCTTTGAATAGCTGGGTTTCTCTGGCACGTCATTGAGGCCTAGTGCCAAGAGTGAGGGATCTGCTGTGCTGTGGATCCAGCTGCACTGGTCCTTGACTTTGTCAAGGTAACACAAGGAATAGAACAGAAAGGAAACCCAGTTAATCACCAGTTTAGAGCTAAAACCATAGAATCATAGAATGGCCTGGGTTGGAAGGGAACTCAAAGCTTACCCAGTGCCACCCCCTGCCATGGGCAGGGACACCTCCCACTATCCCAGGTGGCTCCAAGCCATGTCCAGTCTGGCCTTGGACACTTCCAGGGATGGGGCAGCCCCAGCTGCTCTGGGCACCCTAAATCTGGTACTGAACACTTGATATCAAACACACAGGCTGAGGAGATTCCAGCGCAGGACAGAATATTCAAACTGGTTCATTTTATGAACACAGACACTCACTATGAGTATGTAAATCACTCAAATATCATCTAAAGACTTTTCATGTAGTGATTTTGTGCTTATTTATAACAGTTACAGAAGTTCATACAGAACATCTAGAGCTGCAGTTGCTGCTGAAGCCAGAGGACCTGTTCAGAATGTGACATAATAAATGAGCAGCATGAGCAGTACATGATTTCTGCTGTAATAACCTTTAATTAGTAACTAGTGGGAAAATGCTTTTGTCAGAATAGTACAAGCTTACTTCTGAAAAGACATTTAAGACAGCTTTCTTTTGGATTGAAACTTGGAAACCTTCATTATTCTAACATGAGTGCTCCTACCCCAAATCCACAGGACTTCACATTGCAGCAAGTCATCTGAATTCACAAAAAGGGTTTTACTCATAATGCCCCCAACTTGCTTGAAATTGATAAATGTATGTGAATAAACACCAAGCTGCAAGCTCACTGAGAATGTCTCTGGCTTTGGTTACCTGAAACCACCTGAACCAGATGTCCCAGACAGGCAGCA
Source organism: Fringilla coelebs (assembly GCF_963513975.1). NCBI lineage: Eukaryota > Metazoa > Chordata > Aves > Passeriformes > Fringillidae > Fringilla > Fringilla coelebs. Next base: position 8,117,265 of record NC_140048.1, read on the forward strand.
CAGGTAGAGGTGCTCCCACCAGGGTAATTACTGACACTAAAACGATGGACTTGTTAATGCCACTGTATTTCCAAAGTGTAAATCATTCTTCTAAAGAACATGCAGAAAGCATGTTAGTGTTTCACGTTCTAATCTACCTCTGAGAATAAATAATGCCAACAATCGTCAAGTAGGAAAACACCCCAGAGGAACTGCTCAAGATGGCTCAAACCTCAAGAACTGAATGATTTGAACAACTGCGAGGACCCGAGGGACATCGGACCCAGACCCAGGGACCCCTGGACACCGGACCCGGACCCAGGGACTCCGGCCCTCGGACACCGGACCCGGACCCAGGGACTCCGGCCCTCGGACACCGGACCCGGACCCAGGAACTCCGGCCCTCGGACACCGGACCCGGACCCAGGGACACCGGCCCTCGGACACCGGACCCGGACCCAGGGACACCGGCCCTCGGACACCGGACATCGGCCCACGGCCCCTGGCCCTCGGACACCGGACCCGGACCCAGGGACTCCGGCCCTCGGACACCGGCCCATGCCGGCCCGCACCATCCCGCGGGCGGGGGGGACCCAGCGAGCCGCGCCGGCAGCGCCGCCCGCGCCCAGGGCTGTCCGGGGGCGGGTCGCGGCCGTGCGTGCGCGGCGCCCCCGCGCGCGGTGGTTGGCGCCGTTGCCGTGGCAGCGCGGGCGGCGCGGCGGGCCCGGGGCCGTGCGGAGCCGGGCCGGGGGCTGAGCGCGGTGAGCCGTGAGGGGACAGCGCCGGGAACACCGAGACTGCCCCGGGGTGTCCTGTGGGAGGGCTCGGGTCTTCTGCCGTGCTGTGCATCTCGGCCTAATTGACCCCAAACTTTGTTATCTGGGGGTTGGAGCCACACAACCTCACAACGCGGGCGTTTGGCTGAAGGCGTTGGGGCCGCCGCTGCCTTGGCTGCTCGTTTGATGTTTGTGCCACTTCTTAGTGCCACCAACATCCCTAAATCAGGAGCCCAGCGTAGGAATCCTACTTGGCTTTAAGGTGGCTTCTGTCATTTACTCATTCCTCCATACTTCAAATCCTGGGGTTTGTTTTCTTTGCTCCTTAACTGGAGAAAATAGATGCTCTCTTCTTGTTGATTCTTCTTGAGTTCTGCAGAAGGATTTACATAAACGCACTCAAAGCTGAGCCACCTTCGTTAAAATTAATCATATGTCCAAGTCTTTCTGTGGGTAAGATGTGAAATGCTCAGCCATGTGGTAATAACTCATTCTAGATGACATACACAATTTACTGAATTCTAATAAATTGTAACAACATTTGGGAACACTTTGCTTTGCATTGGAGAACTCCACAAGACTTAAGAACAAATAGTGTTTGTTGGAATTATGCCCAAATCATTTGGGGTGAAATCATGGTGTAAGTGGATAAAATACTTTCAGAAGGTTTGTTTTACTACTGAGCTGATTGTTGAAAGAAAAAAAAAAAGGCAGAGTCTTTGCTTTTCACTAAGAGATTTATTATAGTTGATACTCAAAATGTGCAACTAACGCAGAGGTACGTGTTTGTATCCTGTTATTTCACATGCATTAAGTGTGTACTGAATGCTGTGAATTCACCTCCTGAGATAGTCACCACTATTGCAAGTTGTTGGATATTTGATGTGGAAAGCATGTTCTTCTTTTTATTCAGCCTAGTCATTTGGAAAGAGCTGTCAGCATGGAAGATCATGAGATCAGTTTTAGTGAGGGGGAACAGCAAATGTCACCTCTAGTGTTTCTAGAGGAGGTAGAAGAAAGACAAGAAGAAGAAGAAGAAAGAGAAGAGGAAGAGGAACAAGAAGAGGAAGAAGAAAGAGAAGAAGAAGAAAAAGAAAGGCAAGAAGAGGAAGAAGGAGAAGAAGAGGAGGAAAAAGAAAGAGAGGAAGAGGAAGAAGAACAAGAAGGGGAAGAAGAAAGAGAGGAAGAGGAAGAAGAACAAGAAGAGGAAGAAGAAAGAGAAGAAGAGGAAGAAGAAGAAGATGCAGCTGATCAGCTCCCTGACTTAGAAGAACCCTGGGAAGGTGAAAATGAATTGTTTTGATAATTCACAAAAAACTGACATTAATGTAAACTTAATGTAAGATAAACATGTTAGATCATTGGCCAGAACCTGACAATACATTATCCTCCCTTGTCCCCCACCCTGTTCTTGCCTGGGATTTTCCCACATAAATGGGATTCCTGGTGACACTTCCACATGAAGGCAGAGAACATTCTCCTGTTCATTTGCAGGTGTATCACAGTCCTGTGTGTTTTGCCATATGAATTTTTTAATGTACACTGCAGTAATGCTATAAAATGTCATGTCTGATTCTCCATGCTGTGACTTGACAGCAAATATAGAAAGCTTTGCATTTCAAAGTTCAAAGTATTTTTATTAAGCTGTTGTTCCAATATCTGCTAGAATATGAGCTGGAAGAAGAGCTGGATGTTGTTGGCGAGATGGAAAACAGGGGCAGTTTTGAAGATGCTGGAGACCAGTCTGATTCTAGCACGTAAATACCTTATTCCAGTTCAAACTGAATTTCCTCAATAGTGCTGAGTGACCAGCTGTGACATGGCTTAAACTAGTTTAAAATGTTCCTGTTAAAATTCTAAACTATTGTTCAGGAGCTCTTAAATTGCAAAGCTGAGGTGGGATCAAGAGGAACCCCAGGCATTTTAAAACAAAGACACATCATTAGTGCTTTAAATGAGAGTATAAATGTTCAACATTAGATATCCAATACTGAAAATCCTGGTTTAAGTCCATGCATGCAAATTTCCTGTGCTGTTTGTGTTCATGTTCTCGCTCATTTATAATGGTCTTATTTGTAAGGATGTCAGACAAACTTCACCTAACTGCAATTTCACATTGTTTCTTTTTTGGTTGTGTGTTCCAAGTCAAAGGCGAAGCTCAAAACACTCTTTGGGCAACGCTGGTAACATTCAGCCTCTGAAGTCTGCAGACAGAATTTACATAACAACCTCACAGAGGAGCCTCCAATTGCTCGATGACATGGGCAGGGAAAAGGAACTGATGGTCCAAAAAACCAGGTTAGTGTTTAAGCAACCATAATCCATCAGCACAAATCCCCAGCAAGTACTGAGATACTGTATCCATCATAAATACTAGAGTTTCTAGAACTATGTATCTGACAGGAATCCTGGCTGTGAATCTTGCCCCCAGAAAGAAGAGTTTCACTGGGAAGAGAAAAGAACCTACAAAACATAAGTGATGTGTTTGTTTCTTGCAGTGACACGCTGAGTGCCTGTCGGCTGCGGAGCAAGATGCTGGCAAAGCAGCTGGATCATGTAGACATGGAAATAGAGAGAGAGGAGGAGGCTGGCAATGTGTAGGTAGAGAGTATTTCTGGATACCAAGGATTACAGGCATCCACTATGTTCATCTGTGTGTAATTAATGAGATAAGAGCAGGAAGAGGTGGAAACTTGGGAAAGAGGTTATATTTTTAAATGTAACAACAGGTACTAAATCAGCCTAGCCCACTGCTGTCAGTTATGTCAATCTTCTATTCAGTCTGATGAAGCAAGGTGCTGTGGCACTCCTGGAGGTCATGGCTTTGCTTTTGGTGATTATTCAGTCAGGATTTCTGTGCATGTGTGCGTATATATTTTTATAAATGCACACATACATGTGCCATTCCTTTCTTGTGTTGTTCTGGAATGCAGGAATGCCTTTCAGGAGTAGCTCTGCATACAGGAGCTGCTCTGAAACACTTGTGCTATCAAGTGGGAGGCAATTTACTGTACTCTTCACATTTGGTTTAAATAGAAAGCAGTGGGTGGCTTGTGTACCAGGAGCCAGAGGCTTGTGAACAAACTTCGCAGCTGCATTTCTAACCTGTGTTAATCTCCAGGTTAGAGCAGCAATGAATGAGAGAGGAAGGCAGGTTAACTGCCAGAATGGGAGAGCTGCTTAAACAAAACTGATGAGCTGATGCAAATGAGCCTCCTGAGGTGGTGCAAGTGGGATTTCAGAGACAGTAACAAATCCCAGCAAAGACACAAAAGCAGTGTAGTGTTTGTCCTTATGATGGGTCACATGGAGAGGTCTAGATATGGAAAAAATAGCAATTCTCCCAATCTCTTACATTTAGCAAGTGACTAGTGGAGTGAGGAGGCTTGATAGATTTTTGGCTTATGAAGTTCAAAGTCTTTGTGTTTTAGCAATAATGCAAATCCTGGCTGCCATTAGCACTACCAATGCCAATAGAGAAATGTTGAATTTAGAGGAGTAGCTGCAGGTAGAAGATCCAGTTTTCATTTAGAGGATGGGAGTTTATGCTGAGTATAGTCAGGCCACAGTCTGTGGATCCTGTAGCACACTGTCTGCTAGTTCTCCTGGGGAGAGAAGGAAAATAACTGTGTGGGAATGCTGCAGTTGTAGGCTAAGTGTATGGAATATTGTAGTACCATTTTAATAGCAAAATCAGTCTAGGTTCTCTAGGTTCACCTACGCTTATCTTCATGAATAATACTACTTTTATCAGTTGGAGAAGTGAATAGTTGCATTAAGCTACTGGTCAGTGCTTTTGAAATTCTCATCTGTTCCTTTCAGCTGGGGTGTAAGAGTTTAAAGAAAGCTCTGCCTCGAGAATGGACACTTGAAAGGTTAAACAAGAGGCTGCATAAATTTCTGGGATTCTACTGAATAAATCTGAGCCTTAGAGCTGTGCTTTATTCTTGCTTTCTTGCTGATCTTGCAAGTGGGGCTCTGTTCACATCTTTCCTGATGGGTTCTCTCTAACGTGTCCAGTGCAGCCGTGTCCCACCTGCAGGCCGTGAGCAGCCAACTGTGCACTGAGCTGGAGAGAGAGAAGAAGCTGGAGCTGAGACTTGCTCTGACACTAAAACAAAACCTGTAAGTGAGTGGATGAAGAAAGTGAAGGGAATCAACCTTTATTACCTTCTTCATATGCTGTTGGATGGCTTCAAAAGTTAGTCAATAGAGAAATTGCTTGTAAATACTGAACTACATCAATCTAGAGCAACTTTTAGCCTGCATGGTTCATCCCTTACAAAGTTGGATGATGGGGCTCAGAACCCAAGTTAGCTTTGCACATGTAAATAATGTTTTGATTTTATTATGAGAGGTGCATAAATTGTGACCTAAACAGGTCTCATTTGAAATGTAAAATAAGATGGACTAAAGTAAATCTGTCTGTGCATGAGCATAAATACTTGTAATTTATGCCTCTTAGTGGTTTTATAGGGCATAAAGGAAAGGATAGGAAATGAGCATGATGGAGACATTGTAGCAGTACTGTGTATTTTTATGCCAAGTTAATATTGCTGTGTGTAATTGATTGTTCACACATAATAAATTACTTCTTTATATCAGACACAGTAAAACTGTCTTTTGCAGGAGGCAACAGGTGAGTGTGTTTATATTTTGGTACCACAGGTACATCAAAAGAGGAGCACAGGCATGAGCTTCTAGCTGTGATTAGCCAAGTGGTTAACCAGGATACAGTGTGTTCTGCTGCAGTGTTGTGTAATAGCTTTAAAATGCTTGACTTGTTTATTGTGTGATTAGCAATACACAGAACAGATTAATGTACTCAGCCTATCATTTCTGGTTCCTTCAGCAAAGCACAGAAGAATAAAAGCTGTGGCCTGTCTCTGAAGTTATTTGTTGTTGAAGGAAAGGCTATTTTTAGAATTTTTCTTGATTTTCATATTTCCTTCTAGGTAAATGGGAGAAAGAAACTTGAGGTTTATTTTTTTACCTTTTTTTGACCAATATTTTTGATGTCTTTGAAAGGAATATGCTATTAGATATGAGCTTTAGTCTGGAATACCTGGAATACCAGTAAAAGGGTTTGATTCAAAATGTGGTTTTAAATAATAAAAGAAAACATGGTTACATGTTTATTTCCCCCATAGAGCCTACCCTACTCAATGTATCACCTTAAAGTGAAAGAATATCAGTGTTCCAGTGAAAACAATTCACACTTTCTTAAAAGGGTTGAGCTGTGGCAGATAGAAACTGAACAGCAAAAATACGACATCCTCCGTGAACAACTTCAAAAAGATGAGGAGGAGCTACAGATGCAATACCAGGAGGAGAGAGAAGCGAGGATTTGGAAGGAAAAAATAACAGCCCTGCAAGCAGAAGGAACACGTCGGACTCGAGAGAAGTAAGAGCCTCAAAGTCAGAGCCTGCTGCCTTTCTTGTTTTATTTTCAGCCAATTCTCTGCTGCAGGTGCTGAGATTAGCTAGTTCAGATGCTGCTGCTACTGTGTGTCTTAGCTGGGTGTGCTTCAGGAATATTTGATGAGGAAATGGAATTAAAATAAGAATTGGCCACAGCCTTGCAGTTATGCAAGTAAAGATTTCTGATCTATGGGAATAAACTTGTTCATGAAATAGCTACAAATGCAGGGGGGTTTGTCATGGGAAATGAGGTTTATTGGGTCAGACTGAGTGCAAGTGTCTGCAGTGCTGCTGGCCTCCAGAACCTTCTGGGCTCATGGTGAAGTCCACTGAGATTTCTTGGAGCGGAAGCAGACACCAAAAAGCACAAAAGTGCTCTTCAAAAGCAGAGCAAAAGTGTGTCAGTCTGTGGCTTTTGTGAAGTTTATCACTTTGTCTATAGTGTGGGGGATGTGGAGAGTGGAGAAATGTCCTAATTTCAGCCATATTAATAAACTCCCCAACCCCACCCTGAGGTCTCTTTGTGTTGGAATCAAATTTTCCTTAGTCCTGCTGCAACTGTTGGTTTGTCTGTGTCTTGCAGAAGAAAGGAGGAAGCCCGGAGAGAGCGTGAAGAAAGAAAGAAAAAACTCCTGAAGGATGCCAAAAAGAACCATGAGAAAGCAGTCTGCTTCCTGAGGCAAAGCATGGCAAGGTGGGGCTTCCCTCCTTTCCTGTTGTGCATTCTCTGCTGGGCAAGACTTTATCCTCCAGTCTTTGAAAAATAATGATTTCTCTCTAAGTTGTGTCTTCTGTTTCACCTGGAAATCTCATGCCAGGTACAGTGTGGTGAGGCATTGAGATCTTACAGAGCAAAAAGAAAAGAAGAAAATCCACTCAGTGTCCTAGCATGGCCTCCAGATTCCCTGGAGTCTCTGTCATGAGGGCTCTGACCTTACAGGCATTGATAATGATTTGAAGCATTATATATTGGTGTGTGTGTCATTAACTGAAGTAGTACAGCTAAAATCCAGGTTTGAAACCTGTCCTGTGCATTCTATGTCCCCTCAGAAATGTGGTAAAAAAGCATCAGTGGGTTGATGGGCCATTCCTTGTGCTGCTGCTCTGGTTGATTTTAAATTACATATTCTTTCATAGGCTGATGTTATGTTATTACTCTGGTGTTGAATTATTTTGCTGCTGAAGAAACAGAACATTTGTTACTTATTTTTACATATATGTAAATATATCCTAATATATAAATAATAGGACTTAATTGTAAAATGATTGAAATAATGGTACTGTTTCTGTGCTGTTTTATTTTTATTAGATGGCATATACAAACTGGTCATAATTTAAAAAAACCAAAATCAAATAGATTTTTTTCTTTGACAAATATATCAAACATATAAATCTTAATTGTTTTTCTGCTTTCCCATTATATTAGCTGGAATATTCCCAGGTTTGATTCCTGCCCACATATTTCCAACTTGTAGAGTTTTCAGGGTTTATTTTTAGTATGGGTACATGTGCTTGGCTTGTAAAAGTTTGCTACATAAGGTTTAGATACTGCTTATATGAGCAACACCTGAATTCTTTATTTTAGCAGCCAGTCATATGTCATAACATGAAACACATTCTTCATATCCAAAATTTAAAAAAATTAAAGTTGTTGAGCAAAATATTTGAAAACCTGTTGGCACTTGGAGCTCGAGCGGTGCCGTGTTTGGAGGAGTCTACAGCTGTTCCCCTGTGCCCACAGCCAGTGCCCACCAAACAGGGCTGGACAGCAGCAGTGCCTGGGGGCAATTACTCCTTGTCAGCCCAGACATTCTATTACCAAGAGCTTTCCAGGATGAGAGCCTGAAAGATTTTACTTTGCTTACAGAATTCATGAAAAAAATGCAAAGGAAGAAGTGAAAGCTCAGGAGCATATGGAGAGAAGGATACAAGCTGTGCTTTCCCTGAAAACCAGCATCACTTCCAACAGGGTACTGCTGCTGGGCTGGGATGGCAATGAAGTCACTGACTTGGGGGACTGCTGCCTTCTCATGCTCAGTTTTCCTTGCAGAGCTGTGTGGTGATTTTTGATCACATCACCGACCAAACCCCTTGAAACTAGGGAGAGTTTAACCATTGCAGGGATGGCATGAGATCTGTGTGGGCAGGTTTTGACATTCTGCTGATGCAGTTTATTCTGTCAACAGTCTAGTTGTTCTGGGAGGGAAACTCTCTGGGAAATAATGCATACTAAAAAAAGTTCTCTGGAAGTTCAGCCAGAAGGATTTCCAGTTATTTGGATCCCAATGCAGAAATATTCCACATGGAGAAAACATATGGAAGAAAAACAGTTATTTGAGAATTTAAATAGTATAAATTAGGAATTTCTGAGCTATGCTGCTTTGCTTTTCTATTTATGTTCTGTAGAATATGAGGGAATGATCTTAATTTAAACCTGATTTGTTTAGAACTGTTATATTTTCACATTCCTTCACTGAGCAGCATTCCAGGGGCAGGCTGGAAGGGTAGAGAAGTAGCCTGGACCTAGTGAGAGCTTTCTGCATCTCAGCACCCCATGGCTACAGAGAATATTACAGATAATACCTTCTGCTTCAGAGACATCCACCACAAATGGATACTTGAATAAGGGGACCAGCATTAGATCCTCTGTTTTATATTCTTTAATGTGTCAATCAAATATGTAACTGGTTTGTGTGACTTTCATAGGAAAAGCTCCAAACTCTCCAGGTTTTGAACAAAGCAAAGGCCTTGGAGGCAAAGAAAGAGGAGATGAAAATGAGGGAGGCCATCCTAGCAGAAGGAGGCAATGTTGTCAGGGAAATTTTTCTCCATAAACGACAGCAAGAACAGGAGAAAAGGAAAGAGTGAGTATCATATCCATATCAAACTCTGCCTGCTCCCTGGAGCTCACTCAGGTCCTGAAGGCAGAACATCTCTGATGGTGCCTGGAGGGAGTGAACTCCCTCTCCCACTCTGTGTGTGACACTTGCACAGTCTGTTCTTGGTGCCCTGAACTCTGCCTTAGGGGTACTCAGAGTTCCAGAGCTCCGTGGGTGTTCCGTGATCGACTCCTCCAGGGGGGGAGTTCAGTGACCCCAAACTGGAAACCTGAAGTAACTGTCCTTTTTCCTCCCCTGAACACTGTGAAAGTCTGTACCAGCCTTCTAAAACACTGTAACTGAGTATATTTAGTCTGTAAAAATGTATAAACAGCCTCTGAATCACTTGGTGTCTTGGCACAAATTACCACTGAACCCAACTTAAAGACTTGCTATTTAGCTAAAAGGCTCCAAGGGAACTGGGTTGTAGTTAATATCATTGTTAAACAACCATGGTTGGGTTAATATTTCTTACAACTTTGGATTACAGAGCTTTTAGAAAACAGCAGAAGTCAAGAAAAATAGAGATTGTGTCTCGAATTTTGCAAGAAAGAGCTGCTACTCACAAGCAGAGAAAAAGTCAGTCCCCTACTAAGGCTATTAAGGCTCGTGGTAAACTTGAGGATCCTTTACTGCAGAGTGGGAAAGCCTGGCAAGGTGAAGAGACCTGCAAACATGCAGATGGAGAAATATCACAGGTAATCAAAGGCATGGGAATCAACTCTCTTTAGACTGTCTTGTTTTGTTTTGTTAAATGTGCAGGTCATTGAATTCTGTTTAAAAATAGCACAGGCTACAACCAACCATGAGACAGTAGAGAACAAGCAGAGAGTAATTTCCCCATCAGATCTCTTAATATCGCTAGTTTCCTTTTTCTTGAAGGAAATATAGTGACTTTTAACATAAAATCTTGTCTGTATTCAGTGTTTTAAGAGGGCACTGGCCTAAGTTGGCATCTTTGGCCTCTGAGCCAAAGACCAAGAGGCAAAAAGCCAAAGACCTGTAATTTTTGTGTTTAAAGATCTTCTCAGAAATTTAAAACTGTTGAAGTAACTGTAATTTTTAACTGTCTCTTCAAAACTTGTGTTCTTTCACCAAAGCCATGGCGCTCTCCATCAGTTTGTTCCTTGGCTGGAGAGGGAACTGCTCCCCAAGGAGAGAGGTCTGAGAGCAGACAGCAGGATGAGCTCTGGGAAAGTAGTGATGAGGACACAGAGAGGGACAAGACCCTCCTGGTACCAGAGTTCCCAGGACTTTGGAGTCAAGAATATGACTTGCACAAGGTAAATGTTGTGATATCTCCTGTTAGAAACAGAAAAGAACCTTGCTTGAAACCAATAATTGCGGATTTTGCAGTTAAAATGCAGACATTATGTTATTACATAGATGCAGAAATTCAGATGTGAGAATATCATCAGTCATTGCTGTTTGACACTGTTCTGGAGGAGTTTGTTCTCTCAAAGAGAAAACAGTGCTTTAGGTTTAGTTCAGAAATCTGTGAAGACATAAATCACATTATGTTTACTTCTTTGAATTTAAAAAAACTTCAGAATCCATCAAAAAGAAATCAGTACATGTCAGTACATATTCCTAGATTGCGTGGAGAAGCACTGGACCATGACTGAAACATCCCAGTGAAGTCAACTGATTTTTTTCTTAATGTTTAATAAGTTGAGAAGGAAAAAAACCCTTAAAGTGCATAAAAGCTAATTCTGCCATGCTAACCATGATTTTGTAGTGTTGGGTGATGATAAACTGCAGAACAGACAGCTGAGAATCCATTAAATTCTTCATGTTGAGGTTGAGATGCTGAGTTTGACTGGAGAGAGCCAGACAAAGGCTGGCCAGGTGCTGGAAGATTCCTTTTGCAGATATTTCTACTGGAGCTGCAGGTTCTGTGCTCACACACAGATCTGGGGGCTTTTCTGCATGCTCCTTTTTAGGTGCCCAAAGCAGAAGATCCAGCACACTTGGCTATCAAGGCAATAAGGAAACAAATGACTAAGGAAAAAATGGAGAAACTCCAAACTGGAATCCTTCACAAGCAAACTGTGCCAGCTCAGGAACATAAGGGCTGTGCTTTCCTCAGCAAACCCAGCTGCATTCATTTCAAGGTCAGTGGCCATTCTGCATGGAATTGTAGAGAGGTGTCTGCTGGAAGTATATCCCAATGTCTTGATCAAAAATCCATTGCAGCCTTTAATAGGTCTGTAGTGAAATTTAAAACAGCTCTTGCCTTTTTCTCTAACAATCTCTTTGTTAAGTGATAGATTAAATAAATTACTTATTTTTACTATCTAAACTGTAAAATACTTCCTTTTCTTAGGGGAGTTTAAATACTGTCAGAAAGGTGAGCAATGATCAAACCTCCTGTTGGACTGTGTTGTGTGTTTTTTGAAGGGCAGCATGACTGATATTTATATTGTTTGTAAAGACATTATCATTGTAAAATGTCCTTAAAGAAGTGGTGAATCCCATGCAGGTAAATTTCAGTTAGTTAACAAAACTGTTAATAACTCAGACCATGAACATGAATCATGTCTCTGACACTCACCTGGTATGTTTGGCATTCCAAGGATTTTGATGTTGGTCAAACCTACAAGAAGAAGATCGTTTTGACAAATGCATCCCACGGTGTTAATTCCTGCAGGCTGGTGGGAATCAGTGAGTGTCTCAAGGACTTCATCAGTGTTCAGTAAGTAAATTCATTGCAGACTTGTTTTACCTTTGTAGCACAAGAACTGGAACCCAGTTCTGCAGCAACTGAAATTTCTGCTTGTCGTGGGTTAACCCTGAAGGCAGAGAAATTCCACAGAGCAGCTCCTCACTCCCTGCTCAGTGGGATGGGGGGAAAAAAGTCAAACTTGTGGCTTGAGATAAACACAGTTTAATTCAAGAGAAAAGGAAGGGAAAAAAACTGATGAAATAAAGGAAATCAATCTCAGAGCAAAGAACACTTAAATTGCAATCCTGTGTCTTTCCCATCAATCTATTCCTGTAATCCTGCTGCCAGGTTATGTAATGAAGCACTGTGTCTAGTTGGGAGATTGCAAATTAATCTCAGTTTAACTATATTGATAATTTTATCTCACTGTTTATAAATAAACAAAAGGAGGTATCCACAAATGTTTCTTTTTAAGAATTCAGACACTAGCTCTCTCTGGAGCTGGACTGAGCCTTTAAATATATAAAAGGCAAGTTGTGAAAAGTAGTATTTCTCTAAAAGATGAAGTTGTGAAAAGAATTTATTTAACTAGAATTGTGTGAAACAAACAAACAAAAAATTATTGCAGTCTAGCCTAAAAGTGAAAAAATGTTCCTGTGTGTAAGTGAAGACTATGGACAAATAGGAGACAGGGAGGTGAATTCCTTTGGCTTGAGGAGAAGTTCAGGTGTCAACCCTTCTGCTGACCTGGAGAAGCCACCTGTGGGACAGTTTAATGACACCCCAGTGAATAAAAAGTTGTTTCACCACTGTAAGTGATTTCATACTCCAGAGCTCCTTTTCCAGCTCACTGCCCACTGTCCTTGTGGGGATAAACCACTCCTGGAATTTCTGGATTGTCTGATAAGGACAGGATGCTCCAAGGTGAAGCCATTCCTTGCCCACTTTGTCCCCACAAGAGTCCCCAGGAATGTGAACAGAGCGTTCTTGACTGAACATCATCCCTGGAGAGCTGTAAAGTCTGGATCCAGCTGCTGTGGTGGACTGGGAGAGGTGTGGAGCCCTTCATTCCCAGCCTGGTGGAGGTGGATAATTGAGCAGGACACAGCAGAGCCCTTCAGCTCCTAAACCTGCTCTGCTGCCTGACTCCATGTGGAGCTCGTGGTTGGTTCAAAATCACGTGTGTGGATTTAATTTTGACCCACTTACACGTGTCTAATTTCTGTGACAAAGCCTGAAGCTACTAATCCAACAAAATGAGGGTTTCCTGCTCTCAAAGATTGATTTTTTCTCTCATTTAGTGTGTTGGACAATTGCATATGGTAAATCAGCACCTCTGGCTTTCATCAAAAATTAAACAATACTTTTTGAAAGGCTTAAGTCTTTCCTTGCTGTAATTGCCTTTCAAAGTACTCTCCAAATATCAGGAGTTGTGAATATTTTTCAGTGTCTGATAAATTAACTTTTTAAGATTCAGTTGGTTACCCATACATTTGCCAGCTAGAAGGTAGCAAAAATAATCTAGGATTTTATTCTCCATTTTCATGTTATTAATAATTTGATCAGCAGAGCACAGACCTGTGGACACTGATCCTACACTCTATAAAGCTTATCTCAGGTAGAACCAGACATAAATTGTTTGTTACAAAATAGTTTTGCCAAGCACATCTACACTGTCATGGTGTCAGTGTCCTCGAAATCAGTGCACAGGTATTCACAGACAACACTTGAGAGCTGTTATCAGTGACAGGCACTGGATTTGCTGATAAAAAGCTTTATTCCAGTGGTTAAAACGAGCAGTATTGCACCCCGTGTGCCTCTCCTTAGCAGAGTGGTTCTCTGTGGGTTTGTGTTTCTGGCACTTTGTGCTCTAAATCAGAACTGTTTTATTCAGGTAACATTTGAAATAAAGAACCATTCCTTAGAGTCCTCCTCAGGAGAAACTGCCAGGGATTTGTTCAGAAGGTCAGCATGCAGGTGCTTATTCCCTGTCCACATTTTAAGCTCCTGAATTCTGAACTGTTTCCCTTTCTGAAAAAGTTTCATTTTGCTTTGGTTTGAGTTTAATTTTGTTTTGATAAAGCTGTGAAGGGCGAGTGTGTTCCATGTCTCACTTGGCTTAGGGGCTCCCATGGCTGACAACACTTCCTTATCTCCTCTGGCTCCTCTGCCAGGCAGAGCAGGGCTCCAGGAGTGCCTCAATCATTTCATTTACAGTGCAGCTGTGAAATGTCTTCTGATGGGCATTTTCCCTGCCTCACACAGAGACCATGAAATGAGTGGCAGATTCTATTCAAGATAATTTTGATACAGCTGGCAACAAGCAGCACATTCTCTAATCATCTGCAGCTCCCTCCTTGGGTTCTTCCTCTTCATTTTGTGTTTGGACAGGGGAGATGTTACAGAGCAACATTAAAATGGAAAATGGGAGAAGTTGCTTCCTTATTGTCTGACTGGGCAGTTCCACCTCTTCTTGCTCGTTTTGAGCCTCAGCTTCACCTCCTTGGCTGCAGTCCCTGTCTTGCTTTTTAAAAGCACTTTGAGTCTTTCTGAATAAAACCTTAATAAAGAATCAGCCTTTGTTGTTTCCCAGTTGCAGCAGGGTTCTGGAGCCTTTCATTAATCTGTCACTCATTCTGACTTTTCTAATAATTAGTCCAAGTGAAGGGGGAAAAGAAAAGCAATCTTCCATTGTTACCAGAGCAGGAGCTGGGTGTTCCATCCACAGCTTTAATTTGGAGTTTTATGTTAATTATCTCCATAGTTTTGACCCACCTGGCAAAATGTCTTCTGGGATGTCCTGTGAATTCCTGGTAACATTTAAGCCAATGGTAAGTGCACAATGAGGAGAATCCTAGTATAGGGCACTAGTCTGATTAAAACCATCGTTAATTGAATTTCTTAACTGTTAACAAGAAAAAAACCTACATTTTTAGAAGAGCTACTATTGCACATGGACAGCTGTGTGCATGTTCAAGCTCTGATAAATTGTCATAAGGCAAATTCTGAGGGCATGTTTGGAAAAATGCCTCCAAATGAGAGCAAGTTTCCAAATATTTATAATCTTGCCCAGCTAAAGTTAACCAAGCTGTCACAAAGACTGTCTTAAAGTGGAAACATAGAATCAGTAAAGATACATTTTAATATGGTACTCTAAGAATGAGTGAAAATATTTTTTCATCAGGCTAAATCTTCTGAAATTACTTAGGGGTTTTTTCTGTTTTGTTTTCTAGATAAATAAAGGGCTGGAAGGAGCAGTCATGTTTATGGCCCAGACAGGTTCTTTTTCTGTTCCGCTGAAATGCACAGTCAAGACCTGCATGGTAAGGGACTTCTTTTAAGCATGTGGATAATATAATTATTATTATTATAAAAAGCTGATGCTCACTTAATTGACATTAGAGCTATGTAGGCCAATGGTAATTAATGGTTTATCTTCTCACAGCTGGCTCTGGATAAGGAGCTCATTGACTTTGGCAGCCTTGTGGTGGGAGAGACAATTTCACGGCCCATCAGCCTGACAAACAGCGGGGCTTTGGGAGCCAGATTCAAAGTTCAGACGTCAGCAGGTGCCACAAGTACCCTCAGAGCAACAGTAAAAGCTGCTCCTGCATTAATGGTGGGTTCAAAAGCACTTCCCTAAAGGAATGGAAATGTTCTGCTTTGGGAAGTGTGGTGGAGTTGTGCAGAGTCACAAAGCAGCTCAGGTCAGAAAGGACTTGGGAAGATCATCTGGTCCAACCTTTAGTACATTTGGGTTGGTATAAATATAATCTGTTAGACCCAAATATTGGAAGGTAAAAGCAATTCTCTTGTGAGGCATGGGGAAAGCAGCAATGCTGATTTTTTTAAAGTATTTTAGTAATTTATGTCACGATTCCTATTTTCTCCACATTCATGACAATTAGGAGAAAATACTTCAGTTAAAAGAGGAGATTCTGACAGAGTCATTAAAAAATCTCAACTCGTGGAAGGCAGAAACATGTGAACTGCTGCAAAACTAGCAATCAAGTGAGGGGTGTGATAAAGAGAGGGCTGGTTTCACCAGACTTAGTTTTGACATAAAACTGCCTGGGTTTCCACTAGAAAAATGTTGGTTTTGTTCATTGTAAAGTAAGTGGCACTACACTGCACTGCTCCTGTTACATTATTTACCTGTTTGGGGCAGCCAGCAAAAAATTCAATCTGCTCATTGATAAAGGTCTTGTAGAATGTGCAGCTCTTGGAAAGTGCAACACATTTCTTCATTTATAACATGGAACTGTTGCAAGAAAACACAAGTCTGATTTGCATCAAACTTTTGCTGGGTAGAACTGGAGCTGGTGCAGGGCAGAGGAGCAGCCATGGCAGGAAATCCCTCTCTGTGTTTCCTAATAGGTCACTGAACATCCCAGTGCCTGTGAGCCTGAAGAGGAAGGCAGCACTGTGGCAGCTGGGGATCCAAACAAGAGCTGTGCTGAGCCCAGGGAGGGGATGACCCCCTGTGCAGCCCAGGAGGCCAAGAGAGGCAGTGCCACAGGTGAGGGGATGCTTTGGAACACAGCCCTGCACTTCCCCAGGCCAAGCTTTATCCAGCTGTAGTCTCCTGGAAAGGACTGAGCAGTTCAGTTTGCAAAGTTACTCAGTAAATGAAGTAGCTCATCACTCCAGGAGTGATGTTACATTTCTTTGTGTGCTGCCTCACGGAAAATGACTAAAAATAATAATGTCTTGACACCATTATATCAAAAGCAGCAGAGAACCTCACTGCTCATTAGTGATCAACAATTCAGACTCAGAAGAACACAGAACCCAACCAGCTTCAGAAATTGCAAAATTGTTAACATCATCCTTGTCTCAGCAACTGAATCCCCACTTCTCAGAATAGCAATCCACATGACAGGTTTATTTTTATAGTCTGTAATTCTAGGAACAAGGAAGCAGAAAGATGAACCTCCTCAGACATTTTCCATCTCATTCCTAATGTTTACTATGTGCTTAATAAAATCCAGTCTTGTAGAAGAAAGATTTTCTTAATTTGCTTCTTATCTCTGTTCTTTAACATTTCTTGCCAATACTGATCATTCCAATTTCAGGAAGCTGAAAGTCCCATGGAAAGGTTGTGGGTGGTTTTTGCAGGTCCTTCTTGCTGCATTCCTTTATGCCACTGAAATTGCTCTTGAAGGCCATCCCCACTTCCAGCTGAGTCTGTATTTTTGAACCATTCATGTTGTTACTCAGTGGAAGGCTCAGGTAGAATTCCAAACTAGACTAAAGCTGGATGGCCAAACAAATATTCCCTTCCAGGCATTCCAATTTTCCCATCATGGCTATACATGCCTGTATTTGCAGTATTGACTCAAATTAACGTACTGGTGCTTTGTTGGATATTGTTTTTGATGGACACATCCAGCATTTTATTTTGTTTTGTGTTTGTTTCTTTCCCCAGAACATCTTGGTCAAGGAGAATTAAATACCAGATCAGATCTGGACACAGACAAGGCAGATAATTTAGTGGAACTTTCTCCTGAAGAAATACCAATTGAAATTATGCTTGGAAAGGTAATGAATGCCCTGAGATCCAGACAAGATCTCACTAGGCTGAGCCTACATCAAATAAATTCCTCTGGTGAGAAATGCTCACGTTCATGGTCATTCCAAGCCCACTGGAGATCACTGTACCTCAGTTAATTCTTAAAATGGAATCACAGCACACTTTCCCTCTTTCTTTTGATCTATAGAGACAAAATGTTCTAAAAAAGGTTAAAACCTTTTAACCTAGAACTTTTTGTGGCAGTTCACATGTGCCACAATTAATTCTTTTTTTCTGCTATGTGATTCTGTTGTTAAACAAAGTCTGGTGACAACACCCAAAAGAAGAATGTTTGGGAAATGTTAGATTTGAGCCATGTTGTTCTGATTGTGATTTTTCCTGTGCACAGTGAGTTCAGTTTAGCTCCAAACCAGGTGTAGTAGAGTGTGTGTACAGTGAGTATGTACAGCCTCTTTATTTCCATGCAGTTTCTAGAGTTTCACTGTTGTTGCTCAGGTGACTGAGGGTGAGATTGGACCCTTCAGCTCAGTGAAAATCCCGGTCCTGTTTGTCCCAGCTGTCCCTGGGCACGTGAGGGCAGAGTTTGTGATCGTGTTTGACAACCCAGACTGCAAACCAGTGAGTGACCTGCTTCAAAACATGTGTGAAATAGTTTAAAATCTCCTCATTTGTGCTTTTCTCAAGAATTATGCATTAGGTGGTTTTATGGGAGGTAGCTTTGGGAGTCATAGCTCTTATTTCTGATGCAGGATGTTTATTAAATCTGCTAATTCTCTCAATTTCTATGCAAATAATCCTGATATTCCCATTTTATCAGACATCCTGTTGGAAAACATCTCATGTCCTGGAAATAAATGGGGAAGTATTCTCCCTTATTCCCAACCCACCTAGTTTATTTTCTTTCTGATCTATCAGAATTGGAATTATTTAGCAGGCAGTAGCGAAGCTGATGTGTGAAAGCTGGAAGAGATGACAACTTTAGTTACCACTTCAGCATATTGTGATTCTAAATTTTATTGGAAGCCAAATTCTGCTTGGAACAGTTCACAGAAGCTTGCCAAAAAATAAAGACAAACTTCCCAGCAGCTCAGCAGCCAGTCTTGGCTGTCCCTCGGGCTGCAGAAGGAGCTGCAGATCCTGCTGAGGCTCCCGTGGGCACCTTCTCCTCCAGGCTCAGCTTTGCAGGGCTGAGCTCTGTGGGCCCTGGTGCCAGGGAGCAGAGCCCTGTGCTGCCTGCCCTGCATTTCTGTGCTGCCTTCCCTGCATTTCTGTGCTGCCTTCCCTGCATTTCTGCGCTGCCTGGATGAGCTGCAGCCCCAGGGGAGCCTGCACTGTGGCCCATCCACTTCAGCTAGAGGCACTTTAAGTACTTCTTTTCAATATCATGGGCAGATGCTCTTCTTTCATGTTCCCTGTCAAGAAATCCAACCCAAAGTATAATTGTGTTTTTCTGCTGGGGCACTGTAACGTCTTGGGTTTAATTTGCAAATGATTTTCTTAGGTCTGCCTCATTAAAGAACCTGTTGCACTACAAATAATAAAATATTTTACTCAGCTGAATTTATAGCAGAAATCCTTGCTGTAAGTCAGTCAGAATCTGAGACTGACTGAACTAATCCCCTGCCATTGCTGCCCTGCCAGCTGAGCTTCAGTGCCATTGGATTTTCTGTGGCTGTGCCCATCTGGGTGCCCCGGCCCAGCGTGGACCTCAGGATCTGCCTGTACGGGCGGCTGTACCAGGACAGCGTGGAGGTGCGCAGCAGGTGAGCTGCCCTGGGTGCCCCTGGCCCTGGAACTGCAGGTGAGCTGCCCTGGGTACCCCTGGCACTGCAGCTGGGCTGCCCTGGGTACCCCTGGCACTGCAGCTGAACTGCCCTGGGTACCCCTGGCACTGCAGGTGAGCTGCCCTGGGTACCCCTGGCACTGCAGGTGAGCTGCCCTGGGTTCCCCTGGCACTGCAGGTGAGCTGCCCTGGGTTCCCCTGGCACTGCAGGTGAGCTGCCCTGGGTACCCCTAGCACTGCAGCTGAGCTGCCCTGGGTTCCCCTGGCACTGCAGCTGAGCTGCCCTGAGGCGCCCCTGGCCTTGGCACAGCCCTGAGCTGCCCTGCACTGGCACTGCAGGGTCACATCCTGGAGGCCCTCTGAGTTCTGGCAAATTTGGGCATCCTGCTAAGCCAGACTCCCAACACCAGCCCTCGCTGTGAGGTAGCCACTCACTTCCCCACCCCTGCCAGATTGCCAGAGTTGTTCCTGTTCCTGGGGAGAGCTGTGAAGCCCCTAGGGAATAGCAAATCCACAGTTTCCTCGTGTGGAATTTGCACACTCAATGTTTAGAGAGATAAATGTATCTAAAATTAAGTGCATATTGGCTTGATTCAGCCAGGGAATTTCATGTAGGAATATTTTGTTGTTTCTCAGCTATTTTGTGTTCAGTTAAAGTCCTGGGGGGACTTAGGATCTGGAAGCCAGTTTCATGAGACTCTTTCCAGACCTGGGATTAGATGCTGGATAAATCCTGTCAGTCCTTTTGCATTCACTCTAAAATGGGGAAGGTGCAGCTTTTCCTGACCCATGGAGGCATTAAGGTCTCCCCTGGAAGGACAGATCCCTCTGATTACACTGAGAGTGAGCAGACACTGATTGACAGGGGAGGATATCTGGGTGTTCCAGAGTCCAAGTCAGTCACGTCTGAGCCCTGGTTCTGTTTGCACTGTGATATAAAGGGAATATTCCAGCTCCTTGGCTTCTGGAGATTTCCTGCTATTAAAAGTAGTTATGGGAACATTTAATTGGCTTCAGGTGCTGGGTGTCTTCCCTCCACCTAATGCAGTCTCTATGGAATTCTTATTTTAACAATTTGCATTTCTTAGAGTCTATTTCAATAGGATTGGGGTGGGTTTGTGGGAGGGTGGGGGAGAGATTGGTTCTATGGAAGGCATCCATTCTAAACCTCTTACCAGAATTACAGACTGCAGAGATTCTTCACAGTTGGAAAGAAATGAGTAAAGCTGTTATCTCAGAAATTCAGCTTACAGATATGACAAGCACAAGTTGTTATGTAAGTGATTTTACTTGGTCTAGATAACCCAGGGATAAAACTTATAAGTATAGAAGCAGAATAACTCTCCTAATGAAACTTAAGAGTTCAAGGGGATCTCAAAGATAGAAGCTGTCAAATTGCTTAGGGCAAAACTTCTTAACTGAGGGAAAAATCCTGCTGATCCTTTGCCAAGTTTCACTAAATTAAGAGCACTTAATATGTAGTAGCCTGTCCTTAGCACCTTGGCAAGTCAAGGCTTTGATTTATCACCCAGTTTCCATAATTAGGAAAAATTGCCTGTTATACAATCAGGTGGGCTGAAATTCAGTGCATTTCATGTGCAGGAATACCGTGTGTCAACTTTTTATCCTGAAAAAGTGGATTGATTCCATCCTTCTGTTGTGGCCTGAGCAGTTTCTCCCTCCAGGAGCTCCTGACACTTCCCTTGGTGTGTCAGCAGGAGGATTCCTCCTGACCCTGCCTATATCCATTGACTGTGACTTGTAGGCTGTAGCACAAGGGCAAGATAAAGTTTCCAAGAAAGTCAGATACCTCTGAAACTGGAATGTCCCAGCAAGCTCTGGTGAATTGTAAAATATTGCTAATATTGGTTTTGTTCTGGGTTTTAGTTGTTTGGGTTTTTTTTCTGGTCAAGAAGACTGTGGTAATCAGGCAGCAAAAATAAGCAGCATGAAGGGTGAAAGTGTCTTATCAGAACTGTGTCCAATAGAAATAATTTTTAAAAGTGATTTCTTCAGCAGGTTATAATCTGCAGTGATTTAATGAAGTGGTATATAATTCTCTTAGATTGTCAACAGTCAGAAATCATTGCAGGCTCCCAGCCCCACTTGCTGTAGCTGTTGATTTAGAGGAGACCATCTGGCCTGACAGCTTGGAAACCAGTCCAGGGGAAGGAGAATGACAAGCTGAAATATTTGTAAATTGCTCGGCAATTTTGCACTTAGGCAGAAAATTCCAAAGCAGGGGATGGTCCATGGCTGTTGCTGTGCTATGATAGGGCCAGAATTCAGTAGACAGGCAGAGGATTCCTGGCTTCCAGTGTGCCATTCCCAGGGCAAATTGATCCCAAGGTTTAGCAGAAGAGCTGGCAGGACCAGCTCAGCCATGCTGTGAGTCCCAGCCCTGCAGAATCTCTGCTGGTGGGGGACAGGTTACATCTGTTTAGAGAAATCACCAGGGTTCAGTCATCCTATTGATCAGATAGACCAGAGTATGTTAGCAGCAAATAATCAGCTGCTATTTCACAATAGCTTGGCTTTGCCTGCCCCTGACCTGAGTGAGCTGTGCTGAGCTCTGACAGTTCTCTTTGGATCAGTTTGAGCACTGTTTGCTACAGCTGGGTTTGTTACAGAACTTCAAGTCTTGTTTGCTGTACTTAAAAGAGAACACAACTGTGTGAGCTTGCTGTGGCATTTTTCCATGCCCATCATTTTCAAAGGAAGCTTGGGATTGTTCTGATTACAATGCAGGGGTGGGGGCAGGGGGGCTCAGACTCCAGAGTCACTGAAGTGGCCTCAAAGGCACCTGAGCACGTCTGATGTGTTTGCAGAGCAACAACCACGCTGCGTTTGAAGTTTGAGGTGTGCAGAGAATTGAGCAAGCACATGGAGCTGCTTCCAAAAACAGGCTACATCCAGGCTCAGTCATCCTTCAGTGCACAGCTCAAGTTCCTGCCCAGGTAACCAACATTAATCCAACTCTAATCTTTCAGGATTTCAGCCAGTGGCAGTGGAAGAGCTGAGCAGGGTTGTTGTTCCCTCCTGCCGTCCAGGCTGGACCTCACAGTGCTGCTGCAGTGCAGGTCTGGTCTCCCCCCTGTCCCCCTGGAAGCTGCCAGATGCTCCAGGAGGAAATGAGCTTGGCTGCCAGGGCTGTGAGGCAATGTCCCCCCCGCGGTGACAGCAGCGCTGCGACGCTCCGAGCTCTCCCTTCCTGCTAGGCTGCTCCCGTTCTGTGGGAAGCTATTCCTGTCCAGGAGGGAGGTTACTGAGGCAGGTGGCTGCTTCATGGATCACTGATTGAATAATTTCTGGACAAGAACTCCTGTGCTTCCTAATTAAGGTGAGAGTGGTTGGGCTTCCTGTCCATATCTCTCCTCCCCAGGTACATTTTTCTCCAAATGATGAAGGTATTGAATGAATTTCACATGGTGTTTTATGTAACATCTGATGCTAAAAGCTTTATCACAGCAGGTTTTGTTTCTCCATTTTACAAAACATCTACAAATACAAACATAGCTCAGGGATAGGAAACAATTCCAGTTTCTAAAAATTTAAATACCAGAGCTCCCAGAGCCACTGTTCATTTTATTTACCTCATCATTGCCATCCTAAAGAATTTAGCAGAACATTTCTTTTCAAAAAAATAATTAATGACATATGGAATTCAGTGTCTTTGGCTTTGACTGCTGCTGCCAAGCTGCTGCTTCTTTGATGTGGGTTCTTAGTCCCTGGATGTGTGTTTGGATTCTCACAGGTGTGCTCAGCACCTCTGGATTCTATCCTGACTGCAACATTTTCACCAGGTTGGTATTCAAAGAACTCAGAGTATTTACAGTTCTTTCAGCATCTCAAATCCCATCAGATTACAACAACAGGAACATGGTGACACATTCCAGTTCCTGAACTGCTACAAGGCACCGTTCCCTCTCTGAGGGGATGGAGGCAGAGCTTGGATTTAGAACTTTAATCTTCCTTTAAAAATGGGGAAGCTTCAGAAAGGAGATTTGATGAGATTAAGGCATTTCTGACACACGAAATAAGTATCTGGCTGTTTGAGGGTTCAGATCATTTGAAAGACCTGATGCAGGGGGAGTGCTGGGAGCTGAGGGAAGCACTGAGCCAGTGACACATTTCCGTGAGGGCTCGCAGTGAGCTGGCATTAGGAGCTCTATTAATAGAGCAGCTGTGTTACAAGTGACACCAGAGGGAAAAGAAGCCCCCACTCAGCAGTGCTGAGGGAGCAGAGAGCTGCCTGAAGGCTTGGGAAGTTCTCCTCAGTGTTCTGTGCACACAGACATTCTTGGGCAGGTGTTCCCAAACCCAGCTCCTGGGAGCTTGAAGCCAACATCTCCTGTTCAGTTGAAGGCAGGTTCTCTACTCTGCTGCCTTTCAGAATTCCCAAACAACTCATCCTGTAGTTCCCTGCAGTTGGAACTAGTCCTGGCAATCTAAATTTGATTTGTCTTTTGTGCTTCTCTTTAATTGTGCCATTTTCATAGAGCTTTCTGAAGGATTCCAGGACCTTTTCCCCAAGGTACAGCAGCTAATTTAGAGTCCATCCCTGTGTCCATACAATTACAAGTATTTTCTTCCCCTCTGGATTATTATGTAATAGGTTAATTTCTTCTGCTATTCAGATGTCCTGTGACGAAGTGAAAGCTGATGCTTTACTCCTCCCTTGCACTTAACCTCAGTTCAATGTGTAAAGAACTTCCCAACATCTTTGAACATCACCCTTATTGCAAAATAACAGCAAGATTTTGGATCACCATGGTGACTGAGTGGGTGTTATTTTTATTCTTTAACAATACATGAAAGAGTTGCAGGCAATTCCATGAGTAGTAGTAGAACATGAGCACTGTGGAGACCCAAGAAGAGGAAGCAACTCACTCTGGTGCTCTGAGATATAAATAGAGCAGCAGAGCTAAAAATGCTCCAGGTTTGTATTGTCTTAGCTTGAAGCTCTGGAATGGAGCTCGTGACAGCAAGATGTTTCACCTACAGAAAATCTGCATATTCCTTATAAATTCTGAGGCTGGCTGGTGATCAGGCACTGCTGGGCTCCAGGTTTGTTCATTTTATTTCTCTGCTTTGGGATACAAAGGGGTTCTGCCTCAGGCTGATCATCAGCCTCAGTGGCCAGAGGGAGCCACTGCCTTGGCTGGGTTGGTGGTGGGCTGGGGCTGCAGCAAAGATGCACAGGGTTTATATTCTGATTAGACAGTAAGCTTTTAATTTTTCAGAATTTTAAATGACTGGATGGCATTTAAAAAAAAAGGATAAATTGATGCTGACCTCTGTGACCGCCCTTAAAATCGTGTGTGTGTGTGTCCAAAATCCTGTGTGTGTCCAAAATCCTGTCCTTAAAAACAAAAAAAAATCCAGTATAACTGTACAAGGTCAATCATTCTGACATCAGTGTCTTGCAGCCCATTCCCTCCTGCTCAGAGCATTGCCTGGGGGTGCCGGGCTGAAGGAAATCTGAGATAAATCCAGAATATTCTTGACCTGACTGCATTTTCTTTCCCTTGGTCAGGAGGTGGGACTTCACAGGTCACTAATTTTTGATTGGCATTTTCTTCCACCATTCTTTTTCCATTTTCTCTAATATTTGAATTTATCTTACAAGCAGAATTTTAATAAGAATTCTCTTCAGTGAAGAACTGGAGTTGATACTTAACCAGGTGAATCCTCCAATTTTAGGACAATTAAATGAAGACTAAGAGCTGTGAATAATAAAACTTTCAGACCTTCAGTAAAAGGATTCAGTTTGCTTTTCTTTCTGTTCATAAATAATCCATCAAAAGTTCATTATTCCCCTTAGTGAGAAAATAGAATGTTTTAATGGCACTGACTGGGTTTGTACCTTTGGGTTTTCAGGCAGTCCCTTCCTGAAGATGCAGGGAGCTATTTCAATGCAGAGACAGGAATCCTGGAGGTCCCAGTGACAGTCCTGATCGTGGACAAGGTCAGGGATTTTTGTGATGTTGATTATCAGACTGAAAATTTATCTAAATTATTTTAGTGAATTTTCACTAATGATACCTAATTTTAGATTAGTTCTTTACTAACTGAGGTGATAATAGTAAAGGATGCTTAAAGTGTTGATACAGATTTGATCATTTTTTCTTGTCTCATATTTGCAATACAGGAAATTTAATCCTTTCTCCTCAGTGCTGATCTCATGTTACTGTCAAGGAACAGAGTAACTTTTTCTTGCACTTTTCCTTTTGGATGACATTTCATTTAAATCCCATCCTTACAACCCACAGATGGAGGTTTTTATGCTGTGCTCTTGCATTTGTTTCAGGCAATAAAAGTTACTTTTACTGTCCATGCCATTGTTACTACTTCTGACTTGGAAATCAGCCCAGCACAGATCAGCTTTGGGTACTGCACGATCTACGAAGCTGTGCAGGCAAATGTCACCCTAACAAACAAATCCATCTTGCCACAGGAGTTTGGATTTGTGGGACTGCCAGAGGTATGGACTTATCCCACACACACCCCCTCTGCTGTCAAAATAGATTTCAGTGTCATGGGAACGTGTGCAGTGTGAGTGTAAATAAATCATGACTGGTTCTTGCAGCCCCATGGGAATCCTGCTCCTGGAGCTCTGTCCTGGAGGGTGTGAATCTCCCTGGGTGACACCTTCTGCATTGCCACGCAGTGCAAATCCCCTGGGAGGAGATTTTCCTGTTCCTCACCTTTTCCTATCAGAATTCCTGGGTTTTTACACCAAGAGATCTCCTAAGAGAACACCTGGGACAATTTTACCTCTAAATAAAACAGGCTTGGGGCTGTGGCTGTGGCCTCAGGCTGAGGAATGTGCTCACTTTGCACCAAATGCCCAAAGGCTTCCCTTTAAAAAGCTCCTTGGGAACCATCCCAAGCCATGCCTGGGCACTTTCTAAGTGATTGGAAGTTGATGTGGAAGCACAAATTTAATCACAGGAGCTGCTGGGTTCATGTAGGCTGGGTCTCCTGAATCATTTTTTGGGGAAAGTTTGTTCTTCAAGCTCCATAGCAGCAGGGTGAGGTGATCACAGTGTGAAATGGTTGGGCATGTACAGATGGGAAGAAGCTGGGGAAGGGATTCTCTTGAAATCTGAATTAATGGATTTAATGCCTTTTGAGTTACTTTGAGATGAGAAATCTGCCCCTCAGACTCTGGGCACTGACTCAGACAAAAACTTCTCCCTGGAAGGTTTCTCTTTTCCTGGCAGTTCCACATTTAATAACTTTTTTTTTTTTTTTATCTTGCCAGTAATGTCTTGTTTTAATTTATTAGCAAACGGATAATTTAACTAATAATTTCTTATCCTGCCATTTTGAAGTTTGTTGAAGTTCAACCCAATGATGGATTTGGAATTATTCTTCCCCTGGAAAGCCTGACATTGGACATAATCTTTAAAGCCACCAAGGCAAAAGAGTACAGCTTTGAGCTCACCTGCAGGACAGAGATCAACAGGTGTGTTAATGGATGGACAGCAGGGAAGCTAAAATCTGAATTTCACTGGGCTCCCACTGTTAACCCAGCTCAGAGACTGAATCCCTGCCTGCCCTGGGGAGGTGAGGCTGGGATAAGCACCTGAGGCAGGTGGGAATTCTCCAGTTGCAAGAGTTGCTCAGTGCCTGTTGGTTTCATCCTTGGTTTTCACATCTGTCTTCACTGACATGACTTTTCCCAGCCCTCCTCAAGTTTATCCTTGTCCCACACCAAAGCTCCAGCCCCTCAACCTGTAGTGCTCTGCTGCTTTTTCAGCACAATTGCTGAAGCAATTCTTGTTTGTAAAAATGCTCTATGCTTTAAGCCATTGCTCCTGCAATAATGATGGCATAAACTTTGATTTGACTGGATGTATTTCCAGAAGTTCACAGAGGAAGAATTCAAGCAGGGACTCTGGCCAATTGTGCATTAAAAATAGATAGTATTATTGTTCATCTTTAGGCAAAATTCCCATTGCAAGCTTGAAATTCTGCTTAAATAGGGACTACAGGATTAGCTCCCTATTTTCCGGGCTGATTAAGACACTATTTTATGCTGAGACAATTTATCATGTGTTTATTTTTAGACAATTCAAGCTGTCATGCAAAGCAGTTGGAGTCCACCCACCTCTTGAATTGTCTCATTCCTTGGTTCAGTTTGCTGCTACAGCCCTGAACTCGGTGTCTTCAGCCACTCTGGATGTGCTCAATTCCCACGTGGATGGGAACCCCCTGACCCACCCTGTCCCACGGATTGGCAGTGGCAGCCCTGTCCCAGTTGGCCCCACTTCCTTTGAATTCCACGTGCCCCAAGACTGCCCTGTGACCATCACACCCTCTGTGGGAACTGTGCTGCCTGGGCAGGTAAATTCACCTTAAATGTTGGGTGTTGTGCCAAATCTTTGATCATCTGCATCCTCACAAAGGCTGTCACTTGTAAACACAGCTCAAAACATCAGTTGTTGTTAGAATAGCTGGAATATTTTGTATTGTTTAAAAGAATGTTTTAAATCAGACAGGAGGGTTAAGCACCAAATCTGGCTAATGCCTTCTGGGAGTGTTCTGTCCCCAGTGTTGTCACTGTGATTTATGTGAAGAATGTTTAAATATCAGAAGTATTGCCCATGGAAAGCCAGCCCACTGTAACACCCTGGACATCCAACAGAGCTGCAAGTGCCCTTACCCTGAGGATGCTGTGACTCCCTCTGAGCAGCAGAGCACTTGTATGAACTGTGTGTGCTCCTGTTGAGCTCTGTAGGTGTCCCTGTGCTGGGGCTGAGCTGTGCCCTCACTGCTGTGTGTGCTCTCTCTTTCCCAGAGAAGCTCCATCCGAGTGTCCTTCAGGCCGGCGCTGGGGGAGCAGCAGATCAGGGAGGAGGCAGCGCGGAGGCTCAGCGCAGCAGCTGTGCCAGAGGCAGCAGCACAAGTAAGGAATGCTAAGAACAGCACATGCTGCTGGTCTGGCACTTCCAGAGAGTTGTTTCTCTGGATGGTATTTTTATCATAAAATTATTTGCATATTAATGAAGCCCAAGCTTGTGGTCCATGGGGGACCTGCCTATGAAGGATGAGAGTGTGACTGTGCTCTCAGTGTGTGGCCTGTTCACTGAGCAATAATTTAATTTTGTGCTCACAATTATTCCTTGAGGTTTTATTGCCAACTGAAATACTCTTAAAAAAACAAAGAAAGCTTCTAAACTTCCTGAAGATTTACAGCATCCATGGAATTTATATGCAACCCCTAGGTCAGTTAATTTATGTGAGCACCTGTGGTTGTCTTTGATTATGAGATAAACAGGTAAAATTCTCATGATCAAGAGACTCTTCTGCTCCAAGAGGAGACCTCTTATTCTAAGAGGGAGTAAAATATTTCAACCTAATTTTTAAACTTTACACTTTTGGAAATTCATCTGTAGTAGCTACTGTATCTGTGGGCTGTCACCATCATCCTGCTGTCCCCTGTCCCCTGCTCTGTGTCACCTCCTTACTCCATGTCTTTGCTCACTCCTGTCTTGGTCAGATTTCCAGTAGTCCCCCTCAGTCTCCTGTGGGCAAAAAGAAGAAAGGTTCAAATGAAGAGCGAAATAAATCGAGAATTTCCATCTCCAGAGGAAGGAGTGGAAGCAGGAAAAGCCTGGCTTCTGTACATAGCCTTGAGGAGCCAAAACCCGAAGAGTTAAAGCCTGAGTAAGTCAACAGATGTATCTTGTACTACACAGACAGCATTCTCTTTAAGTAGTTTAATAAATCTACTAAAGCTGTAGGTAGACAAGAAAGCAAACTGGAGAGGGAACAGCTTCAGCTGTGTTGCAGAGGCTGTTTCCAAAATTAGTGCTGCTTGTGAGCCACACAGCTGTACCCTCTCATGTGAGGCAAAGAATCCCTTTATGCATCAGAAGGATTGAAGACTTCAAAGAATCTGTCAGGGAGCAGGAGCTGGGGCTGTGTGGGGGATGGGACTGAGCCAACACGGGGTTTGTGGAAAGGGCAACAGCAAAGCTGAACTTGGGGACCAACAGAACTCCTCCAAGAAACCTCTTGTGAACAGATCTACCAGAACCAGCTGAGGGCCCAAACCCACGGCAGAGAGTAATTTCTGTTTTTAATTTGAGGGCTTACACAGTCCAGCACATTAGTCATGGGCAGCATCAGTGCTGGCAGTGAAATGCTGCTGGGAAATGTGCATTTGAGGCAGTCCCTGTGCAGTGTGAGCCCCTCAGGGAGAGTCAACGTCAACAGCACTGCTGCCTGGAGCTTGGGACACTCACATGCAAAATCTGATACTCGAGGGCCCTTGCACAGCAGGTAATTCAGCTCCTCAGAGCCACACTTCTGCCCAGGCTCAGGAATTTGGGAGTATTTAGCAGTAAATACATACTGAAGCAACAGGCATTTGGCTGTGCTGGATGTTTTGACATCTTTTACTAAAATCTTGTGTTCATTGCCATCCATTAATTATAATTTTTAAACACTTTCAGCAGAGATTGTAAAAAAAATCCCTATTTTAGAAGTATTGCCTACATACTGCATTAGAGGAATGTGGTCCTGTGTGTTTACATGTCGTTGAGATGATGTAGAGGTACTGGAGGACACTGAAATACTTGATGTGACACTGAAATACTTGATGTATTCAACCAAAGGAAATTGTATTGAGGTTTTTGCAATCTTTGGTGTAACATCTGTTATCTGGGTTCTTCATTTTTATTCTCTTTTGGCAACAAAAGCCAACCACTTTGGAGGGTGGGTCCATTACTGACAGTCATTTAATTTTACTGTTACATTCCATTTTGAATGTGTGACTAAGAAACAATAATCACAAATAGCTCAGCAGATATTTATTTGATGTTTTGTTGCTCTCTCGCTCACTGAGATAATTCCTATTCCTGGATTCTCTAGTTCTGATGCTTATAGGGCAGCCCAGGCTTCCCTGACAAGGAGTTTCACAGGGAGTTTTAACAAGTACATCATCCCATGCTCTGTTGCAAGTGGCCATGCCAGTGGAGAGGAGGGCTCTGGGAACTTGACCTGCAGGTGGGTGCAGTTGGAGAACCCAGAGATGTGAGGGGGAAATGGTGGGCTTGCTGATTTATTCATCTGGGGGAGAAATTTGTTTTCTGCTCTTAATTACTTCATAGCTCAGTGGTAGAAACTCATGCTCCCAGCCCACCAGTTGGATAAGAATCAAACACATGAATATCAAAGCAGCTGAAGGAATAATTGTGTGAAAACTTTGAGGCAGCTGTAGCTCATCTCTGCTGAGGCACAGTCGGTCACCGAGCCCTGTGCTGTGCTGTCACACCAGCGCTGTCACACCCTGGGACAGGAGCAGATCCCTGGCAGTTGTTGTCATGTCTGTGATCCCAGAGCTCTGCCCTTTTATTCCCCAGCTGCCTTTGCTCTCTCTGCAGCCCTCACAACACCTTGTACCTGGAGCTGCACTGCCCTGCTGTGGCCCCACCTGTTCTGATCATGTCTGACTCTGGGATCAACACGGCCGATTTTGGGGACGTTTCTGTAGGTATGGAGTTTGAATTCTGCTTTGGAGTTGTTTCTCTCTGACAGTGAGTTCTTCCCAGCAGTTTTGCATTTTCAAAAGTCAGGATAGAAATTAGCCCTTAGTGGGTATTTAGGTGGAAATAAGAAGCCTTTGGCCAGCTGAGGCCCATGGAAGAGCAGATCTGACCCACAAACAAAGACCTGGAAGCTCCAGAAGTGACTGGCCCAATCTGAGAGCATTTTGGTGAGCTTTGAGTGGTGCCTTAGCCATAGGCCTGGGATGAGTCTGGCTCAGGCAGGAGCACGAGTAAGGGGGAGGAATGGGAGGGAAGAGCATCCTCACTTTGGGAAGTGTTTTCATTCCTTGCAGGCCACAGAATGATGAAGAGAATCACAATAGAAAACATCTCCCCAGGGAAGCTGGAGGTATCCTTGTCTGGAGCACGTGAGCTCAGCCTTCAGCCTCTGCTCAATCAGACTCTGCCTCTGCAGGAGGAACTGCTGGACACTAAAGCACCAGCTCATCTTCTCTCTTGAGTTCTTGATCTCTCAAAAGCTTATAGATGCTTAGTTCAGACCAAAGACATGTAAACAATATGTAGAATCTATTCTCATATCTTTTTTCTCAAACTTTACGAACTTTTTTCCTTGAGTTGCACTGTTTTAGCTGGGATTCTCAGCTCTGAATCCCAACGGCCCCTTTCTGTTGGTCAGAGCAGTTGGAACGCTTGAGCCAGGTGAAAATAAACCCCTCATCATCTCTTTTTGTCCAAGTGAGGATAAATGGGTGAGTAAAAGATACAAGAGCAGTGGAGAGAGGAGAGACAAAGTTCCCTGTCCCAACATTTGGATCTTGTCTCAGTTCTGGGATGGTCCCTTGGGAGGGGTCAGCTGGAGGGCTGAGGGTTCTCTGAGCAGATGGACTAACCCAGGCACCCTCTGGGCAGTTCTTGGAAACTCTGGACATCCAGGTGGCAAAGACCAACCTCAGCCTCCCCCTGTCTGGGCACGGGGTGATGCCAAGCACTGAGTGCTCCGTGGGAGAGGTGCTGGACATAGGATACGTCATGGCCAGGGACACAGTGACTGCCACAGTGCAGGTAAGGCCTCTGTGCTGAACTGCAGAGCACAGCAGGGGTTCCTGTGAGGAGGAAGACAACACAAACTGTCTCCTCCCAGATTTTGTCCAAGTGTGCCAATAACCAAAGTCCAGTATTTGATGCAGAGGGGGGTTGGTGTGGCACAGATTGTGCCTCTGGGGGCATCTGGGCACGCAGAGCTGCACTAATGCAGCAAAATAAATTCAGCCACTTTGCAAACTGTGGATCTTACAGGCCTGGGAATCAATTTCCTTCATGTAAATGCTGTTGTGTGAATGAATGTCCCCAGATAAAGAACACTTCCAGCCTGACCCTGCTGTTCTCTGTACAACTGGAGTCACTCTCACCAACACGGGAGCGAGACCGGCAGAAAATTCCCTCCTTTCTTACATCCTCTCTGCAGAGAACAGAGATTGTTGGTAAACTTTCTTTTATTCTTTCCTCTTTTTCCTCTGCTAAAGATTCAGGAGGTGTGAAGCAGCATAGCTGTGTCCTCTTAGATGCATACAACTGTCAGACCTGGGGCATCACAGCCCTGAAATTAAAGACTTCATTTTGCTCCCCAGTAGGAGCTGTAGTAATTCTTTCAATATGGGGAGCTGTAAATTTATGCAGCCTGAGCAAATACCCACAAGTAAGGAGATATTAGTGTTCAAATCTAAATAAACCCACGCAGTAATTGCATATTAGAGATTCCATTTAAAGATGTCCAGATCTGTAAAAACACGTCAGAATATAGGAAGGGTTGGTGATGCTGCTTCAGTTCCTCTGGAGATTAATGCATCAAACTGATGGATGGATGGATGGATTTATCTGGTGTTCCTAACACCCTGTTTTGCTGCAAAGCCATGTATCAGCTCTTATTTATTTGCTGTTCCAACAAAAATTAAATGTGTTTAAAATTTATGAAGAAGTAAAATGGAGCTGTCCTCCTTTCTTATCTGTATCCTCATTTTTATTTACCAGGAACACAGAACTATAATGGCTTCAGTGTGTTCAGGGTCTCTCCAACAGAAGGAAAAATTGAGGCTGGGATGAGCCAGGATTTTGTGGTTACTTTCAGTCCTGATCATGAAAGTCTCTACTACTCCGACCGTCTCAAGGTTCTGTTCTTTGGCAAGGTGAGACAGTCAGGATTATGAAAACAGTCTAAATATTGCATGAACTGATGTAGGGAGGAGAAGGCACGTTTGGGGCCCTCTGACATTTTTCAGGTTTAGATATTCAGTTATTAGTTGATAAAAACAGTAATGTGGGGTCCATCCCTGTCACTGTCACCCCATGGCACAGTCAGGAGGGGACGGGAGCTGAGCACAGCTCCAAGGGGCTCCTGCAGGGAGCATTTCATGGCAGAGCAGAGGGGAGAGGGGAGCTCCACCTGCCCGGCAGGGCCCGGCAGGAGCAGGAGCAGCAGGGAGCCGCTCTCGCAGCCGCTCGGTGCCAGGTTCCATCTGCGGAGCTGCCCCGGGATGCTCCGGCCGGATGCGCAGGTGGCCGCGCCGCGGGCAGCGCTGGGCCCCTGCCAGGACACCAAAAGTTGGTGCAGAGTGACCACTAATGCCCAGCAGCAGCACTGCAGACGGGCTGGGCTGAGAGAGAGCTGCTGCTCCCTTGCAAGCTGCGGGACTGCAGTTAGGAATGCACGGCGGGATAAACTGAGGATGAACGGGCACTTGACCCAAGTTTGGCAACAGAAAAGTTTTGTCTCTTTCAGTGGCTTGTGTATAAATCGTTTGTCCAGTGCCCTCCTGAGGCACATTTCCCTGGTTGTTTAAAACAGAAGTGCCAGAGTGGGCAGGCCCAGGGGCAGGTGCAGAACTCCTGCATTAGAGCCCAGGATCGCTGGGATCCTTCACGTGGGAGGTGATGCCACCACGATTTCCTGGTGCTGCTGGCTCAGGTGCCAGCGTCATTCAGGTGACCTGAGCTGCCACCTGCATCCAGGATTCCCTGTCTCACCCAGCAGACAGCCCACGAGATCCAGCTGAAGGGAGCAGCCCGGGATCACATCATGTTTGTGGAAGGGGGAGTGCCCCTGGATGTGCCCGTGGAGTCCTTGGCTGTGACCTCCCCTGTGGCCCCACAGGAAGCACTGGAAAAAGGTAAAGTGCCACCACTGTTCATTATTGAACAGGGAGGGATCAGACATGAGAATGTTCTTCTTAAGAAAAAAGAAAATTTAAGGCAATTTTTCCAGAATCAGAAAAAAGAAGCATTATGTTACAGCATATATTCATAATACACAGAAAAACCCATGAAACTTTCTCTTTAGGAAAGTTTTTCTCTTCATTTGAATGCAGTTTTGTCTTAATGATGATCTTCTACCTCTGCAGCTTCTTTGAAAAAATGATTACAATGTAATACTACTATGAAGAATTAAGATGCATTTGCTTTCTGCCACTTCTCTGAGGTGTATTAAATGTTTAAGAAGTTATTTCATATATAATCACATATCCTGGATCCTCCTGTTTGCCCTGTTATGAAACTTCTGGGGGTTTGAAGTTACTCTTCCTTAATTTCATGGGACAAGATGCAAACAGCTCCTGACTCCTGAGCTGTAAATAAACCCAAGCACACACACATAAAAGTAGGAATAAAGTACACAGAGGTGTGTGCCATGGGCTAGGAAACCAGCCTGGAACTTGATAAACAAGTAATAATTGCACTTTGCAATTGCAAATTATCCAAAGCCTCCTTTTCCTTAATTCCTCACTAACTCTGTGAAAGGATCTCTCTGTCTGTGCCAGCTCCTGAGCTACCACATCACTTTGTTTTGAACCATCCTGCTGCAATTTCTGTTGGTTCCAAAAGGCCAAAGGCTCCGTTTGGCTGTCTCAGAGTTGACCTGGTTGCTGTTTGTTTAGGGCCACGAGAAGCAGTCAGGTCCCTTCTCCTGCTCCTGGAGTTTGTGGAGGGCTCAGCAGAGCCAGCCAGGGCAGAGATCACCGTGGGGGCCATTCAAAGTCCTCAGCTGGCAGCCAAGAAGGTGAGGGAAATAAAACCTGCAGGTTTGTGCCAGGGTGTATGGGATCCTGACAGTGTGCAAAGGGCTGCTCCTTCCTTCTGTCCAAAATTCACAAATTCATAAATTTAAAAAAGCAGCTTTCAGAGTTTCTAATGAATTTGACACTATAAAAGCACAGTGTTTAAAAAGCTTATTTTTCAGGGGCTAATATGAGGAATTACCATTATCATACTAAGTCAGCAACAAACTTAGTTTAGCAGTTTGCTTCCTCAATTCTGGAATATGGAATTTTGAGCCCAGAACTGAATTACAGTTCTGCTCTTTAAATGGAGTATTTGGTGACAAGGTGACACAATGAGTGTCCCAGTGGATAGCTGGAGTTTCGAGGGGCAGTTCGGGCAGGGGCGGTGCAGCCTCTGCGGCCGGGCTGTGACGGTGCCGTGTGTCCGTGCCAGACCGTGGAGTTCAGCCTGGACAGCGGCCCCGAGCTGCGGCGGGCGGGCTTCGAGCTGGACGGCCCCAAGGGAGCCCTGGAGCGCGGGCAGCTCAAGCGCATCGGCGTCTCGTGGGTGCCACCTGCCGACCTGCAGGTGAGCCTGCGACACCGGGGTGACACAGGGTCCGGGAGGGTGACACAGGCTCCGGGAGTGTGACACAGGGTCCAGGAGTGTGACACAGGGCTCCGGGAGTGTGTGACACAGGGCTCCTGATGGTGTGTGACACAGGGCTCCTGGAGGGGTGTGACACAGGGCTCCTGGAGTGTGTGACACAGAACTCTTGGAGGGTGTCCCACCGGACTCCTGGAGGGTGTCACACAGGGCTCCTGATGGGGTGTGACACAGGGCTCCTGGAGTGTGTGACACAGGGCTCCTGGAGTGTGTGACACAGGACTCCTGGTGTGGCACAGGGCTCCTGATGGGGTGTGACACAGGGCTCCTGGAGTGTGTGACACAGGGCTCCTGGAGTGTGTGACACAGAACTCCTGGAGGGTGTCACACAGGGCTCCTGATGGGGTGTGACACAGGGCTCCTGGAGGGTGCCCCCATTTCCCTTGTATCTACTCCTGCTACTTCTGCCTCGTATCACAGAGGTTGGATGTGATGTCCCAACAGCTCCATGAGGCCGTGATTGCCCTTCCTGATTCACTTCCTTGGGCATTGACTGCCCGTGTGTGGGATGGCAGAATGAGTGGCTGGTTCCAAAATTAAAAGATTTCTGCCACCACAGCAGAAAGGGGCAGCAGAGTTCCTGGCAGGATGCAGCCTGCACCGTGCCTCTTGGTAACCCCTGCTCTTGCTCAACACTGAGCACTCACTGGGGGCTGACAGGATTTCCTTCCAGCCCTCTCGGGGAGCTCTGAGGTTGCTGCTGTGCCCAGCTGCCATGGCAATGACATGGGGACAGTCTCGGTGGCACTCTGGGGACACAGTGCTGAGTCACTGTCATACCTCACTGGCTGCAGCATGAGCATCACTTGGGGACAGAGAGGAGCCAGCACAGTGGCTGTCACCTGTCACCTGTAGCTATAACTGGTACCTGGAACACCGAGATGTGAAGCAGAGTTTAGAAGGCGATCAGCTCGTGTCTCCTGTGGCCAAAAGACCAGGCTGGTTTCTGTGTGGTTCTCTCTGCAGACCAGTGACCCCCCGCTGGTGTCAGCCCTCCTGACTGTGAAAGGTGACATCACAGAATCCTACAGGGTCCTGCTCATGGCAAGAGTGGTGTCTGCAGCTGCTGCCACCGGCTGAGGGATCCAGCCAAATGGAAAGAAGATGGAGGTTCCATTCCTGGGAGATCCCTGGGTCTCTGGTGGGACATGGGAGGATTTTGAGGTTGTTGCAAATAAGTGAGGGCAGCAGGGATGTGGGAAGGAAGGGCCATGTAACATTTCTGCTGTTTCACCCAAAGTTCTCTGTAAAGTCTGGTGCCAGTGGCTTCATTTTGCAGCAGACTCTGGGATAATAACTTTGTGTTAGAGGAAAGAATTACTGAGAGCCCCAGGCAGCTACACCACTGTTAGTCCCAAGTCTCCCAAAGGTGGGCATTCCACCAGGAGGAATATCTGCTTTACATCCACATCAGTGAGTTTCTATCTTTATCCAATTTCAGATGCTTTTTGTAGGATTTGGAAAAGCCTTGACTTTTTCTAAGACCAGAATAAAGTTTCTTATTCAAGCCTCCTCCAAATCATTTGGGGAGTCACTTTTACAATGTCCAGTCAAATGTGCCTGGTAACAGGTGGTCAAGGGGGAATATTCCTGTGCTGTTCCCTGGATAGGGGCAGACACTTGCCAGAGATTCTGGCTCTCCAGGAACTTTGTATTTCTATATTTGCCTTCTGCTGAATTCTGGGTGAGAGCAGAATCCTGCTGTTCTGGGGAAGCCAGAGTGCCCTGCAGGTGGAACATCTGTCAGGAAGCAGCAGCTGGGTCAGGAAGCAGAGCTGGAGAATGGAGGGAGCAGGAAGGCAGCAGCCATTAGACACAGGATAATCCTGTGCATCCCTTATCACACTCTTTCCTGAGTCACAGGCAGTCTGTGGCAAAGTTCCCTCCCCACCTCTCCGAGGGCGTGCTGCCCTTTGGCCCCTGGCTGTTAAATCCCTGACTCAGATGATGCAATCAGAAAATAGAAACATTATTTGTAAATATCCCTGTGGAAACGAGCTGGGAACTGCAGGAACAAGCAGGGAAGCAATTGTCACAAGGAACATTTTAACCAGGCTCCCCCTTTGACAGAGGAGGTTTGTGGGAGTGAAGAGGGGGTTCCTTGTTTTTCCAGCCAGTGTTTGATCCATTGAGATGTGTTCTCATTTAATAATGGCTCGAGTGCCTGGGGAGTCACTTAACTCTTCAGTCTAAAGACTGCAGATGCTGAAGCAGTCCCAGTGGCCTGTGGGGAGGAGCTGGGGGTGGCAGTGCCAGCCAGGGACAGCTCTGCCTTCCTTGGAGGCCCTGGTGTTGCTGCTGGCACAGCTGGGCTGGAGCTGGGCACAATGGGCTTTGTGTGCTGGCTCCCCTGCAGCCCCAAAAGGGTGAGTAAATCCCACTGCAGCCACTAAAAGCACTGCACACAGCACTGCTCACTCCACACTCACCTCAGGGCAGGGCAGTTGTGAGTTAGCAAGGAAGGGCACAGCGTGTGGGAGTGGAGAAGCTGCTTCAGGCACTGCATTTGTGGGCATCCATTGTGTGAGGATCCTTCAGATTTCACTCCTGCAAAGTGATGGCTGAGGACAAATCAGTCTCCAGGCTCTGGTTATCATAACCACACAGAACGCTGAAAATAAGTGTAACATTATCTACCAGGAAGCAACACCCCTGTCTTAGGAATCTTCCACTTCACAGAGGTCAGGTACTGAGAAAAAGCATCCAGAGGATGAAAAGAAGTAAAAAATTAAAGAATGATGTAAAGAGAGTGACATTGGTGCCCTCACAGGGTAAGGAGCAGCTGCCACTGACCAGCTGAAGGCGCCACTGGTACCCAGTGGTGAGCAGAGGTGTCACCCCCTGTACTTGCATTCCTGGGACTGGAGAACTTGGATCAATATTTTCACAGGACTGAAGTGAACATAAGGTTCTGGGTTTCTCTGGTCAAAGTCTCCACGTTTAAAATTCAGTATGTGTTTGTTCTCTCGGGGGAGGCTTGGACCAGGATAACAGGAACAGGTGGTTATTTCTGGAGGACTGAAAATAAAGTAAACTCTCCCTGTAAACTCCAGCTGACATTCTGTAAAGCACTTATGGAAATCTGAGCAGGTTTTAGTCCCTTTCATAAGAGAAAAGCCTGGTGGTTTAGCTTGTCCTCAAAAGTGATCATATTTGACTTCTTGGGGGCACAATGGCTGCTCAGGGTTGGGTTTCCCTCTCTTGGATTGCTTTGTTCTTTGGGGACACAGAGGGTGAAGTGCCAGCTCTCACATGGGGGCAGCACTCGGGCAACGAGAGCCACAGACTGATGTGGAAGGGAAAACAAATTGTCTGATGTGGAGAAGCAGATCCATTGGGAATGTGTGAGACTGTGCTGCCTCACCTGGGACACCACTACAGTTTCAAAAGCAAAAGCAGAGTTACTGTGTCTGCAAAATGTAACCTGGATGTTTCACTGCCCTTCCATTGAGAGCTACCACGGTTAGAATCATCATGATGCAAACCTGCAAGTGTCAGAGATGCACACCTTCAGTTTATTGAAAATGGAGGAATTCTGTCAGGATGCTCCTGCCCACACAAATCTCATGTACAATGTGTGTTGTGTGCAACAGCTTCTTGATATTTTTCCAATGAACAGAAAATTGACTGGGACAGCTGAAGATGGAAACAATTCCCTGGGAACTCAGACACATGGAGCTGATCCAGCAGTAGTGAGTGGGTCTGTAGGCAATTCCCTGAGCAACCAGGGAGCTGAGAGTGCTGCTGTGTTCTCCTGCATGGATCAGTGCCAAGTCCCAGTGCCCAGCAGAAGCTCAGCACAGCTCCTGCAAGTTCATCTCTTGGAAAGGCACCAACCCTGTTCCATTCTGTGCTTCCAGAGTGGGTTTTGCACAGTTGTAGCACACTGGGCATTAAAACTGCCAGGGGACTCTAAAGATGGAACCTGGTGTTTCTGTTTCCATATCACAGGACTCCACTAGGAAGGGGCTGTTGTTGTGAGGACAATATGGAAAATGTAACCTCAGAAGTATTTCTTCATTTCCTGGAAGTTGAAGTTTTCTGCTCCTCTAACTGCACTTGTGACCATTCTGCTTTCAAATTGAGTTTTGCAACTGTGACCACTCTGGGTCCCTGGATACAAACTCGTGGTTCCATATTTGGATCTAAAAGCAAACATGAACTTCATGGCACTGATGCAGTTCTGGTTTAATGAGCAATTCACACCCCCATGTATGACCTTAATAATCCTTAAGGGCAAACCCAGCTCATTTGTAAAGCAGAGAGTGAGAGAGTAAGCACTGGTGTCACACACATTTATTAATTCATGTTCTGCTTCTCCAGAAGTGACTTCAGCTATTTCTTCACACGTATGAGCACAGGTTTCCCTCAATGAGCAATGGCCCCATGACCCTGAGCAGTGCTGGAGGAAAACACTGCAGTCACTTTGTCACATGCCATTGCTGAGTCTGGAAACACTGGCCTTCAGTTCGAGGGATCAAAAGGAGGGAATATCACCTGGTGCTTCCCAGGCATTGTGTCCATTGGGCTCCCCATGGAGCGGCTGCCCCAGGATCGTGCTGGGCCGGCCCTGACAGGACACCAGGTGCCACCAAAGCCACTCCATGGCTGCCCTCCTCAGCTGCACAGGGAGGAGAACACAACAAAGCCTCATGGGTGGAGATAAGGAATTTCTACATTTGAAATGTTCGACACAATTAAATAGCCTGGAGCACACCAATCCTGAAGAGCCGTCAATCAGTCCTGTTTCACCTGATTTAACAAGGCTGGTTTTAGAAGGGGAAATTATCTGCTCTTCTAAACATTTGTTTCTGACTCATATATTTCATACCAGGTTTCTCATTCCTCTATTTCTCCTTCAAGTCTCTCTGACACAGCAGAGGCTCAGGGGTGTGTCCAGCTGCTGCACACCTGATGGGTTCTGGTCTGGTGAGAGCATCTCGTGCAGTCCCAAAGTGCTCCGGGGAAATCTCTGCATGCGGAGCTCTGTCCCCTGTGGGGACAGGGACAGAGGCAGGGACAGGGGCAGGGACAGGAGCACGAGCAGGGGCAGGGAGAGGGACAGGGGCAGGGATAGGGGCAGGGGCAGGGACAGGAGCACGAGCAGGGGCAGGGACAGGGGCAGGGATAGGGACAGGGGCAGGGACAGTGACAGGGGCACTCCGGGGTAGCCGGGCCGCTGTGCCCCGCCCGGCCCCGACCCCTCCCGCGGGCGGGCGGAGGAAGCGCGGCCGCGGGGCCCGGGCGGGGCGGCGCCGCCCGCTCCTGCCGTGCCCTGCCCGCCGCGGCTCTGCCCCCCCGGGCATGATGCCGGTTATTTATTGCGCTGCCCAGCACGGGCTGGCCCCAGGGCTCGGTGTCCCCTTTCAGCGCCGGCCGCGTGTCCTTGAAGCGGCGGCGGTGGCTCCCGGGGCTCCGGCAGCCGCGGCGCTCACGGACGCTCGCCCGCAGCCGGGAGCCTCCCGGGCACATGCCGCAGGGAGACGAGGCGCTTCTCCTCTGGCCACCTGCTGATCCAGCCCCGGGCTCCCCCCTTCCCTGGGCATCGCTCTGTTCTGGGAACAACTGTGACAGCTCTGCCCGGTGAGTAACCACTGCCCGTTCCCAAACCTTCCCCACCGTGACCAAGTGACATTCCCACAGCAGAACGGTGACTTGCTCGTGGCCATCCTTTACAACTTCTTTTTTGATCTCTATGACAGTCAGCAACTTTTAAATTTCACTTGCCTGCCCTTGCTCTGTGGACTGAGGTGAATGGTTCTCTCCCAAGACGAGTCCCAAGTGTCACTTTGGGCAGTTTGCAGGGGCTGTCCTGTGCTCAGAGCCACTGCTCTGGCACAGGAAATCCACTGCAGGAGGTTCAGCACACACAACCCTGCTGAAACGGCACAGGAGCTCTTCTCCTCCTTTGTACTGCTCTAGAGCTGAAAAAAGCCATTTCTGGCTGCATTGGAGCTATGGAAAAAATAACTTTAAAATATCTGGGGGACACAGACCAGCATTTTCAGACAGGCCTCTGGTATGAGGCACCTCATCTCAGTTACCTCTAAGTAACACTGATTTGGCTCTTTGGGAATCCTGCACAAGTCATTCTCTCTCCCAAGCAAGAGTAAAGCACCACTCAATAAAAACATTTTTTGATTCAGAAGCAACTTTTACAGTGGGATTGTTTGCATGTTCTCATCTGGAGTAATGGTACAACCATGAAGAACAATCTAAAGTGGTTTTGCTCCATACTCTTACTGAGTGCTTCCCCTTTTCCACCCCAGGGAAGTGCACTCCCTGTCATACATGCACCATTTAAATCAGTGAATCATCTGCCTTCCTTCACAGATGCCCTCAGAACATGTCTGATTGGACAAGTCTGTGGTATGTCTGGTAAGTTGGCTTTTAATCTTCCTAACCCAGAACCTTTTGGAGGTTTTTATGAGCAGTACTTGGAGTAAGGCAGTGGAGAAAGGCTTCTCTCAGGCAGGATCAGGGAAGGGTTCTCTGTTTTCAGAGGAATGGACTGGACGAGGCCAGGGGAGATTGGGTGTCAGGTGGGGACCAGCATTCACTGAGGGCTGTGTCATCTTTCCCTTCTGAGTGCTCTGGAGTTGAACTCCAGGGTTTGTTTGTTCTTCCTAAATAGCCAGAGCCTTGCTGGCCATTGGCTCTTGTCACAGGGCAGCTTCCAGCAGGGATTTGCTGGGCCCTGGCCCTGCCCCATCCCCAGCTCACTCCCTTCTATGGGACAGGGACAGGGACTGTCCCCTCTGCTGAGCACAGAGCTGAGCACAACCTGCTGGGAGGGGCAAACTGGGACCAGAGAGAGAGGATTCCCAACAGGATTCATCTCTCACACCTGGCATAGGTGCCCTGGCATTGTTTTCACAGTTGGCATTCTGTCCATACATTGGCTTTGGTGGCAGCACACAGAGGATTGATTACATCACCTCCTTCAGTGTGGAGCAGTTTTAGCTGTTTAAAAAGACACAGTTACCAAAAATAGATTGAGAAGGCTTCTAAAAGCCTCCAAGAAAAGAGGGAGTTGGATTGAGAAACTGAAAGGTGGCAAGGTGGAGTTTCAGTGGAAAGGAGAACCTGAAACACAGGTATATCAGTCTAGGTACATTGTAAATTGTTAAATTATAAACTTCCTTAAGCAATAGCTAAAGATAGAATTGTGTTTTCAAGGCATAAATATAATTTAATAGAATATCATTTCCATGCTCATTTATAAAGAGAAGCCCTAGACTTGTGAAAGTTCATGCTTGTATTTCCCTCCAAGTACAAACCCTCTCTTGCTGTGGGAAGCAGAGCCACTCTCACTGCACAGAAATGGAAAATAACCCAAAATAGGGAAATGTTTCAGCACCTGTGAGCCAGAACGGGTTGTACTGCTGGGCAGTAATTCTACAACTCATGATTGAGTGTTTGTGATCCAACTCTCTAATCCAGGATCCAGCACCATTCAGAGCTAAAGCAGGGAGGCTTGGCCTGTCTTCTGACCATTTTGGGTGAAATGATATTCTGGTTTAGAAGCAGTAAAACGTGAGCAGTGGAATGGAGGTGTTCCCCCCTCCCCTTTCAGGCTGATCTTGCTGATGGTGTTCCTGCTCCTGCTCTGTGGGGTCTCAGCGAGCTGCGTCAAGTTCTGCTGCAGGAAGAAAAGGCTCCCAGTGGAGCCCTTCCCTCGGCACCCCTGCGACCTGACCGTGATGGGCATCGACAGCGACAGCACTGCCCACAGCACAGTCACCTGTGAGTATCCTGGAGCCACCTGCTCCTGAAGCTGTGCCTGCAGCTCTGTGTCCAGCCCCTGCAGGAACAGCAATTCCCAGGGAGCTCCCACAAGAGGTGAAGGGAGGGATCAGGGTGACAGGAGTGACTCTATATGGACAGCTTTGGTATACAGTGCCTTCATTCTGAAAGCACAAAAGTCTGTCATTTCCTGGAAAAAAGCAGGATTAGCCCTTCATATATGTGTCCCATGCAGGGGTTTAATTTTTATTTTTAATTCTTTTTCTTCCCAGCATACAGCTCATGGCAGTACCCTCCAAGTGTCCAGATTCCCTTGGTATTTGT
Source organism: Fringilla coelebs (assembly GCF_963513975.1). Lineage (NCBI taxonomy): Eukaryota > Metazoa > Chordata > Aves > Passeriformes > Fringillidae > Fringilla > Fringilla coelebs. The sequence continues at coordinate 8,160,588 of NC_140048.1, forward strand.
GGATATGGATAAGAACACAGTGTCCCCTCCAGCTTACAGCCTCTATGCCATGGACCTGCCACCTTCCTATGATGAAGCTGTTCAAATGGGAAAGCAAGTGGCACGGACAAACCAGAAACTTGATGACATCCCTGAACAGGTGACACCACGTGGGCTGAATCCCAGCCAGTCCCCACCTGACACAATCAACAGAGATCCAGCAACACAGACAAATTCAGAAGATGCCACGAAAGAACAGCCACAGGTCTGACTCGGCTCAGATGGGGAGAAAAGTAAGGGAAGGACTGTAAGAGTTAAAGAAGACATGAAGAGTTTGGGTTTCTAAGTAGGTTATGATGGAAAGATATTTCTTCTCATGCCCTTGTAATGATCTGTCAGAAGAAATGTTTTCTGTGACTGCTGTAATCCCATGGTAAAGCTTCTTCAAGGATATGAAATGAGGTAAAAGGACAGCAGTTTAAAAATGCCTGTAAAAGTGGGACGTGAATGAGTGTTCATCTTCTGATAAAAAAATTGTTCCTTGTGTCCAGCAATAAAAAAGGTTAGGAGAATTTTGCCACCTTGGGAATACACTCAGAACAGCACAAACAGGAAGCTGTTGTACTAGAACAGAAGTTTCCCAAGCTGGAGTTGAAGGGAGAATCCCAGCAAGTGACACTGAACAGCCTCTGTGGTTTCTCTTCTTTTGAGAACACCAACTGCCCAGGAACTGCTGAGGACAAAGTGCTGCACAGAGGCTCCTGTTCCTCAAGGAGCAGCAAGATGCCAGGACAGGAGAGCGTGGAGGGAAATGCTTTGTGTTGTTTCACACCTGCACAAAGGGAATGAGGCAGATGAGACACGACACTTCTGTGCTGGTGGTGGTCATGAAACCCCCAGGATTGTTTTTGAGTTTCTATAAATCTTTCCATTTCTATTTTCAAGATGTTTTGCCTTGCGGGTGGGTTCCCTTTGCTATTTCATTTTTCCAGATAAAGTACACATTAATTCCAAAGAGGCACCTGCACACATGGTTCAGTATTATTGGTGTGTTTCAAATATTCATCAAATATTTCAAAGGTACCTTTATATTTTGTTATCTGCTCAGGTGTCAGGGTCTCAGGCAGCACAGGAAAGAGAAATCACAGGTTCCTGGCAGCTTTTACCAGTTCAGCACAAACTCAGGAAAGAGCAGAGTGACACAAAACATGCTTGTGCTGAGCTATCCAGAATAAGTCAAAGATACAAATACCACAGTACAGGCTGGGCAAAAGTTCAAAGAAAATACTCTCAGGGATGGTTCTTCGTGAAGTACTGATAGAGGGACAACTACTGAGCATCATTGTAGAACTGGGAGCTTGGAGCTGATCACAGCAGTAGCAGCCCAGATGACAATGTGGGCTCCAGAGGCAGGTTTTTAATGCCAGCTTTTTCCCTTGCTCTTCCATATTCCAAATGGTCCAAATTTTGTCCACTCCTGAGCAGTGATTTTCTGTGAATCCACTTCAGCAAGGTGCTAATCTGGCTGCTTTAGGAACATGAGCAATTGCCAGGGTGGCTCATGGCTCTGGGTAGGGGCAGCAAGCAAAGCCTGAGCACTCGCTGCTGTTAGTGAATGCAGCACAGATTTAGGTGTCTGTCACTAACAGGCAGAAGTGGTGGGCACAAAAGCCTGCACAGCTTTTACAAGACTGTTATTCTCTGACAACCATTACTGCAAGAACAACCCTGGAAATGAGCACTAATGATTTAAAAATGAAGATCTCTGCCAGCCACAGGCCCGAGATGCTGCTGCAGAGTCATGTGTGAGCTGTCCATGAGTCTGGCTCCCCAGGGAAGGGTCGCTTCTATATTTAACTTGCATGTAACTTACTATGAGGGTTGACTGGTGCAACAAATCTGCTTCTCTCGTGTCTCCTCTCTGTCATCCTTCATTATATTTCTGCTGTTTTATTCTTTCCTCTGCTTTCCTTATCTGTGTCAAGATGGAGGCTGGGCATAGGCCAGGGTAACTGTTTGGATGTCTCTGGCTGGAAGGGCAATTCTTGCCCAGTTCTGGATGTCTCCAAGTCATAAAAGCAGCAGATGTATTTTTATTTATTGAACCTTTCCATTGTGCTCAGAACGAAGCCTCTGCCCTTCCGAAGAACGAATTAGTGCTGGAGGGAAATGGCTGAGCGCTCCCTCCCAGACAGAGACGGGAATTCAGAGCCAGGCGAGTGAGAACCGAGACTGACACAAGAGGGCAGTCCCTGCCTGCTCGCCGTGCGCCGGGGAAGGAGCGGGAGCGGCAGCGGGAGCGGGCTGGCTGCAGCCGGGGAATCGCCCCGGCTCCAATTCCCTGCCCTGCCCCTGGTGCTCGGAACCTGCCAGACTGCCAGCTCCGTCCTGCTTGGTCACAGGAGATGCAAAACCCCAAGAAAACCCCAAATGCCTGTGAGTTCCTAGGAATAAGGACATAACCTGGTGTTTCCTTCCTAGCACTCAAGGAAAAATCTTGTTTTACCCTGTAACATAGGTCACTAATTCAGAAATTGTTACCAGCAGCTACTGCCCCATCAGCCCTCAGGAACACAGACTCCCCTCTGCACACAAAAGCAGCTCAGTTTGCTGGGTCACCTTCAAAGTTAGGAAATTATTAAGGTCTTTCTTGTGACTGGCCTTCTCCAGGGTGGTGCCATGCTGGAGTCCTTGCAATGCAGGGTTGGAGAGATCCCTCATCTCTACACAGCTTCTGTTTCATGAAACAGGGACAACTTCACATTTTTGAAACCTGCAGTTTTCTATCACTTTGCTTGAAACTGGTCAGTGGATTCAGAAGTTATTAGCTGGGTGTGCAGAGGGGAAGGAGGGGAAGGAGGACATGGATTTGGAATTTGTGACTGCAAAGCCTCACTTCCAGAAGAAAGCAGTTTTTAAAAAAACTCCAGGAGGAAGGTTGGTCCCACAGCAGGGTAAAGGCCTGGCCTGATGCAGGATCTCAGAATTCTGATTTGTCAGGCTGGTGGTTTTCACCATCACTAGATCTATTCAAGTCTGATTATATCCACACAAGCTTTGTGACATCTCTAAGGGAAAAGCCCCTCTCTGTAATTACCCAAAGTGCATTTTTAATTGTGATTTCTATTTGGTCCTCACTTTGGCACTGTTCAGCATGCAATTTTTCTTCTCTCATTTGTTCAAAATGATCATTTTGTCAGTTATTTTCTGCTGTTCTTTGCTGGCTGTGTGAAAGAGCCTGTGCTGGGGAGATGGACTGCTGAGGCTGGAGCCTCCATCACTGTCTCTGCTCTCACACATGCACTCAGCACGAGCACTTGTGCTCAGAAAGAAAATGCAGCCATGGAAGTAAATTTTCTCAATAATTCATGGGCTTTATAGCCCAGAGCAAATTATACCTTGGCTCTGTCATGAAGCTCAGGCTGCAAATCCCTTTATAGCCAAGCTCATTAACAATGTCAGTAAAGTGGTACCTCTAGACTGGCTTTGAGAATTGATGCATTATAATCTTTGGAGAGTGTTTAGTGGTAAACCTGCAGCATCCAGACTGAGCCATCAGTGGGGTCTGGATAGAGGAAAAGTCACAGAAAAAAAACATTTCTTTATTTCTTTGTTTGCCTTGCAGTTGCCTTTGTGTGCCTCAAATAGCTCAGGTTTGGTTGCTTTGTGTTCTAACTCATTTTGTCTTTATCAGCTGCAGTTTTTTGAGGGAAAAGGATCACAGCTGCTGCCAGCATGGGTGAGTGGGACACTGGGACACAGGCAAAACCTGCTCATTTCTGGAACAAAATATCTCTGCCACAACCACTCTTCACACTCCTGGCTGTCTCCTGGTTCTGATCCTAATCCTCTTTACCTGTTAGAACTCTTTTTGCTTAGGGAGACACTAATTTTCTGCAAGTAACAGAGGTTCTTTCCTTCACCCACAATTAAAATTCAAACTGTGAGAGAAGCCTTGGAATCCTTCTCAGAGCAGACGATGAAAACAAAGTATCACAGGGGAATTGTGCTCTAAAAACTGGAGAAGACAATAAATGTTTTATGAAATTCTACATCCTAAGGTCAAACTCAATGCACAAAAAAGGCTTAGGTGCAAACCCACATTGCTGAGAAAACATTTTGTTCTGGTCAGTCAAAATTTAGAATACAGAATGCCAGAGCTGCTCTCTTTTTATCTTACTGGAAGGGAAAAGGGGCCTGTAGAAAAGAATGCAGACTTTCAAAGATATTTCAATTTTTTTTTAAATAACAAAGCTCACCTTGGGCACTCAGAGAAAGGAGAAAATCAATTTCTATTTCAAACATAGAAATGAATCTGCAAACCTGAATCTGAATTAAAGTGCTTAATTTTTACTCTTTTTTTTTTTCCCCTGCTTTCCCAAGTAGCTCAAAAACGAAACAAAAGAGAAGAGCTTGATGTCAGGTTCTTATTTGTGCATTGGGTTTTTTCTTCCCATGCCAGGAGTTTATGGCATAACTACTTCCTCCAACAAGTGAGGAAGTGCAGTCCCAAGGTCCAAGTACTGACCTGGGAACCCACTTTGGTGACTTTTCTGCCACAGGCTTCCCCATGACACTGGTCTGTAGAACAGGGACTCAGCTCTGCCTTTTCTTGCACAGAATTTGGAGGATGAATACATTGAGCGTGGGCTGTGCTGTCACAGTGAAATACAGGTACAGTCAGAGCATGATGAACTTTGTGTGGGACATGAAGTGCAGGAAAAATCCTCCCCACTCCCTCCCCCTCTTAAGGGGCAAATCTGGAGAAGAAACTCGGGCAAAGTGTGAGATTTAGAAAGAGCCCCTGGACTTCAGGTGCCTCATCACAACATTCCTACCTAAGGGGAGAGAGGCAAGGTTTGCTCAGCTCCACGGGGCTGGGTTTCTTTGCCCAAACCCTGCCAGGCAGCTGTCCCAGCCCGGGCCGCTGGTGGAGGTGGGAGCAGCTGCTCTGCCCCGCACTAAGGTCACTCCAGCTGCGTTTGAAGGCAATCGAGCTGGGATTAGCCGGCAAAGCAGACGGCCATAAAAATAAACACTCCGTGTGTGTTTGGAGGTTTCCTCCGCCCTTGGCTGAGCTGCCTGCTCCCAGCAGATGGGGGAAGTGAGCCGGAGTGGCCCCGGTGAAGGTCGGCTGGGCAGACTGCGAGGCCAGCACACACAGCGGCAATTACATTTAGTGCGATTATTTGGAGGAAAAAACCCTGGTATGCTTTTATTCCTCACTTATTTCGCATATAGACTTCCCCCTCTTAATAACAGGCCCACAGTACCTGCTGTAAAACACAGAAATTCAAATGGCTTGGGCCATCTGGGAAATAAAAAAGAGTATATTGGGTTATTTTCCACTGTAATAATGAGGAAAAAATCGGTGATAATGAGTAGGGTTATGTCTCAATCGAGAAACATCCCGGAGTGGGACAGACTCCAGCTCTACCACAGATATCCTGGGCATCTAGATAGGTTTCAGTGTCTCTGCCTCTATTTAACATGGGTAAACAATTCTAGGATCCAGAGGTTGGAAGGGACCTTTGGACATCCCCTAGTCCAGCTGCTCCCTGGGGCCAGCCAGAGCAGCTGGCCCTGCCCACTGTGGCTCTGAATTCTCCAAGGATGCAGAACTCACTGCCCCTCTGGGCAACCTGTTCTACTGCCTGACCCCCCTCACAGTGAAAATTGGACATTTTGGACTGTTGGAGTGGAATTTCCTGTATTTGGGGTTGATCCTACTGCTACTTACCGTGCAAGCTGGTGCCCAGTGAGAGAAAGTCTGCCTCTGTCTCCTTTCTCCTTTCCCCCAGGTGTTTGTACACATTTATAGATCCCTCCTGCACCACCTCACCCTCAGGCCAGACTCCCAGCTTGCTCATCCTTCCCTCATACGTCAGACACTTGGATGCCTTAATCATCCAAATATTTAACTCCATCTTTTCTCCAACCTGTCCAAATCACCCAGGAATTTCCCCTGAATTCCAGTGTGCTGTTTAATGGGTTTCTCCTGCCTGTGCAGTGAGGAGCTGCAGAAAGCAGAGCGTGAAGTCCCCCGTGGATGCTGTCCCTGTGCCTCTGCCTGGCTGGCGGCGGTGCCACCTGGGCACGGGGGGACTGCAGGGCTGGCACTGCCACTGCGTCACCCCCCTGCCAGGGAGGGTGTGACACCACAGCTGTGACAGGGCCACCTCGCCGTGGCCCCACGGGAAGGGGAGTGCCAAGGTGAAATCAGAGGAAGATGAATCTCCCCTCTCTCCTCTGCTCTGCACCGAGTGTTTAATCAGAAGTGGATGAGCTGCCGGAACAGGAAAAATAAATGCAGCCATGCTGTGCTTTGCACAGGGCTTTGGGGTGGAAGGTGCTCCAGAAATACCCCTCCTTTGGGAGACCACGCTTTAGTAGCTCAGGAAATTGCCTGGATTTAAAAAAGGAACACAAGGAATAATGCTTTTCCAGGCCAGGGAAGGAAGAGAGATTTCCCTTCCTTTCTCTAGTTTATCACATTGTCACCAACAAGAAAACCATGTTTCATTAGAGCTTGGCCTTGCTCCCCTAGATTTCAATCAAAATGGTTATTGATGAAAAATCTTAAGGGAATTGTAGCTAGAGATGCTGCAAACCCACTGCTCAGTGCTATGCCAGAATAACTGTAATGAAAATTCAAAGTTTCTCATTGCTTCCTAGCTCTTTATTTCCCAACATATCCCACTATTTTAGGTACAAAACCTACACCCCAAAATCTCCAAGATTTAATCAATGTTCAGGATACCAGGTAACACACATTAATGTAATTAGACAGCACAACAAAATCAGGATAAGGATAATTAGAGCACCTATGGAATTAGTTTGGTGACTTCTTCATCCATTTATAATTATAAATCATGAAAGTGCAAGTGTGTACACGTGTCTAATCAACTGATGGCTGTCACACAGGGCCCTTCTTCCTGTCCCCTCCCATTTTTGTGATCAGGCCTGCTCCTTTCAGGCTCTTTGGTGCCCCTTCCCTTTGTAACTCTGTGCAGTCATTTACCATGGACCTGTGGTTAATCCTGATACCCAAACTGGCTCTTCTGAGTCTGAAACAGCATTCAGAGAAATGAAACTAAAATAAAAGGAGTTTCTCATCCATCTGGAGATGGGGTGGGGGATGGAAGAGACAACTGCTGGGTCCAAAAATCACTCAGATTGTTCTATACAACATGAGCCCCAAACCACAGGTGTGGATGTAAAAAGGTCTTTCTTCAAACCTGCATGTCTGAGTCCTAGTGATTCACATCTAAAGCTGTGGCTGAATATTCTTGAATTCAGGGAAGGCTCCAGTATAAAATCTCTGGCACAGGAAGTTCAGCTTCCTCTCCAGATTTCCTTCCTCCACCTCCTTATATGCAGAATAGCAGGGAACTCACTTTGGCCTGGCCAGTGCAAGTGCAAACTCCCAGGACTGCAGAGCAGTTTGAGTTTATGGCCAACACCTCCAGCTCAAGGGCTCAGGGGAGGCAGCACAGCCCAGTGGCTCTTGGGGACAACACTTAACCCCAAAATATCCTGCACTGCTGAGCTGTGTTTGGTACCTGCACATGAAGCTGCACCCAGTCCCCCAGCAAACATGATCAACAAGGGTGACACTCTCAGTGACATTCCAACCATTTCCACAGTCAAATCTAACTGGTGACACTGAGCATCAATCAAAGGCAGAAATTCAGCCATCATGGAACTTTGCTACAATTACAGAGTAAGAAAATCTGTGGAAAAGCAGGTTTGGATGCAGTCAATGCCTAAATTATCACTAATTGTACCAGGCTAATTTCACTTTCTAGATTTTTATCTAGGCTTTGGTGTCCTTTAAAAACAGCCTGCTAGACTTCAGGCCAAGGGTCAGGCAGTTCAATTGCCCAGTTTGAGCCTCAAACTAAAACAGGAAAAATGTGAACAGCATTACACCTGGAAGCTGATGTGAAATTTTCTGGAAGAATGGCAACGTCTGAGCATGGCACAACGTTAGAGAGCTCTGAGCTATGTCTGTAGGAACAGGATCTGTGCATCTGTGAGCACAGAGCCTCAGCAGCATCCCAGAGGCAAAATGCCATGGAGTGGGGCACTCACCAGGGCTAAGCTGAAGCATGGCAAGGCACTGATGCAGCTCATGATGCTTCCAGTTCTGGGATCTGCCTGTGGGGCTCTCTCTGGGATGTGTGGCTCTGCTGCAGTGCACAGTGCACATATTCCCTACAGGACTAAGCTCCACCAGGCAGAGGTTACTCCATCCCCAGCCCCTGTCCTGAGCAGAACCTGCCAGACTGACAGAGGCAGCACCTGCCCCAGTGCCTTTCACAGCCCAGCTGGGGCAGCCACCCAGAGAGAGCAGTGAGAGGGGAGAGCACCTGCAGGGCCCAGCCCCTCCAGGACAGCCCAGGACTGTTCAGGGCACAGGACAGGGAGCTCTGCTACCCCCCTCACCTCTGACTGCCTGACAGAAATACAGACCTGGCTTTAGCAGGTGCAGAAATAACCTCGGGCAGCCCATGCAGACAGAGCAGAACGCTGCCCTTGGCTCCTGGCTGCCAGCTCTCCCAGGAGACACGTGCTGCCAACGTCCAGCTGGGCTGGGAAAATGCCACCATCTGAAAGCACAGACAGGACAGTCACCTCAGTGCCATCACACAGACAGGAGAGTCACCTCAGTGCCACCACAGACAGGACAGTCACCTCAGTGCCATCACACAGACAGGACAGTCACCTCAGTGCCATCACAGACAGGACAGTCACCTCAGTGCCATCAGATAGGGCTGGGCTGGGCAGCAGGAAGGGGTTAAAACCCACGACTCACCTGCTACTTCATACAAGAAAACAGAAAAGGTCCTTGAGTTTCAGTGACATCCAGATGCTCAAAGATTAATAAATAATAAATAGGAGTAGCATCAGTTACAAATGCCAAAGGGGGATGATGTCTCTGGATGCATTTCTGCTGACTGGTGCATATTGGGAAACCACAGAGTGCTTTTAGCTGTGACTCCAACATTAATTTTGGCAGTGGAAAGAGGTTTTATTAAAAGTACTGAAAATGTCATTCATCTTTATTCGTATTACATTTGTTACAAGGATTTAAACCCCAATATGGAACTATAGGGAGAAGAAAAAATTGAGATTGACTCATCTGATCATAAAAATAAATGGAACTCTAAACATGTTTTAAATAGTAAGAAGTGCATTTGGGTATTATATTTCTAATACTGGAAGGTGGTACTGATATGAACTGTTTTTCATGGTTTGTTTTTTCTCTAAGGGGTTCTCTCTGAACCCCTTTTATAAACTAAATTATTTGTAGGTATGCTATGATGGTAGCTCATAATCCATAGGGGAAAAATAAATAAAAGGTGGAAATGTGAGGAATTGAAACCATTCAATTACTATTTTAAAATATTAAATTCAAAGGAAACAAAACTATTTTTTTAAGTACTACCCAGTAATCCAAGAGATTTGAAATCCTGCTGTAAGTCCATTTACTCAAAGTTGTCTTTTTGTCTATTTTAGTTAATGCTGAATAGTACATTGACAATGCTGGATCTTTTCTAGGATGTTCCCAAGCTGGGGTAAGTGGGGAATTTAAGTCACTTGCAACTGAAATCCAGATTTTTCTGCTGCAAATGCAAAATTTACAAAATGAAAAAAAAAATAATTCTGATGCAAATCCCTACTGGCAGCAGTGTGACAGAAATCACAAAAGCCCAATGGCCTTTCTGGTTTATGGGATTGGCACAACACCACCAGAAATGCAAGAGCTGATTTCCAGCTGTGACAGTTCTTGAGTAAAAATGTCTTTAATCAAGCATCACCTCTCAACACACAATAATCACCTACAAGTAGGTTTTATTCTCAGGTCTGAAACTGGATTGTTCAGTGAGTAAAAAGTTAAAGATTTTTAGAGAACACTGGGTTTTTATGGGTTTTCTTCCTTGTTCATGATAATGCTATCATTGGGGAAAGTGGGTGGTTTATTTTACTTTGAGTATCTATTTTTTAATGTATTTCTTGACTCTTTGCAACTTCTTAGTCCAGACTTGTTTGTGTTTTAAGGTTTATAAAAATATTTCCCATCAAAATTATTTCTTCAATAAATATTTTGGCTGGACTAAGCAAAACTATAAATGTAGAGGGGCTTATTTTTTTCCACTATATGTAATTGTCTTTGTATAAAAACTAAATTTCACATGCTGTTTATTTACTAAAACATTCATTCATTCAGCCTCTGAAAATCCAACTGTGTTGGCTGTTTGTACTTTGTCAGTTCTCTTGAGCAGTGGCTAAAGAGATGTCACACTTTTATACATAAAGTTTTGTTTGGCTGTTTGGAAAAATGGATTTTATAAGCATGTTCTCTGTAACAGGTTCTCCCAAGGAAGAGTTTCACAGAATTGCTGATAAATGGTTTGAGATTTGGGATATTTACTGTGACAGATCCCAGAGGTCACAGGAAAGTTCTCTTTTTTGTACATTTAGAATCCAACCCAGCCCCTTGCTTGAAGGACATGAGCAGAACTTGGCTGTAAGTTCTTTCATTCTGAGCAGCAACTGAACTGTTGTTTGCTTTTTTCCCAAATAAATACTTATTTTTGGAGTATGGGATGTAACCATCACTGAACATCATTTTATTACCTACTGCAATTCCATCAATGCCTACTGAGCTTTCCAACCTTCTCTATGGCAATTTGGCTTTCTTTGACTTCCCAGGGATTCTCCAAGGACAGTGGTAAAGTCCCCTGACCATGAATATTTTTGTTTTACAGCTGCATTTTGGTTTTCTGGGTTCTGGAATCTTGCAGCAGCACTGAAGTTCTCCTTCAGCTGCAGGTCAGGCTCTTTGAGAGAACAGAAATGGTTGGCAGCAGCTTCCTTAGGACACCCAGCTGTGCCCACTTTCCCACACTGCTCTGTCAAGGATGGAAGAACGGGATGGAAGCTCCATGGGAATCTGACACACAGCAAGGTGAGCAAATTCCTTCTTGTCTTTGAAGGGATTTCAAACTTCACCACAAATCTGGTGTGTCTGACATCATGGAAAGTTTAGTAGCTAGGCTGAATTCTCAATGTGGATTCTAAACTCTCAGCATCTCCTGGGTCCCAGTTGTTTTTCTGTTCTTTGCTCAATGAACCCCTTGAGGAAAGTCCCTTTAAATGGGGAAATCTGAGGCTTTAAGCTTTTACTCAAATTGCTTGATCAGCCCTCATGCAACCCAAATGTTACCTACTTAAAGGAAGACCTGCATGTGTGCAATTAGTTGGGTGTGTTTATAGATGTGTGTAAACACACAATGCAGAATCTGATTTCTAAGATGATTATAACAATTCCCTTTGTTGCTATTATATTATTTTCCAAGAGCAATAAAGGACTTTTAAAGCCAAGCTACAGCTTGCAAGTTTAAAGGTACAGCAAAAATGGAAACTCATAATAAATACCTGAGTACAAAGGAAACCCAGAATAATCCCCAGCACATGGAAAAGAGCTTTGATACATTTCTGAGTCTAGGAAAAAAACAATCAAAGCTATTCTTTTGTCTTTCTCAAGATGGATTTGTTTAAATAGAATGAAAAAAAAAAAGGAGAATTGGTGTTTGCTAAGTGCATAAGCATGCTCAGACCAACCTTGAGAGAACTGTTTATGCTCCTAAGTTGGAATATGAAAAAAAAGAAAAGCTCAGAACAGAACCCTCCCAGCAGAGAAGTTTTGTGTTTTGTTGAATAAGTATCCACAGAGATTACAAAATTCTGTATTTGTGTCACTGTAGGATTGTATCAGAGTATAAAATCAGGTGTTGACTGTGAGGATCAGTAGATCCAGGTTCAAGCAACCCCAACATTTCATCTCCCTTCTTTACATAAAGTGCTGGGTGTTGGTGGCTGAAGAATTTCACATCACTCTGCATCAGCTTCCTATGTCTAAGACAACAGTATTTGTATTTTTTTAGCTACAAGTTCTGCCAAACATAGGAACTAGGAATAAATTTGTATTATTGTTGAAGTGAGAGATACCTGTGGCACTGATTTTTTCAAATGGGTCACAAAGGAATAGGAGGAAGGTTTTTCCCTGGAAACAAAAGCACCTCCAGCCATACTTTGTGAGAAAACCAGATGAGAATTTGTGAGAAAACAGGACTAGAGATAATGCCTTTTTAAGGACATGGAGCCCAGTGTGTCCTGCTCCAATTCTGCCTCTGTTGAGGACAGAATATTCCCAGATAATCATATAAGAGACATGATTATAACATTCCCAGGAACACATCCAGGAAAGCTCTGGGCCTTCACAACTCTGCTACTTCCCTTACACAGCAATGGATTTCTCCAAAGGATTTTGGAGTGACTTCCAAAGTCTCTCAACAATTCTGAATTAACTGTCCTGGAAGCCATCTCACACATAACCCACCCTGACCCCCCAAAGACTGGAATTCAGGAATTCCATGGCTGTACCAGTTATAAACTCAGGTGTATGGACTTTGCTATTTGCCAGAGACTCTCAGAACCAGCTCTCCTTACCTTAAAACCTTGTCAATTATATTCTCTGCAGACTAACACAGTTTTGCTAATTTTATGCCATGTTCTCAGAAGTGTTTAAAATAACTCTTTTGTTCCATAATAATAGGGAAACTGAAAGAAACTGTGAGAATGCAGAATGTAACTAAGGAGACTGAGCTACTCCTACTTTTTGCTCTGCCTGGCCCCACTGAGGATTTCTATTCAGTTTGCTTTTACTTATTTATTTTCTCTAATGAATGATTTTGATATTCTGCTACCTGGGTCCTTCCTCAGAAGGTAGCAGTGATGATTGTCATCCAATTGTTAAAGAAGTGGCAAATAACAGCAGGTTGGAACAGCTCTGAATTAGGTTTTAAAAAATAAAACAATAGTAAAAAAAAAAGTGTTCTGAATAAACTCAGGACTGAAGCACAGCTGAAGTTTAGACATTGTATAAGCTTCCTTTAATTTTGGTGCAATGTCAGGAGAAATGAGAGTTCTGCTTTTCTTTAGGGACCAAATGGAGAACTTCAAACTAATTCAAAATCACGTGAGTGTCTCCTTGGCTCTCTCCAGGGTTCATAGAATGCACTCTGCAGCCATCAAAGGATACAAAGGCAGACAAAATGTTATGGAATGGGGAATGGTGTGGTTCTGGAATAGGAGGTGGAAATTTGAGCCAGTCTATTAAACACTTATCTAAGGTAACAAAGAAAGGAGGCAAAACACAGTTATTTATTACTTCAGCAGTATCCTGATACCATCTGAGGAGCTTTGCAATTTTGCTAAGTGTTGATTTTTCACCCTTTTGTAGAAAGCATCATTTACACCTGTTTGGGGACAGTTATTCTTTCAGAGACCAGGAGCATCTTGATTTACCATAAGAATCACACAATAACAATATGTAAATTTTGATTATAACAGTGGTATTTGCATGCAAAAATTAATTACTTTAAGAAGTGAAACTGGGCAAAGCTTCACCTAATTCAGGATGCTCCCTACAAAGGGGTTAATGTCAGCTGGTTGAGAAAAAGGTACAAGAAATTTTGCAATGGAGAACTGTGGAGCAACCTTTCTACAGAGAGGTTTTCTGCAGCTCTAACCCAGGATCAAAACTGTAACTTCAAAGTGGACTAATCAAAACACATTAAAATTTGTTTTATTAATTCCCCATACCAGATTCAATTATTCACAGGTGTTTTCAGCTAAACTTTTAGTTTTAAACAATATTTTTGCAGTGTATAGAAAGAGATAAACTTATATCTGGTAAGTCCACTTAATTCTGGTCATTTGTCCCCTGAATAGTGCAAACTATGGCAGTTCATGGATCTGTGTGAAAAATTAGGATTAAAAATGAAAAAGAAATTTAAAAAATAAAAAGAATGCCTGTGCAGCAGCTTCCAGCACAGGATCATATGAGGACAGCAGAATAAACCACAGCAGTGTGGGATTCCTCTGCCAGGTTTATGCAGCAAAACTGATTTGCCCAGTGAGATTTCCAAAATTCCAAAGCCCACCCAGCCCACCTGGAAGAAGCTCCCCTCTGCAAACAATGACTTCCAACCCTCAGGATCCCTCCCCATAAGAGCAGTGTGACTGTACATCAATCAAACTTCTCACTGCAGAATAGGATGTAATGAAGCCACTGGATCAGAAACAGGAACTATTGCAACATTTGTATTTTTACAGAAGAAGAGGTGGTGAAAGCATTGGCTGTGTGTAAATGTGCTATAAACTCTTCTGACTGATGCAGTTTCCTTACCCAAATTCCATGGATTTGAAGACATGGCAGAGCACAGACCTGTGGACAGAAATTCCCTTTAGCTCTCATGAAACACAGAATGCATAAAAATTAGAATGCTGGAAAAAAAATAGAGATTCTTAGGAGAGGATAAGATCTGAATGTGTATTTTATTTAAAAAAAAATCCAAACCATGTTTAGTTAGTAGAATTACACACTGGTAAAAGCATGTAAGAGAAATCTAAGGAGGAAAAGCAGGAGTTGTATGATAGGAATGTGCAATGGGATAAAAGCATGCATTAGTTTAAAATGATATCAGTTATAATTATGTAATTTATGATATAATTAATTCACAGTGCAACTGTTCTAGTCCAAGAACAAAATCTCAGTGCAGCTATTTTCTCAAAGAAGCAAAATGTGATTTACTATTTGCTATCAATCTCAGAACGTTATTTTTGTTCATTCCACAGATTTTTCTCTGTATGATCCAGTGGTAGCTGAAAATTTTCCACAAAATCTCATCAGATTGAGAATTTTTCCTTTGTAAAACAAGGATTTTTTTTTAACCTTTTATGTATGGTACCTTTTTTTGCTTCATGTATTAAGTGGTCATTCTTTTCCACATAAATGGAGTATTCCCATATTTTAATCTCTGCTAAGCCTAAAAGCAATCTCTAACTAAAAAAATGTTTAAAAAACCAACATGCAACTTGCCTAGTATAAATCTCACTTCGATTTAATGACTAAAATATTGTGTTTAACTGCCTTTGAAATCTGTAGGCAACTTTGCAAATATCTAATAAACTTGTGGTGTTTCTTAAGCCCTTTGATTTAATCAGTATTTTCCAGGTGGGGATGCTGGATGAATCTCTAGCCTCAAGAACACTGACATCCCCATCTGCATCCAATGTGGTTCCACAGATTTTAACAGGATAATTCCTGTCCACATTTCAGGGGGGGAACAGAAATGGTTACTGGAAAGAATATTAGCAATTTGGGACAGTAATTCAAGAATAATTTATTTTTATTTCAGTAAATTTCTTATTTTGTTATTTGTAAATCTCAAGGTGATGAATTAAAGCTTTAGTGCATCATAAAAGTTATTTAAAAACAAACATTTGATCATTATAAATCAAAGGCTTAGCCACACCAGGATCTAAGAATTTCTCATAACAGACAACCTGAATAATAGCCAATCCACTTTCCTACAGTTTAAACGGCAAACCTGATCTTTCTTTCACTAATTAAAGGTAACCACACCTCCCTTCAGAAGGCATGACAGAAGGAACATTGGTTTAAATTCTAGGGAAGCAAGAATCTACTGAGGGAAGAGTCTGCAGAAGAAATATTGGCCTCATTAACCTTTTTTGGTTGTTTTCTGTCGTGTTTGTGGGGTTTTCGTGCGTTGTGGGATCTTTTGTTTATTTCATGACAGTGTATTCATGCTGGATAGGTTTTAATTGAAAATTGGCTATAATGCTGTGGGTTGTTTTACTTTTACTATAAACCTATTTTGGTTGCCAAGTAGCCCCGCCTTTTAGCAAGGTATAAACAAACATTTGGAAAAAACCCCAGATTTATACATGTGATAGGAGGAAAAGTGACACAACAGTGTATCTCCACTTACTTTTCATTATTAATTAGGGTTTCAGTATGAGTTCTGGAGGGAAATTATTCCATTTTGGTGACATGTCTCCTGCCTGGTTTATGTGAGGTCCCATCTGCAAGACAGAAATTGCAAATTTTATGCTTCCTTATTATTTTTTTCCTACTTTCTCTTTCATGCAAACCCTTCCAGAGCAGTGATGAATGCTGTGAGGAGAACACGAAAAGAATGCTCTGGAAACTTTGGCTGTGTGAGTACCTTTATAAGCAAAGCTGGAAAAAGAATTTCTAAGCTACAGAATTGGTATTTGTCAAGTTCCTGAGGGAAAGATCCCCAAATCACAGATTTGTGAGGGTTGGAAGGGCTCTCTGGAGATCACCCTGGCCAAGACAGGGTCACCTGGAGCAGATGAAACAGGAATGGTGCCAAGGTGGGTTTGGGATGGCTCCAGAAAGGGAAACTCCACACACAGCTGCTCCCTGCCACCCTCATGGAAAGAGGCTCTTCCTCATGCTGAGGAGGAACTTCTGGTTTAGTTTACAGTCATTGCTCCCTGTCCTGTCACTGCGAGCCTGGCACCATCCCCTGACACCCCCTGGGAAATATTTTTATTCATTAATAAGATCCCTCCTCAGTCTTCCCTTCCCAGACTAACCAGGCCCAGCTCCCGCAGTCTCTCCTCACACGATGATATGAAGATATTTATCAGCCGCCAGCCTCTTGTGAGCAGCATTTTAAGGCCTGTGGCCTCTCCCGCCCTTTCCCGCTCGGCGGCCCGGAGCACTCCCATTTAACGTGGTGTGGAGGCTCTGCCTCTCCCAGCCCTAAGCTTAAACACCATTTGTGGGTTCAGCTGCGTGTCTTTTTGTTCCCGTGCGGCTCTTTCAGACTTGTTTTCGGCCTGCAGGGCCGGCGGGGCGGCCGCGATCCCCCCGCACGCCGCCCGCCCTCGCCCTTTGTTCGCTGAGGGGAGGGAGCGCGCGGGAGCGCGGGCGGGAGGCGGGAAGCGCGCGGCCGCCGCCAGCGTAAGGGGCCGAAGGGCGTTGCCCGCGCGGGTGCGCGCACCGCGAGGCTCCCGGGAGCGCGCACCGCCCGCCCTCCCTCCCGGCCGCGCTGGGCGGGTGCCCGGTGCAGGCGGCGGAGCCTCCGGTGAGGCTCGCGGCGGCCGGGGCGGCGGAGCCTCCGGTGAGGGTCGGCGGGGAGCGGCGGGGCTGCGCGGGGCGGCGGGCCGGGGCGGGGTGGGGTGGGAGCCGAGCCGGGGTTTCCCGGGCGGGCAGCACGGGCGGGGCGGAGGGAGGAGGGGAAGGAGGGAGGTTCGCCGCGCCCAGGCTGCCGCTGCCCGATGGCTGCGGGGAGCTGAGCGGGCTGAGGAGGAGTCGAGACCCAGCGACACCCCCTCCCCCGCGGATCCCTCCTTCCCGCTCGGCTCTGCCGCCTTCCCCGGGACCCGCCGGGCGCATCGCGGGCGGCTCCCCCGCTCCTCCTCCGCCGCCTCCTCCTCCTCCTCCGCCCCCCTTCCCTCCCCAGGCCGGCGGGACGCGGGCAGGACCGCGGGCGGCGGACGGACCGGCCCGGTTCATGAGCAGCGGCCGGGAGGGCAGGTAACCGTGTGAGGGGTGCGGGGCGGGCGGGGGTCCCTCAGAACGCGTTTCCCGCCCGCCGAGCCCCGGCCGGCCCCACCCCGGGGCCATCTTCCCTCGGCTCCCCCTCAGCCCCGCTCCTTCCCCTCCCCCGCGCTTCCTCCTCCTGCCGCACTTCTCCTTTCCCTCTCCTTTCCTCCCTTGTCCTCCCCTTCCGCCGCCGCACCGGGGGCCCCCTGGGCCGCCGCCTCCTCATCGCCCCCGTTCTCGGCGACCCCCGGAATGGCGGGGTTGGAAATAGCCCCCCTCCCCCGCGCTTCCCACCTCCTCGGGGCTCCAGCTTCCCCTAAAAAAGAAGTGTGTTTGTAGCTGGAGGAGGAGGGGAAAAAGGTGGGGGTGGGACTGATTGCCTTTCGAAGGCTTCCAGGCGAAAAGGGAGGAGACCTCGGATCTTGCGGGGTTCCATTTTTAATTATAATTACGCTGTAGTGGTCCCTGCTAGACGGTTTTGGGGTCTTGTCTTAAGCCACAAAAGGCGAGTTCCGGAGCGATCCAACCGGCAGAGGGAATATTTGGAGAGAGATTCAAGGGGAAGGAGGAAAAAAAAAAAAAAAAAAAAAGGCAATGGTGTGGCTGCTGTAATGGTGGAAAACTGATTAAGAGGAGCCGGGGGTGAGACAAACAGGGTAAGGCTGCTTCCAGCACCCCCAGCCAGCCGAGGGCTCGCAGATGGGGCTCACGCTGGGTGTGCTGGGCGAGGGAGGGGTAGGGAAGGTTTTGTTCTCGTTAGAACCGGAACCGAGGATGGATTCAAACCGCATATTTGTTCCCCCATGTATTACGGTGCTGCATATTTTTTTGTGCCCGTAGCAGCGATAACGAAGATCATGGAGGGTGTTTGCTACAATAGAAAGATGGAGTTTTCTCCTTGGAAATGTTGTTTAAAATATTGCTTCAATTCTGAGCTTTTTATCGAAAGGATTTCAGCTTTTTTTTTTTTTTTTTCTTTTTTAATCCATGCAAGGGGTATTGAACGTGTAGGGTTTTTAATCCTACAGCTTTGTAGGGAACGAAGATGTGTAAAGCCTTGCATGTAAATATGAAAGAGGTGAGGCGTTTTATTAACAAAAAAATCTTGTCCAGAAGAAAATCAGAATGATGTAGAGGTTGTTGTAAGATGTCAATTTATCATTCCTGAAGATGAACTGAAATTTTAACGAATGTGATATTTCATTATTCTCTAACAAAGTCATGGCTGGGACTCGTTTTAAACCAGGCATCCTTTCTAGGATGTGCCGACTGCCACGTTATTATGTATTGTCTCCACAGGAGGAAATAGGAGGAAAGCACTGTAAATGTAAGGCTTAAGTGATTATTGAAACAGCTTCTGAGAATAGTTGGCTCAACTTGGGGAGGCGATTTAAGACTGAAAAATTAAACGTTTTGCTGCTGTAGGATATCTGCACCTAATCGTGAGACATTTATCCCATATTTTAAGCTGATCTGGACACGAGGATGTGAATCAAGACAAAATGCTGTCGATTTGTATGTGAAATACGTGTGATGAAATGAAGATAATATGTTAATACCTAAATCCGTCCCTAAATGTGATAGATCAGAGTTTATTTCTCTCCCTTGTGCTTGAGGAGAGGAGAAGGAGAAGGGGTGATAATAGTGTAGTTGTTTTGGTGGCTGCAGATTAGCCAGGGTGTCTGTTTGATTTTCTTTTTGCTGTGAATGAATGGATCTCTCTGTGCCTGGGCCCAGTAGCTGCAACAAGATGGCGTTTGCAGCAAGGCAGCTCTCATTTTTCAACTCCTCCTCACCCCAGCTTTGCCAAACTAGATCTTATTTCGTAATTGTGTTTTAGATTTACTTTCTCATTCTCTTTGCTTTCTTCTGTTCTGGGGTGGGGGTAGGAGGAGCGTTTGGAAGATTGCTGTGAGAAATCTGTGGGTTTTTTTTTTTTTTCTTAATTTTTGTGAGCTCCTCCAGATAGGAACTAGGTGGGAGGAGTAAATAGTTTTATTGAAATGTTCACATAGGCTCTTAACTGAATAAAGGGGTGACACGATTTTCGTTTTTACCTTGCAGTGCCTGCTTAACACCACCAAAATGTCCCTGGCTTTTGTGAAGCCTGTTGCTAAAAGCCAGTTTTTAAACGTAGAGCACAGGTAGACAAAGGCTGCTGGGCCGTGGGTCTCTGCTGGCCAGGTAATCTCAGATCAGAGCCTGTGCAGACAGGTGTCTTTCTGTGACACAGGAGAGTCTCCTGTCTGCCTCAGAACACTCACCATTTGTGGAGGGTTTGAGGCTGCTGCTGACCCAGAATTACTGCCATCCTCTGGATAACTGTTCTTTTAATGGGCAGGAATAAGAAAGGCTGGGGGGTGTTAAAACAGCTCTGTGTCTGAGTAGTCTGTTTCAAAATAACACTGTAAATTTCTAAAGCCTTTTACGTGTGGTTTTTAGTATCTTTTGAGAAAAATGGACTTTTGATTTGTAGCTCCTGTGATATTTCACTATAGTGCCAAACACCTTAACTTCGGTAGCCTAAATAAAATAGCTTGGTTAATATTTGATATACTGGACTCAGGCTTAAAACAATACACTTCCCAGCAAGAAAAATAAGAAATGCTTGTTATGTCTCCTGTATTCAAGTGACCTCCAAACCTTTGATATTATCAAACATTTTACTACTGTTTATCTATTACTTAATGTATAATCAGTTGTTTGTTAGTTTATTGTAGTAACCCAGCTGTAGCTCATGCAGAAGGAAGCTGGGAACAGCAGAGCTCGTTTTTAGTTGAGGCTTGCAGTGCTGGTGTTTTTTTTTTAATAAAAAAAAAAACAAAACTGAAATTAGCTGAGTGCATTTTATTCCTCTGGTGTTTCAAGAACATTTTTTTTAAAATTAAGAATACTGTCCAATAAACTGCTAGTTCCATTGATGTTAATGTCCTGTTAAACCTTAAATTACTTGTGCAATTTTTTTGTTACCACTACTTTGGCCCTTTAGTACAGGATCAGAAAGGAGCAGAGTGAAGTGAGATTCTGCTTTGGGTAAGATAAATTACATTTATCCTTGTTGAGTCCTTGCAGCTGCTAAGTCAGTACGTAGCAAGCATCCTAGCATGAAATCTTTGACAACATGGTAAATTAAAATTCCACAGGAAATCTTAGCAGAACAGTTTTTTAAATCACCTCCATGCCTCATGGAAACGTGGAGATGCTGTATTTGGACTTGATGAGAATTCTTGTGTAAGTTATTAATGAAGTTCTGTATAATCAGGGAGTGGATAGAATTTTGTGTAGCATTATTCTTAATATCATCCCAGAAGAAACCCTCCACAGCTATTAAAAATTTTTAAACTAGTTTACTTAGAATAAGAAAACCCTTCAACTGATGCAATTCCAAGGCCCTTTAATTATAGTGGAAATATATATTGTGCTTGTAGGATGCCTTTTCCTGGAATGAAGCAAGATGTTGGCTGCACTGTGGAACTTCCTGGTGCTTCGATTTGGTCATGTGGAAAACAACTAAACTGCTTCTTCTTAAATAGTAACTTAGTTATGATTTCTCAATCCCTGTGAAACCAGATGCCAATTCATCTGAAACTTTTGTTGTTTTTGTAGATTCCTACCAGGCCTGGAGCTGTGGTTGGGGATGTTAAGCAAGTGTTGGGTTCAGCTGGTTTTACAGTTGCAGCAATAAAACCTTGGAGTTGTTAGCGCTCTGTGAAACCAGCAGTAGATTTGTCTCCTCCACGCCGGGCTCAGCTCGTGTTCTAGGCGCTGAATTGGATTAAATTCTTACTGTCCATGGATTTTGGCTCTCAGCATTAGTGGATTGGTAATTGATATTCTCAATTTTAATATCCAGTTTTAGCCATATGGCACACCGTATTGTCTCAGCAATTGCATTTAGCGCTGCTTTGTTACGAGCAGGTTGAAATGGGAAATTGGGCATTCCAGTTGTTGAATTACCCTTAGGTGAGTTGTCCTTGGAGTCTCTAATGCCTGTGGTCATGGCAGAATTTTAGATGGGGTCTTTTTTTATACAGAATTTTACTGGTTATGTGGCAAAAAAGAAATAGATAACCTTGAAAGCAGCTTGCTTGCATTAATGAAATGTTTCTTAAGCATGTGACTGAAGATAAAGTGGACATTTTTTGAAGGGAGTCTCTTGGTTGCTTCAAGTGCAGACTGAAAAGAATACATATTCCATTCAAAATGTTTTTTTTCTCCCCACTGATAAAGTTGGAACTAGCATTAGCCAAGGTCATGATAAAAAACAAAAATACCCCCAAGCCCCTATGTTTCTATTTAACATAGTGTCTCAATTTATTATTTCTTCACAGGGTGTCCAATGTGCTGGGGATTTTGTGAGTGTGGATTTGTTTTTCACCAAACAGAAATGTATGCAGAATCCATAGATACTTGAGCCAACTGGTAGTTGAGCAGAACATTAAGAGGTTTTTAAAAGCTTTGAGCTGGCTATGAGCAGTACCTTTACTCGAGATGCCAAAATAATCAACTTAAAATACTGTGCAAGGCTTCCTAGTACCAAATATGGACACTCCTGGACAGGTTTTTAGGCAGAATACTGCATTTTTATTAAAACAGTAGATGATTTCTGAGTAGAGAGAAAGGAGATGGTTAGCCTTGGAATAGAAATACACTTAAAAATAATGTTGTGAACATAAAAATCAGATCTTCTTGGCCTCTTTTTTTAACAGCTGACCTTCTAAAATGAGTTCTTTGCAATTAATATCTTGTAAGACTATTCATTTGTATTAACTACAAACGAATTAATGTATGAATGTATTAATACTTGTCCACTGCATTGATTGGAGTGATGTAGAATATGCTATGATTTGTTTCTCTTGGAATATAATGGAATATTTCTGGCTGTCTGGAGGGTTTGAGTGTACTGGTTTCAGGGGGTGATGTTTCCCTTGCCCGGTATATTCTTAGAAATGCAGGAATTTTCTGTCTTGAACCCAGCTAGGGAGTACTGACAATATTCAAGGGTGCCATCTGGAAGCAGCCAAGATGTGGTGTCTCTTGCTATGTATATCTTACTCTCAGTTTTAGTGGGGGTGCTGGAATTAGATGCCTACATGGGAATTTTTTTATGTGTTAGCCAAAAAAATACTTTTTTGGGGACGTTATGGAAGTGTAATTTGTAAGGAGCCATGGAAATAATAACTTGTAAATTCTCTGCAGGATTTTTAGTGCTGGCCTAAAGTGGCAGAAAATAGGGATACATCCAGGTGTTCCACATTGACCTGGTTATTGGTATTTGGGGGTGGACACAGCAATAAGGGCTTGGGAAAGCAGTTAAAAAGCAAATGTGGAGATATTGCTGGATTTAAGTCTTGTTAAAATCCAATAAAGAAACTCCAGCAGGTTAAAAATTGGATTCCTTTGGAAGGTGTTGCAGACATTTTGAAGACCTGGATTTGTGAATATGTTCCCTTTGTCAAATATTCTATGCTAATTAAGAATTGTTTTGTCATGAAAGGAAGACCCACAGTTATTTCTGCATTTGATGGGACTGAAGGGTTAAAATTTGATCTTCCTGTGCTGTGTCTGTTTTGGAATCCTAATAATGGATAAATGAAAATGAGGCTGAAGACCTGAGGAAGGTGATCTGAGGGAGCTTAAAGGAGACAAGCTGTAAGGTAGCTCTGTCATTGAGGGTGGTAAAGACAAGCTAAATCTTGGGAGTTATTTTCATAGATCATATTTAGAACTTGATGAGAGAAAAATTAGTAGCATATAAATACAGTGAAGGCAAAGAGGCTGATTAAAAACCTAGTTGCCATTTTAATGGGAAATGTAATTCATTTCTGCCAGTAGTTTGCCTGAAACTGCTTCATTAAAAATAAGTATATTAATTTGAGGAGGTAGAATATCAGCTTGTCAAATCAGTGCAATTTCTAAAGGTCTTATGTTTAGAAGAGAAATACATTGTAGATGTTATAAGGATTAATTGAATTGTGTATACTTAAATATTTTTTCTCTGTGTTCCTACCTTGATCTGAAGGTTTGCCTACAATTTCATGCCAGTTATGTTTATCATGTTTTTTCAGATGAGAATATTTTTGATGTCTTCTTGAAAACTGCAGTAATGCCTGCCAGCACTCCCCAAAAAAAGAAAATATTAATTATCTGTAATTAGATAGATTAGATAATTTTTTGTAGCTTTATGTAACGTGGTCCTATATTCAAAGCTATGTATAGATTTTTGTCACTATTTTAAGCTTGTTCTTTTTTTTCCCCCAGCAAAGGGAAAAAAAAAAAAGTAAAAACCAAAATACTTCTCTCTGGAAACTCAGAGTTCCATCCAAACTCCTGCATGCTGTGTATGAAAGTAGGTTTAGGGAATATTTTATCAGTTCAGATACCAGAGCTGATTTGGCTCATCCTCATTAGAAAATCAAACTGTTTGGGGATGAGGGAATAAAGGAGAAATTTCAAGGCTTTCTGGATGACTTTGAGACAGGCAGCTGTGGGTGTTGGCCTTCCCTGACAGGAAAGGATGCCTTGTCTTCTGTTACAGTAACCTTAATTACAGCAGCTGATGGCAGTTATTTTCTTTCTCAAAGAAAAAGAGTTTCTGCTGAACTGTTACAGGTGAGCTCTTCATTGTGTACATCTCCATTTTCTTACTGCATTTCTGGCTTTTTTTGCCTGGCTTGGGTTAGGTGTAGGGAACCATCTTAAAAGTCTTCTCAGGCACGTGTGCTCTGTGTTTATCCTGCCATTTCAGCATTTACTAAAATCTGTCAATAAATAGAGGTTATCTAAAATTACTTGCAAAACCATGAATTATTTGACAAGCTGAGTGGGTTTTGTTTAATTTTGTGAAACATTAAAATTTCTAACACCGATCTGACAGAAGGATCTTTAATTGTGAGCCTCAGAATTGGAGTTTAACTTGCATGGATACAGAAATACACAGGCCCAGTATTCATGGCTTGTTCTTTACTGTAAGGACTTCCTCACTGGCACATGGGATATTTTCCCAGATTTCTTTTCCTGGGGGTAGCTGGGCAGGATGTGGAGCTTACAGATGTTGTTGTTGATCACATGTCCTGTCCAGATGTGCCTTGCAAGCTTGGGGTGTTGCTGCCCTTCTGTAATCTGTGGGAAACGTGGCTTTCTTCTGGAGCTGGAGGAATTAAATCTCTTCAGTCACACAAAACACTTTGTATTCAGTGCAACTGTTTGCAGTTTTGTAGGTATTTGAGAGATTTACCTAAACAGATGAGGGATAGGAGGTGGGGCAAAGCTCCAAGGTTGAAACCATACAGAAGATGGTAGAAATGTGCCTTTTTTGTTGATGCAGAGATCCTAAAAGTCAGTGCTTGGTTATCTTCAGTAGTAAAATTTGTAAGACCAGGCAGAAATGTTCACTCTGTCAACAGCATTGATCACAAGTCCTTGAACTTACTTCTTAGTTTGAAATATGTGCAATACTGATATTTTCTAGTAAGATCTTCGTGTTGAAAGTGCAGAATGTCTGGTTTAGTCATATGTGTGAAGTTCTGTCGTGTTTAACTTTATTTAAATTATATTTGAGCTGATACATGTTGGTTAACACCAAGTGGTTCAAGGTATGTGTTGAATGTAGCAATGCTTGAATCTCAAAATAAAAAGGTAAACTTAGGTTTCAATGTCTAAAATCATAAAAAATAGTTATAACTGCATAATACAAAATTTACTACACTTTGTTTCCAGTAAATGACACAACAGAGCTAAACAGAGCAGGCCTACACCTGCCTCAAGATGCTGAGGAAAAAATCTGTTCATGCTCCTCTTGCATTTATCATTCTGCTTCCCAAAACTCTGAGGGGTTTTGTTGTTTTTCAACAAATGTGTTGGGAGGTTGGTGTGGTAATTTTCTCTGTTTGTCTAGAAAAACAAAGTAGATGTGATAGTCTGCTGAAATCTTTGGTGCTTGAAAGAAGCTGATCCTGTACTAATTGAGGAGCTGTCTTTGTTGGAACACATGTTTGATATTCCTGTTGCACATTCCCTGTGAGGTGGCAGGGCTCTGGAGATAGGCTGCTGTCTGTGTAACAAAGGTGGTGGCTGTACAAAGATCAGGAGCAGGCTGCTTGATGCTCATGGCAGTTTAATTGTGCTGCAGGTTACCAAGTCCTGCATTTCACTGCAGCTGTCAGATATTATCTGGCCACTGCCTGAAGACTCACTGTGCAAGTTCCTTGCTGAAAATGCTGGGTAGTACTCACAGAAAACAGGACTGAACAGGAACCATTTAGTAATGAATTTAAATCTTGACAAAGTAGTGAGGTCTTCAAAAGGTGCCTGAGGTGTTGGGGAAGTGGGTTTCTGTATGTGGAAACTCAAATATCATAGACACTATGGACAGTGAGGTCAGATTGGTTGGTTTGACTTAAATTCTTCTTTTCTTCTTCTAACCATGGGCAGCAGATGAAGTTTCAGGAAGTACTGAAGTTCAGCATTTCAGGAAGTGCTGTGGTTTATCCTACTGAGTGGCTCTCTGCTGCTCTAGGGTGGGGGAGCTGGTGCAGAGCTTGCTCAGGGCACAGCAGTTATGGGTGGGAGCGCTCAGCAGCTCCAGACAAGCCCCCAGTGCTCATCCAGAGGGGCTGGGCTGAGGCTCCAGGGTCAGGCAGAGCCTCAGCAGCTCCAGGGCTCAACCAGCCTACCTGGCAGCTGGGTTTTTTTCCATTAAATAGGTGGGATTGTCTTCTGATGTTTTCAGTTTTGTTCTTCTCAGTTAATTCCCTGATGTTATTTAATATTTTTTTCTATTTATCATGTTTTGCTCTATATTTTGATCACCTAACAAGATAGATGCCGTCTCCAGGAATGCAACTGCTACAGAACTTTTCAGAGAGTTAATGCAGATCCCTTGGGAAGAGGAATGTCCAAGGGTGAAAGCCAGTATTTCCTGCTGTACCTTTGTGCTTTCTGCTGTGATACTGGCCCTGGGCTGTGCTCTCCTATCAGCACTGAGCATTGTTGCCTTGTGTGTTCCCAAACTCCTCTTCTCAGTCTAATGGATTCAAGGTCTCTTGTGTTACTCGACTTTTCAGGCTCAGCCTTGCTTTTCTTGTTCTCCTGTACCTTATTTTGTACAAACAGTACGTATCAAAATACAGCAATTGGGAGAAATCAATGAGCTACTCAGGGCATAAATCACTGCTCTCCAAACTAATGGAGCTGCTTGCACGTTGATTAAAGATGGGGCATGTTGATTTTGGGGCTAGAGAATGAAGTATTGCTCAGTCTGTTTTAGGTGAAAAGATTTGAGAAATGCCATATTTTAATCTCTGCTGGATATCTTTTATCTTTATATGCATATAATATATTTTGTTGATTTTTAAGGTCCACTGAAATGCCTCTTATCTTCAGACTGGTGCTGGAAAGCAGCTGTTTTTCATGGTATAGCTAAACCCATTCTAACAGTGCTCTGTTAATCTCTTACTGAAGATCACTGTGCTGTTTGAACACTAAATTCTTATTTCGGTGAATTGACTGTATTCTGTTTTTTAGCTGGGGCTTGGATAAAGATCTTTTACATGGTTGTAAAGAATGAATATTTTGCTTTTAGCTGATCTCTGAGGCTTTGTACAGTCTGTGTAGCAGAGGCACAAAGGAGCAGATGGTTTGTTCCAATGTCTTAACTCCCCTATTTTTGTTGGGGCAGATGTGACAGCAGCTGTGGTGAGAAGGTAGTTATCAACTCATGTCCAGCCTGCCTCCAAGATGGGCTTACTTTTGTTGCTTCTGTTGGATTTTTCTCATTATTTTTGCTTCATAAAAGCTTAATACAGTGAAAGCTTGCTTGCTTTCTCAGAGTGGTTCTAAGGCAGAGCAGGAGGAAGAAGCCCTGGTTTCTGAAGTGCTCTCTCAGGATTTGATGCTGACAGCAAAAGGCATTTTGGGTGCAACTCTTGATCCGTATGGAGAAGCACAATTGAGGTTTGGTAGAACATGGACTGTCTTGTTGCTCCTGGAAGCACAGTGTGGTTCTCATTAGTGTTTCTCATTAGTGTTCTGAGGGCCTTGGTGCAGTGAGACACGGCAGCATGTGAGCTGCTCAGATCAGGGAAATGCTTCTCAGAAGCAAAGTTGGCCATAAAAGATCACTTTGGATCTGTAAATGTCTCCATTAGATCAAGAGTAGAGATATGTCAATTTGATTGGCTCTTCATCCTTGTTTTTAAATGGATTTACTTGTGAGGATGTAACAAGTAGGGGAGCTAAGTGTAGCTTTCTGGAAGTTGGTTGTATTTTTTAAAAGGGTGTAGACAGGAAGCAGTTGATTCTCCTTTGACTCAGTTGACTCTTTATTAGCTGGCATATGTAGAACAAAATGGATGATTCAGCTCCTGTTGATAAAATAGCAGAGCTAAAATGTATGGAAATCCAAAATACAATAATGGGGATTTCTGCTGATTTCCTGTGCTTATGCAGGCATAGAGTCTTACTGATTTATTTTTTGTGTTAGTGTTTTTCATGCCTATTCTGCAATATTTGTTTCTGGCTTTTTTTTTGGTGTTGTAAATAAGTGATCACATAACCCATTTCCTCCTCTAATGTAATAAATATTGTAGTGGAGCTCTTAATGTACCTGCTGATGTCACTGTGATGGTAATATCTGAACCAGCACATGATTTTTAACAAGGTGAAGATCATTCCAAGACAGATGTGTTGGCAAGCAGGGCTGAGAGAAATCCCATCCAGGCTTTTGGAACCCACTTGTTCTCTTACACTTTAATCCCTGACAGGGCAGCTGATCCACTTGATGGATTTCATTGTAGTCTTCAGGATTTTGGTAACAGGAGGTGCCTCTGCCAGGTTTTGCATCTCCCCATTCATTTATTTGCCTGGGAATTCAGTGCAGTGTGATCCAGACACACACTGGGCTCTCCTCGGCACCTCCTGGGAAATATTTGGGGAGAGCTTGAGCAGAACATCATCCTGCTTGAGAAATCCATCAATCTTTGTGAGGACTTCTGAGCATTTTTAAATCACAGAAAATGAACTGAAGACTACTTGAAAATTGGCTTACCCAGAAGTGACTTTTAAAAGACAATATTTGGATACTTAATGGGAATTCTCAAGAATTACATTTCTTAATAGGATTGCAATTTACTATAAGCATGTTCTTAAAGTGTGGATTAAAAACTTGGTTTGATACCTGAATAAACATGGTTTTGATGCTGACTTCCATTAAAAAGAAACAACTATATGAATTTAAAGTGTTTTCATTTGCTGTGTAATGATTCTGTCACCCTGGGACACTGTGAACTTCTCCTCCAGCTGTGTGCTTCCATTTCTGGCTTCTAGGAGAAAATGTTCTCTCTATAGCTTGGATTGTGACCTACCCCAAACCTATAGATTCACCTGATAGACATGAGGGATCACACATTATATCAGAAGATAATATCCTGATCCCATGGCATTTCTTGGTAATACAACAGGAATATTGCAGTCTTACTTTGGTTATTAATTATTAAAGCAGGACTGCAATATTCCTGTGGTGCATGTGCTCTGCCCTGCTTAGGTAAACACAGATTCTGGTGGCTTTGCAAATGAAGTGAAAATAGCAGTAAAAAGTGGAGGTTCATGATAAAAGAGTTGAAGGAAGCAATGAAAAATGACAGTTGAAGTCAGAAACAACTGTTCAGTTACTGTAAGGCTCTGCAGATAGAAGCATCTAGTAATAAATGCTTAGTCATTTCTCTATTGGTTAATTAATAGTAATTTATTCTACTTCAGTGCTGCATGTGTTTTGTTTGTCAGTCTGAAGGGAGATGTCTGGTAGTATGTGACAGCAAAATTGCTTGGGTTTGGATAAGGGGATACTTTAGGAAGTGACAATTTTCAGTGACTTTTTTTCATAAATGTAGCTAGAAGTTGATGCATAAGCAGATTCTAAGTTCTTACTCTGGTTTTGGGGTTTTTACATTCTTTTTAAATGGTAACATCAGGAAAGAAACAGTAAAAACATCCCTGCCTAGTTGGATAAAATAGATGAAGTTATCTATAAATGTGTGGCTCTTCAGAAGGCCTAACTGCCTAGGAATGAATTTGAATAAAATCTAGAATATTGGCTTATTGTGATTTAATAAATACAACTTTGTTGAAAACTTCCACTAAATACCAATAATTTTTGTTCTTAAAATAAGTTAACTTTCCATGCCTGCTTCTTTTCAGGAAGTATAAAAATGCTCTTAAATGGGAATTTCTTTGAGAGGAAGACAGAAGAGATGTAGTTAGGAAATGTTTGGGCTTGGGTCACCAAAGTACCAAGAGTTACTAATATTAGTGAACTACTTCAAAGATCTTTTAAGACCCTTCTTTTTAAAAAGTGTTATTTTAAGCACTTGGCTTTAGGCATCTGTTAAACTTGTAATATCACTTCTTTTAGTTTTTTACAGAAATTCTCTGCTGTACCTCGAATATTAAAATGATTTTTTTTTAATAATGCACATGGCTTCCAGATGCATTTAGAAAGGATTAATGAAATGACCTGTTAGAGTCCAGATTTTTATGCTTAAATATTACATCAGTATGATTCTTTTTTTAAATGTAGGTCATGGGATTAGCATCAGGAAATGTGAGTATTTTGGCAGCATGGGATTGTGTCTGCCATGAAGACAGCTGGAGTTTGTGCAGTGGTGCTGGAGGAGGAGACACTGAGCACTTCAGAGCTGTTTGTTGCAGTCATGTGTCCTGCCATGATCTTAGCATTGTTGTCTGCTTGGTAGGCTGCTATTTTGAGAAAGTGGTAAACTATCCAAAAGGTTGATTTTCAAGGACTTGTTAAACAGAGGGAGGGATGACTCCTTGGAAAATGGAGGCATGCAAGCAAGAGCTGATGGATTATGCATGATTAGCATTTTGGTGCCTTTCAGTAGGTGTTGTGTTGTGTTACTGTGTGGTAACAACCTCTGGCATATTGGGGAATTTGAACACTGAAGTTTAACTTTTATGGTGAATTATTCATGTTCTGTAGCAGTTTTGGAGGAGACAGAAATGCCCTGTTCCTCTGAGACAGTGGTTCCAATTTGGGACTTTGAATGTGAAAGTGCCTTGCTGAATTTGGGTTTTGCAAGGTCTTTCAAGGTTTCCAGATTTGTTAATATTTTGTTTCTTCCCTTAATTTTCTGAAATAAAAGCTTAATTTTATTTTTTTCTTTCTTTTTTTTTTTCTGAATAGCAGCACTATTTATGATGGATGGGTTTGTTCTGGGTTTTTTGTTATTTTTGTGGGAGTTTGGACTGTGAAGTGCCAAATTGAAGCAGTGAGGCACTTGTGAATTGCCTCAGTGCCTCACTGCAGGCAGTTTGGTGGATTGGAGGCTGTTCCATGTAGGTCTGTTCTGCCTGGTTTTTCCTGTTGTATGTGCTGCTTTGTGTGAATGAGGTTACAGGATAAAGGAATGTGGCCAGAACTTTGCCAGGACCCTAAAACTGACCTTTTTTCTTTAGCCAATAATTTTCCTGTGTTCTGTGCAGCGAGGAGAATTTTTTTTATTCCTAATGTGATCTTAGATCCATCGAGCTGAGTAGAAAAAGTGCACAAGTTTCTTCAGGAGGAAAGCATTTCTGGACTTCTTCTACTTGAAACAAAACACAAAACTCTGAAACTCAGCATCAGTGACTCTAGAAATGGAACCTGTCATTCCATATTGAGCTATAGGTAATAGTGAAGCACTGATGAAATCAGGTTGTTGAGTTGCAGCTATTTTTAGCTTGTGTAATTATCATTTTAGTCACACACTCCATTGAAAATGGAAATTTGTGAGCACTCCAGCCAGCCAACGTGGCTGCTGTAAGATGAGCATTAACACTGATCGACCTGATGCTTGTTTTGTGTGTACTTCCCACTAATATATGGAAAAATGTCTACTGAGCACAGCAACTGCTTCAGCTGGGAACTTGGCAATTCTTCAGCTCAAGAAGCAGCCAGTACCTCCCACAGAAACATTCAGCTGTGCTGGCCTTGCACGACACAAGTGCTTTCAGGAAGTTTTCGAAGGAGTTGTACAATCTCCTGTTGTCCCTAGCAGGGTGAGCTCTTTGGCAAACCTGTTAGGAAGGTACTGCTTGCTTTTCAAAGTTTGTGTGCTGGGAAATTACAGACGTGGCAGATGGTTCCCAGAAAGGAGACTTCAAATAAAGGAGGAGTTGTATCCTTTTGCTCCGGCGTATTTAGATTTATGGATTTGGAATTATTAATTTTCTATTTCTCTAGGTTGGACTTCAAAGCTGCCCTTGGAGGAGGGGACAGCAAAGACTTGGCTTTCTGAACTCCAGCTCTGCACTCCCCAAGGAAATTCTGAGCTGGAATTAACTAACTCTTGGAGGGGCACATGCAGATCCTGAAACATCCTTTGAGCTTCCAGCTGTCTGCTAGAGCACTTAATGTTTTTACTTAGTCATTAAACTGAAGATGGGAATTTTGGGGGGATTTTTTTTTATTCAGAACAATCTTGAAAGTTTAAATTTGAGACTTAATTACTGTTGCCTGGTGGCACATTGGAATTTCACTATGCTGGCAGTGCTTTGGCAAGGTGCTTGTAATCTCTTGGGCATCTAGCTGCTGTTCTGTGATAATAATCAGCTATGTAGACTGTAAGAAATGATTTTAATAAACTAACTTGCAGTTGCTGTTTCACAGCCATTATCTCTGCCTCATAGGTGATATATTACAGTGCTGATGTTGCTGGGTACCTGTGCAAGAGCTAAATTAGGAACTGCCTGGCTCCATCCAGCCATCCCTGCTGGCTCAGGGGGGCAGAGCAGCAGAGCAACTTCACTTGAAATTGCTGGTTGATCTTAATAGTGATACTGAGGTTTGCTCGTAGGTTTTTGGATAGTTTGAGGGTTTTTTTGTTTTTTTTCTTCCCCTCCAGTACAGTTATTTTTGTTTGAGTGCCTTTGTGCCACTCTTGCAGGAGGATGTGTTCTGCAAGACATTTTTAAGATTCACGTGGTGTAATGGTCATGAAAATCAGTTTTTACCGGTGTTGGTTAAGATCCATGTTAAGCTGTGTTGATAAAGCCACTCAAATACCTGTGTATACATGGATTGCATCCCCACTGAACATATCTCCCAGCTTCTCCACATTCTTACAGCAGGGACAACTGCTGGGAGTCCTGGGCAAACCTCATCCCAGGTTTGAGCCAGATCCTCAGTATCTTCTCTGCTGCCTGGCCCCACATCATTGTGCATGAATAGCTGGTGTGTTTTAAACACAAGGATGCCTTTGCAGCAGTTCAGATATTTAGCCTTGGCATTTAGTCAGTGTGTGTGTCAAGCAGTCTTGAGAAGGCCAGAATTACATCCAGAATATTTGGGGTTTAAGTCTCTCGTTGAATCCATAGGTCAAGAGAAAAATGTGTTTATCTGGTTAATGGCTTTGGAGAGGCTACAGTGAGTGTGTTTAATCTGCTTGGGAAGTTGCTCCATTTTGGAGGGTTATTCAGATTTCCTGTGATTTTAAAATATTTCAAAATGCTTTCCATACTCTTCCAAGTCCTTTTTCTACCTTTTCTTCCTGCTTTCCCCAGCCTTACTTAAAAAGTTGGGGTATTCTGCAGAAATCTTCTTCATATGTAGACTTGTACCTGGACTGTGCTGGAGTTGAGATGAACTAGGTTGGTGAGGAGCTTGGAACACAAGCCCTGTGAGGAACAACTGAGGCAGCTGGGATTGTTTATCCTGGAGAAGAGGAGACTCAGAGGTGACCTTATTAATCTTACAACTCCTGAAAGGGGGCTGTGCTCAGCTGGGGCTGGGTTCTTTCTCCAGGCAGCACTGACAGAATCAGAGGACACAGACTCAAGCTGCACCAGGGGGAATTCAGGTTGGATATTGGGAAGAAGTTTTTCACAGAAAGGGGATAAAGTTCTGGAATGTTCTGCCCAGGGAGGTGGTGCAGTCCCCATCCCTGGGTGTGTTTAACAAAGCCTGGATGTGGCACTGAGTGCCTGGGCTGGGTTGGACTCGATGGTCTTGATGATCTCTTCCAACCCAGTGATTCTGGGAATTCTGTGAGATTTTAGGCTGGGTTGTCAGAGTGACTGCTTCAGTGTCTGTAAAGAAAAAAGGATGTTGGGCTAGCAGCAGTCAGGGAGGGAAGCTTTACCCAGAAATGATGAAGCTTTTGACTTGTGGAGTTCCTTTACTCTCTTTTAGCCCAGATGGCTGTGCTGGTTCTTCCCTTGCAGCAGGAGGCTGTGGGCATGTGGGGACACTGGGAACACCAGCCCTGTGTGGGGCTGGCTCTCCTCCAGCTGCTTTGGTGTGATGGTTTAACCACTTGAACCATGCTCCCAGTGTTCTGTGGAACTTTTTGTTCTCTGCTGTTTTTGAAACCCCAGTTTTTGGTGTCAAGGACCTGCAGCTCTGGGCACAGCAGGGCTGGCAGGGCAGCGTGTGGAGCTCCTCACAAGAACTCCTTACTGAGCCGCTGCTGCGGTGCGGGGAATGAACTGGCCTCTAATTTTCATGTTGCTTTTACCAGGCTACATTTTAGCTAAAAATGGAAGCTTGTGGCAATGCAGATCTTTTTTTCATGAGTAGCTTGTCTGCTTTTGTCCTTAAATGAGCTCCATCTTTAAGGTAGAATTGAAAATATCTCGGTTGCCAGGACTGCGTTCTGCGAGCATCGCAGGGTGCTTTCAGCATCCTTGAGTAGAAACTTAACCCTGTGAAAAATAAACTCAACTTCTGTGGAAAACTTTGCTCTTATGCTTCCTTCCTCTTCTTTCAGGCTGCTTAAAGTGGCTTTGTTTTGTTTTTGTTTTGTTTTTTGCAGAAGGCATATGAAATCTGCAACACCTCTCCTGCATTAATGAGGGTGCAGCACAGACAATAATGGTGTGTGGTTTGGCCTTTGCTATTGTGTATTCTGGGTGCTCTTAGTGCGCCAGCATAAATTTACTTGTTTACATTTCAGGTGATTCTTTCAGCATTTCATTAGATTTCATTATCTCTGTAGTGGGGGCAATTTTTTTTTTCCTGTCAAGACTTCTGAAAGTTGACTGGAGTTGCTCTGTTTTCAGAACTTAAAATGGTCATGTCATGGTTTTGTGTCTGGGGAGTGGAGTTTGGCCTCTAAGTGTGAGTTACTGTTCATGTCCCAAAGTGTGTTGTTCTGGCAGTAACAAACAAAACTGCTTACTCTGTGATGGTTTCATAATCACAGTATTAAAATGTTTATCTATAAATGAGCTTGGGTGAGGATGATCCATATCCTAAGTAGCTTAACCTCCATACCAGACACTGAAGTGGTTTGTAAATTCTCTAGCTTGTAGTGAACTGTTAAATCAGAAACATGCATTTTGTGTGAGATTTCAGTTGGAAGTGTGTGGAATTTTAGGCTGGCTTTCTGATTTAAGGTCATTTTCCTTCAGTACATTCTTGCTTTGTGCTCAGAATAATCTCTGCTGTCCTCCTGCAGCAGCTTTGAACACTGAGGGGTCCCCTGGCATCACCCCCAGCCCTTGTCTTGGTGTATGACAGAGCCAGATCCAGGTGTTTGGGATGTAGAAGTGGTTGTCACTGTTTCACATCTTGGGGTGAACTGAAATATTGCTTTGTGCTGCCTGGGGAAAAAACTGTTCCAAAATTTCTTACATTTTTGCCCTTGCTGCAAAGCCACTTTGTTAAACCAGTGCAGTCCAGCCTGTGAGGGAGTTCCTGAATGTGTCAATTCTTTTTGTACTTTCTGATACCACGAGTGATTTAAAGTTGTAACTCTTCCAGAAGAGCGGTGTGCTCTCCCTTGAGCTCATTAGTAGGAGGTTTATGTAACTTCTTCTGATAAAATAGATATCCTGGTATTTAACTGTGCTTAGAAGGCAAATGGAGTTCAGGGACAGGATTGAGCAGAAATAATTCCAGTGTGTTGAAAATGCTGCTTTGGGGGGGAGCACTCTGTAGTACTGTACGAGTGAGGCTGTGTCTTCTTCTCATCCTGAATTCTCTCAGAGCATGGACTTCTCTGTCATTAGGGCAGGAGAATGATCTCAGGGATTGCAAGAGTGTTTTGGGAAAAGAAGGTCAAAATGAGCTGCTTGACACAGGCTCATCTTTTGGTTGTGTTACAGTAAATAAAACTGTGGCCATTTCCTTCGTGAAGGCAGGCCAGCTGCTCAAGTTAGCTAACAGAAATAGTCTGCACTTTGGTAGTTTGATTTCTGTTAGATTTGTTGAGAAATCGGTGCTTTTCTGTGGTAATTACATTAATTTGTGGTTTTTGTGTCTTTTTTTTCCCCAGAATTTACATGTTTGACAGCAGAAGTTGGCTTTCTACTGTAGTGAGAGAAAATGTAAGTAGAGAAAAAAGATGATTTTTTTTTCTAGTCCTTGAGAAACATCCTATTTTGAAAAAGTACTTAATTCAGATTTTTGGCTGTTCATCTGTGCAAACCTAAAGTCCATGTTTTCTCCTTTAGCATGTGTATTCTTGTGTCAACAGGAAGGATTTTAAAATGGCCAGGAAACCTGCTAAATAATAGATGTTAGTGCCTGCCTCTGTCAGAGAGGGAACTGGCAAAGCAGAGGGAGACCACAGATGAAACTGTTTCATCTCAGTGGGGCAGGGAACTGTAATAAATAAAATGATGAGAATAGTCATTCTCTCATGAATGAAAAATTACTTCTCCACCATGTTTGACAAAAGAAGGCCAAATTTCTTTTGAGCAAAGTGGATCTTGTCAGAATGTTCTTTTCAACGTGTCAGTGCTATTTAAACAGAACCTAACAGTTTCAGAGTTTATATTCTGTGTAATTGTAATTATTACTATTGTTCTTTCAGCAGTAAAATCTTCATTACCTTCCAGACTTTAGCTTGAATGTCTGTGAGGAACATTGCTAATTGGCCAAGTATTTACTGAGTTAAATCTGATATTTTCAATTACTGGATGTTTACTGGTTTTCAAAAGGCAGGCAGCAGGCTTTATTCCTCTGCCCAAATCTCCCTCTGGATCCAAGGGGACCCTGAATTTTATCTTCAATTTTAGCTCATATAAATGAGAGAAAGAACATCTCAAATTTGTTCCACCAGCAATTCTGATCTCACTGCATTTCCCACAGAATAAAAGAGAAACAAGGAATCCATCTCTGCTCCTGAAAACAAAAAGAACCCTCAGCTTTTCAAAGGCAGAGTGACGTCAGCTCACTGTAACTAACAGTGAGTTGTGGATAATTCCTTTGTCATTGTGAAAATGTCCAAGCTGCTGTGCATGTTGCTAATAGGATTTGTGGTATCTGCTAGATTAGCACAGCTTCATTTAATCAGATGTCCTGCTCTGGGACTGTCTGCTGGCCATGCTGGGAGCTCCTTGTTAAGGCTGCAAAGGTTGGGCTCTGCTTTTGCAAATATTTTGCTTTTCATCCATGTTGGAGTGATGGGGATTGGCAGGAAAGAGGTTGAGGGAACAAATGTCAGCCAGCCTGTTCATGGCAGAAAAGGGATTTGCTAAACCTCCTTAGAAAGTTACTGTGCTTGAGTAAAATATGAACTATTTCGTTTAAACCCTCTGTGTTACCAGACTTTGCATCACAGTGGCTTGGTGGGATTGTGTTAGGCTGTGCTAAAAATACCTTGTGGCAAGCAAAGTTTGACCAGCAAGGGATAGAAATCCAAAATATTTGACTTAATGATAGCTGTGATTTCAAATGTGGGTTTTTTTCTTTTAATCTGTAGAAATTCTTGTCAGGACAGAGGGTGGAAGACTCCATCCTTTTTTTTTTAATAGGAATGGTTTAAGAAAATTAAATTAAGAAATTTTTAGTAAGCATTGCTTCATTGCTGTTTCCAGCAGAGGAATTTCAGAGAGGAATAATATTTAACAGTGTTTGGATGAGTTGTATTCAGCTCTCAAGCATCAGGCTACAAATAAATGTGAGGGTGTTAATGATACCTTGGTTTCTGTAACTGGATTTAATTGGATAAACACTTGGAGCTGTGGAAAGGACACTGGAGTTGTTGTAATGAAATGAGTGAATTGGAGTTCTTCCTCAGCCTTTGAATTTTTCTGTCACTGTTTTTGGAGCAGTGAGTGAATAATTCTTATTCTTTAAATAAGAATTAGTCCACTGGGATCCTGACTGTATCTCCATTTGCAGGAAGCACATGGAAGTTCTCTAAGGCTTCCTGCAGTTGAAAATTCAGTGCAGAGCTGTTGGACACATCTGACTGGACCTTCCACAGGAATACAGCTCATGTTAGAGTTAGAGAAAAGCAAACCTTGAGCTGTTCCTTTGACATAAATGATGTGATCAGTCCTTTTGACACAGCTGAATTGTGAAGTTTTGTTGTGTATGGAAAGTAACAAATCAGGCAAAGTCAGATTATTTTCCTGTATGGGAAACAGGAGCAAAGTGACTCTTCCATGGGTACCTGGTCAGAAATGAGGGACTGGGGTCATTGGAGGAGGGAATGCCCTGAAGTGCACAGCTTGTTATCCAGCAAGGGGAGAATTACCCACAAGGTGGACTGGTCAACAGGATTAGGGGAAATAAGCTTAGACCAGAGACACTTAAGCGCTTCAGCCCCTGGGAAGGTCTTGAGGGGGTTGAAGAAAGTGAATGTTATTGCTGAGAAGCTGCCT
Source organism: Fringilla coelebs (assembly GCF_963513975.1). Classification (NCBI taxonomy): domain Eukaryota; kingdom Metazoa; phylum Chordata; class Aves; order Passeriformes; family Fringillidae; genus Fringilla; species Fringilla coelebs. The sequence continues at coordinate 8,198,632 of NC_140048.1, forward strand.
GCAGGGACACACTGACATAGTCCAGAGAAAGTGAGGTAAGCAGGAGTCTGGCTCCTATTTCTGCACAACTCTGGGGGAATTTGGGATAAAGGAGTGTGGAACTTGAGGAGTGACTTTTTTTCTTGAGGTTTGCTTGATTTGGAAAAAATGCAGTAACTTCTTTGACAAGTCCAGAAATAGGATCATCATCCACATCAAGCTTACAGATTCTTCTAGAAACCTTCTTGTAAAACAGGGTTAAATGCCTTTAGAACATGCCAAGAAATAAAATTCTGTTTCATGATACTCAATTGTGCTTGTTTGTGATGAGCAGAGGCTGTTCAATATATGGCCCATGTCTGTAATATAAAGAAATCTGTATAAAATTTCCCATGTATCAAGAGTGAGAATGGATAAAAGCATTTTTTCCCCATACCTTCTTCTGACCTTCCCTGATCTCCTTAGTCTTTTAAAGATACTTTTTCACAGTACTAGTAAGCTCTGATTTACAGTATAGCTAAAAAAGACATGGGAGGCTGGAACCCTTTTTTCCTCTCACAGATCTCATATTTCTACCATAAATTCAATGGTCTAAAACTCAGTATAAAAGAAATAGTGGAACAGCCAAGCTGGTTTGCTGTTTGTCCCATAAATTTTACAGTTTGCTTCAGAGAACTCCTATATTTTAAAGCTCTTGGCTGCTGTAGGATTGTCATTTCCTGAGTGAGTTCAGTCCTGTTGGCAGGAATTAGCACTTCCTGTTGATGTTGAAACAACAAAGACTACAAAGAGAATGTGGAAATGTGCTTTAAACAATTCCTATGGATGCTGACAGAAAGGCAGTGCAGGGTTTGGAGTTGCTTGGAATGCATAGTGGGAATTCTCAAAGTGGATCTCTCTTCAAGGTGGGAATTTAGATGGATACAAGATGGGAAAATGAACTTTCTCAGTGTGACTTTCTTCCTAGGATAAGGGTTCATCTCCTTGGGCCTCTCCCTGTTCCATGCAAAGCTTTGTTTCATTTAAATGCAGGAGAATTCTCTCTCCTAGTGAACAAATTCTGCAGAAATAAATGGGTGCTATTTTAAGGAGAGCATATCTGCTCTGACTGACGTGAGATTATTCCTCCTATTGTATTTTTAAATAAAACTGCATGTGAAATCTTCAGTGTAGTTCCTTGTACCTGCAGCTGGAATTCTTGGTGTCCTGAGTCTTTATTGCAGTCTCATCAGTGAGTTGCTGTGACCTTGGGCAGAACACCAAAGTTTGGGAATTTCTTGCTCTGAAATAGGAATGATAGAATCTCTAAATTCTTTGTCTGGAGTGATCAATATTTGCTTAGTAGGAAGTGGTCCCATGTATTAACTCAGAGAATGGCAGAAATGGAAATTAAGAACCTGAAAGATCTGAAAAATCAGTTTATTCTTAAATTAAATCCTTTATGACAAAAACAGTGCATTAGTGTTTCACCAGGTGTGTGAGCTGCCCAGGAGCTGCAGACATGCTCAGAATTCTAACAGATAGCCAGCCCAGAGTGTTTGTCTGAGATGCAGAATGAACAAAACATCTTGAGAAAACAAAAGAGCACTCCACAGAAAAGCAGGATAATGAAACACTCAGGATGGGTTTTATCTAAGCTGGATTTTGGGCTGAGCTGACCAAGCAATCTTAAAGGGGCTTAGAGATGACCCTGGAACCAGAAGAGAGAAGGAAGAGAGCCAGTTTCACAACGAAGTGAAAGGGCCTTGAAGTTGTGTGAGTGGAGGTTTTGGGAGAGAAGCCAACTAAAATTCCTTTTCTAAGATACTGTGGGTTTCAGAAAAGAGGAAAAAATGGTAAATGATGCTGTGACAAGATCTGGCATCTGTTCCTAGAGGTTTTCAGTTTGGAGTAACTACTATGGAGAGAGCTACAGCCTAAGTCTGGTTATGGGGGATAGAAATATTTAGGGAATATTGAAGTCTAAACTATTTTGGAGCTTCTTTTAACAGTGATGTTCGTTCTACTACTCTTAATTTACCTTGACAGTATGTTCTGTGTTATTGTGGCTGCATAAAAATTTGGAAGTTAACCTCATCTTTCTCCTTGGGAAGGGCTTTAAGAGGAAAACAAACCCCACATGCTTGCAAAGATAAATAAGCTGATTAAATCTTAACAGAATAATATGTAAAGCTGCTAGCAAAGCATTTCCTTTCTTTAATGGTAAAGGGTCAATTCTGGCTCATAAAATGTTCTAAAATCACACATTAGCAGTGTCAATTTATAAACTCCAGGTGTTCTGTGTAGTATTTGAAATTAGAACCAATTAATCTTGTTCTGCAATAAAAGATAAAATTCATCAGCATCTTCCATTGCTATCAAGCTGCAGAGATTTTAAACAAAAAGTTAAGGAACAGCTGAGTTGGGGATGTGGAATGCTGGAGAAAATGCCAACAGTGTCTTTCTGGAGCAGAGATTTCAAAGATGAGTTGTACATTTCATAGGAAATATCCATATGGTTGTGATATTGGGGAGCAGCCCAAGAGTTGAGCAACTCTGAAGGCAAAAGCTGAGGTGGTTTCAGTGGTTGTGATGTTTCCTAGAGCCTCTGTTTGCTGGCTCTATAAAATATTGTAATTTGGTGCCTATGGATACTGGGAAAACAGAGCCTTAGAGGGGAGAAGTGTCTGATGGATGTGGTTTCTCAAACTCCTGCCCTCAACCCAGCAGAGAAATCTCTGGTTTTACTCTGACAGCGCATCGTGTTACACTCAGACATTTCAGCAGTTACCAAATAAAACCTTGAACATTTGTGAGTGATCTCCTTTTCTCCAGTTAGCAGAACAAAATTTTTCATAACTGTGATGTTGCAGACGGTTCTTAGAGCATTTTGCAGGTGCTTGTGTCAGTGTAAATCCTTTTTCTTTTCTGGGAGGATTCCTTGCTCTGCTCTGAAGAGCTGCAGGGAAGTTCTGACCTGCATGTCTGAAATTGGTGTTACCTGCTTACTCGGTCTTGGACAACTTGAATTTATACAAAAATGAATCAGAACATGAAAAAAAGGAATGAAAAAAGGAGGAGGCCTGGAGGACAGAAATAAGTCCAAATTCTTTTTTATTTCCTGGGGCTGGAAGCAAAGCACATCCATTTGTGCCAACACCTTACGCTGAGGAGATTTCAGACACACATTTCCACCTCTGCTCCTGTGTTTATAAATCAGTGCCATTTTTTTCAAGTTTGAAGCGGTTGAAAGGATTTGTAATTTCAAACTCTGCCTTCTCTTAATTGTCCTGCTTGTGACCTGTTTTTCAGATTTCTGGTTGTTTCAGAGGTGGCAGTGGAGCACACCTTTAGCACAGGAAAATGAGCGAGCTTGACCAGTTACGCCAGGAGGCCGAGCAGCTGAAAAACCAAATCAGAGTATGTATTGTGCCTCAGCACAAATGAATGTGTCCTGAGCAGGACAGAAATGATGCCTTCAATGTTTCCCCAATGTCAGAGTTAATGAAGAAAGGGCAAGCACATATGGCTGCTTTAGAAAATTACTTTTCGGTCTTTTATATTGCTTAGAAAATAATAGTTACAGAAGCAATGCACAAAATTGCTGATGAAAATGAATGTTTACTGAAGTTTGTCTGAGCTAGGGCATAACTAAAGTTTAAAAAACTGCTGAAAATAAGGTCAGTGATAAAGTTTGTCAGAGCTTTGTCCAGTAAGTTCTTAAAAACCTCTGAGGCTGGAGGCTGCACAGCCTCTCTGAACAAGCAGTTCCACTGCTTGAGTGACTTTGTGGTGCAAGTCATGTTGCCTTTCTTCCAAAAGAAGAAGAAATTTCCAAGTTAAATGCACAATGTGTGTTGACAGCAGGCAGTGTGTTATGGTAATGCTGCTGTTAGGATGGCTCCTCTCTAGGTGACAAGCAGAAATGTTCTCTGAACCTTGGGGGCTTAATCAACTTGTTAAAACAGAGAAAGAAATGTACAGAACTCCATCCAATTTCTCTGATTTCCTTCTCTTGCAGGATGCTAGGAAAGCATGTGCAGATGCCACCCTGGCTCAGGTAAGAATTTCAGAGTTTAACAGGAATTAAGAAAATGTTTCCTTTACAAAAAAAATGCTGTGTAAAAAGGTGAATGCAAGTGAATCTGGTTTTGCCTCCTGTAGCAATTTTTTTTTTTTTATTTTGCCTTGGGTGTTTTCTTCCAGAAATAAGTACATGTTTGTCCAGTTCCTGAGAGCAGTGGCCTTGAGCAGAGATTTCTTGGAGTGACTCAGGGCACATTTCTGCTGCTTAATGGAAAATAATGCTCTGCCCTGGGGCTGGGAGCAATACTGTTCCTACCCTGATAATCAGAACCATAAGGCCTGCTGAGGTTAAACTTCTTCAATGTCTGCCACATTTATCTGTGCAGGAGGAGAAAACCCAGATCAAAGGTCTGAAATCCTAGAAGTCTAAGAAGATATGACCTAAACAAAACAATTTCTGGGAGTGTTTTTAAATGCAACAGGCTGTTTGTGTGGTGTCATAAAGACTTACTACTTCAAATGACGTCACTTGTGAATGGGCAGTTGAAAAAAAAAATCAGAATTGAGAATGTGGGGCTGTGGGAACTGTGTATGAGATGTTACTTGAGAAGATGAAGGGAAGAACTGAGTGTGTGACCTTGTCCTGTTTCAGATCACAGCCAATATCGACCCCGTGGGGAGAATCCAGATGCGCACCAGGAGAACACTCCGGGGACACCTGGCCAAAATTTATGCAATGCACTGGGGGACTGATTCCAGGTGGGTACAAAGCTGGCTCACCTGGCTCCACTGCTCTCTAGAAAGCTGCACAGGCCTTGGAGCCCCACATGGAATTGATAACTCTGAGAGAGGAGTCAGAAACGCTGAAGGCCACAATTTTCCTCCGTGCTTTTGTAATCCAAGTCTACATTTGATACCAAAATCCCACTCCTTGTCTACTTGCCTGAAAAATACTCTAGTGGTACCACATGAATTCTGAGGAACTGTGAAATAAAGTAGATGCCATTATCAGTTGTCTTTTTTCCCTTTCCTGTTCATTACTGATTAATTGCCACTGGTACCAGCTGCTTTCATTCTCTTTTCTTTACAATGTTCATCACAAAGGTGTTCCTTGGCTGCCCACAATGATTGTGTTTCCCTGCTGTTTCCTCCCTAGGCTTCTAGTTAGTGCCTCCCAGGATGGCAAACTTATAATTTGGGACAGCTATACTACAAACAAGGTAAGGCCAGCTGATCCATTGCTGTGTAATTCAGTTGTGCAAGCATCAGAAGGAACTTGCCCATCATCAGTTTGGCTCTATTGCTTTCCTAGTCCTAAATCCAAATTTTGAATTCTCTAAAACAATCAAGTTGTATGTAAAGAACCCAGCAGTGTGAAAATGTGCACCACCAATGGAGAGCAAGGAAAAGCTTCCTTCTAAAGAATGTTTTGATTTGTTTTGATACTGCAGAAAAGTGATTACCAGAGAGTAGGCAGTGAGAGCATCTTGCACCAGAAGGGGCAGAGATTTTGGCATAGCCAGATTAATTTGTTGTCTGCAGTGAAGTCCTGGAAGACCTGACATGTTCTAATGAGTCATCACTTCGTGGCTGCAATCACATGAGGCAGTTCAGGACTACTTTTACTTTCATTTGACAGTGATTGGTATTTACTGATCATGGCCACTGTTACAGGGCTGGCAGCAATTCCCATGTAGCTCCTTGTGGTTGACAGAGCTGCTTGAGTCTGGTGCATGGAACTGATTTTATTCTGAATAAATTTTCCTAACTTAGCTCTTTGTAGCATTAAAATCAATGTTACCAGTGCATTGGAGCAAATGGCATCACTTGACTAAAAAGTTAATATAATATGGTTTGCAAATCAAAAATAAACCCTCTCATTTTTACCTTCATCCTTTGACCCCAGCCTGCAGGTAAATGTCATCTAAATTACTGTGACTGCTGTAGGATGGTAAAATCATCACTGCATCCATGATTTCTGTATTGATAGCTTCAGTTCTTACATCAATGCTAATGAATCCATGCAATATTATTTTGGCAGTTCCAGAACACACTGGAAGTAACACAGTGTTGTCATCAATTTGATCTTGGCCTAATGATAAAATAAAACAGCTCAAGTGAATATTCCAAATAGTAGAGACCATTGGAATATTCTAGACTGCATGGTAGAAGACTTCCAAAAATGAACTGGTTGTGGTTTTAGGACAGGGTTGGGGTTTTTTAACTGCTCTTTGCTGCAGGACCACTGATTCCTGACTGTTCCTTTGCTTTTAATGAAATTTTTCCTTAAGAAATTCAGCCCCATTGTTAATATTGCATGAAATATCACCGTGTCTAAGGGCACCAGCCCTTCCTAAAGACTGCATGAACAAATTGAAGGGGTGAGCACAACGAGTTAACAAGACAGAACAGGTTTAGCTTCTATAATTATCTAAAAAAAGTTCTTTGAGCAGAGAATGACAAGGAAACATGGGGTAGTTATTTAAATGTGAAGCTTGATTGCTTGCAGTGGGTTTCCAAAGAAGGATTTAAGTGGCAGTGGAAGCAGCGATTTCCTTACTTGTTCATTCACAGCATCTAAGGCTGGAATTGGCAGTTTTGCTGACTGTGCTTGGAAGTCAATATTTTCCTGAACCTATAATAAACCAATAGTAATCAGAGCACTGAAATGAAATAATTCACTTTGGACTAAAATTGCTGATGAAACTGGATTCAGGAAAAGCAAATCTGAGGTTTTATGACGTCACTGCTCGTTCTGACGAGCTCCGTATGCGAGTTACCCTCAGAATAGTTCAGTACTCAAACAGCTGTTTTATTCTTGCTTCTCTGCCAAAAAAATGATGCCTGTCTTGAGAGACAGGTGAAAAACTTCCTTTTGAGTGCAATTTCTGCAGCTGAAGGCCACTGCTGTCTGTGTTTCAGGTGCATGCGATTCCCCTGCGCTCCTCCTGGGTCATGACTTGTGCATATGCTCCCTCTGGGAATTACGTGGCTTGTGGTGGGCTTGACAACATCTGCTCCATTTATAACTTGAAAACTCGTGAAGGGAATGTCCGTGTCAGCCGTGAGCTCGCTGGGCACACAGGTGGGTGCTGCTCAGAGTTACCTCAGCACAGTGAAGATGAAAAAAAAAAAATCCTTTAAATATCATTTCCTACTAACTTCTTTTCTCAGGCAGGAGCTTAGCTGCAGCTGCTTGGTTTTCAATATTTTTTTAAACAGTTTTTCAGCTGTAAAATTGAACAGATCTTATAGCTAGGAGTTGATGTTTGCAGGTTTTCATATTTTCTGCTGTAGTTTGAATTCTGTGCTTTGTGAAATGGAGGTGGTTGGCAGGCAGGCTGATTCTGTAATCAGAGTGGTTCCACTGATGGTTTGGCAGATGGGATTTCAGGAAAAAAGATGCTTCAGAGCATTCAGATGAACTTCTTTGATGCTGCTGTTTGGCAACATCCGATGTCCACGCTCAGGTCTTTGTACTGACCAGGAATGCAGTTTGTTTTTCTCAATGGTTTGAGGTCATCAGTGTTTGTTGCTGCTGGATGCAGTGAGACTGAGATGCACTTTCTTAGAAAGTTGGTGTGTGCAGTGCAGGCTCACTGGGACTCCTGCCCAGCTTGGCCAGTGGATTCCACACTTCTGTTCCCCATCCTCTGCTTGGGTCAGGGTGGTCTCTAAAGAGCCAAACCACATTTTGTCCAAAACTTTGCTGATTCCTATACAAAAATCATCTGTTGCATTTTAGGCTTTCAGTGTGTTTTGCTGCGGCTTCAGGAGAGGAGGAAGCAGCTTATTAGCAAACCAATTTGCCTTTGAAGGGGAATCTCTGGCCTTATTTGTGCACCTTTTGCTCTGTTTCCAGGCTACTTGTCCTGCTGTCGTTTCCTGGATGATAATCAGATCGTCACCAGCTCTGGCGACACCACTTGGTAAGCTGGGACACGGGGACAGCGCTGCCAGCAAGGGCTTTTCTCATCCTTTTTCTGTGCCTGAAGGAAACTTTGTCCTTCACAAACTTCATCATCACCCACAAGACTCTGGTGATAACTACTCATATGTCACTTTTTGCTGGTAATTTCAACCCTGTGAGCTTTGGCTGTTGCCTTGTGCCCAGGTTCTGAAGAGCCTGACCTAATTCTGTGCTGAGATGTTCTGGGAATTTTTTTCTTCCTGTAGCTATTTGGATTTCAGAAATAACTGTATTAGACTGATGATTTTCCTCAAAACTCTTTTTGTATTCAGTATTTATTACTTAAACAGTCATGTTTGGATATTTCTAATGCAGAATGTAGCTAATGTTGTTATTCAGAAGAGCTCCAAGAAAATATTCTCCAGTGACAATAGCTGGGTTTTTTGAGGAGAATGTAGGTGTATATCTTCATAAATACTGGCTTCTGAACTAAAAAAGGCCTCCATCTTTTTTTCATAGATTTTTCTATTATATCTATTCCTTAAAAGCCTTGCAGTTCTCTCAGGCAGCAGCACTTAGAGCAGAGGCTGTCTAATAAATACCTGTCCTACACAATGCCAGTCTCTTTGAATGCCTGTTTCAATGCCTGATTCTGAGTAGCTGTGGAGTATATATGAGATTAAAACCAAAAAATGTTTTTGAATATGTGTTGGTGTTTAGAGAACCCAAAAAACTATAACAAAATGAGAGGGTTTGTGGAAATGATGCTCTTTGTAAGAGAACACAGCTGCTTCAGGGATTCTGTAGTAATTCTGCAGCTGTCCTTGACATCACCTCAGTTCATCAAAGGACTTTATCAAAGTACAGGCATCTCTTGTTTACCTGGTTTGAACCTGCTGCTGATGGCTCTGGTTTGCTGAGAAATTACAGAAATTAAAAATCCCAACTTCTTAAAGTGTTTGGACTTCTTAAGGAGGTGCTGGTGTTCTTTCATCCTTTTATACTCTTAATTATCACTGTTGTAGTGCTTTGGCTGACTTGCAACTTTAAGATCAGACATAATTCACAAAGTTACTCATCCTCTGTGAGTTTATAAAATGAGAAATGCTGGCTCAGCTTTTGCTGTAGCCTCACCACTGCTGCTTTAATTGAAGCTGTGGTAGTACTGGATAACAGCCATGGCAGAGAACTTTGGGATGAGCAGCCCTCAGTGCCAGTCATCAGTTTTTTCCACTGTTTTTCAATTTAAAATCCCCCAGTGTTTTAAAATTTAAGGTCTTCTATACACAATTAATCTGCAACAGCCAAACCAAAAATATTTATTTCTATTGTCAGGATCAATGTTATTAATACTTGGAGTTTGACCTCAGCACTGATAAAAAGACCTCACAAAGGAGCACAGACGTGTTGATTTTAGCACAATTAATTTTTGTACAGTTAATCTTCAACAGCCAAATAATTGAACCAAAAATGTTTCTTTCCATTATCAGGATCAATGTTGTTAACACTTGGGAGTTTTACCCCAGGATTGATAAAAAGACCTCACGAAGGAGCACAGACATGTTGATTTTTGCACAATTAATCTGCAACAGCCAAATAATTGAACCAAAAATGTTTCTTTCCATTATCAGGATCACTGTTGTTAATACTTGGGAGTTTTACCCCAGCAATGATAAAAAACCTCACAAAGGAGCACAGACATGTTGATTTTTTTCCTCTTTAATGATTCTTTCAGTGCTCTCTGGGACATAGAAACTGGTCAGCAGACAACCACGTTTACTGGGCACACTGGAGACGTGATGAGTTTGTCCCTTGCCCCCGATGCCCGGTGTTTTGTTTCTGGTGCCTGCGATGCCTCTGCCAAGCTGTGGGATGTCAGAGAAGGAATGTGCCGGCAAACCTTCACCGGCCACGAGTCCGACATCAACGCCATCTGTGTACGTACCTGCTGCTCCTCAGCTCCTCAGCATTAGCAGGGAGATTGTGCCCAGGGTCTGGGAGGGAGGATGAGGAGGACTCCATGGGTATCAGAAAGCTAATTAATTACTTTATTATACTGTATTATTTTATATTACACTGCATCGAAACTGAATCCACTAAGCACTGCACGAAATCTGGTGACTGTCAGCCAAAAGTCCCAACTCACACACACACACACAATTTGGCCCTTCTGGGAGGAATGATGAGGAGGACTCCATGGATATCAAGGCTAATTAATTACTTTATTATACTGTATTATTCTATATTACACTACATCTAAACTGAATCTGCCAAGCACTCCACTGCACAAAATCTGCTGACTGTCAGCCAACAGTCCCAACTCACACACACTGATACATGTGGTGGTGATTGCAGGGGTCCCAGGATGAGGGAAGGGATGAGAAAATTGATTCCATGTTCAGAATGCTTGATTTATTATTTTATTATATATATTATATTAAAAACTATACTAAATGAATAGAAGGAAGGATTTCATCAGAAGGCTGGCTAAGAATAGAAAAGGAAACAATAGCAAAGGTTCAGACTGACTGAGACAGTCTGGACAGCTGGACTGTGCTTGGCCATTAATTAGAAAGAGCCACATGAGCCCAATCCCAGCTCCACCTGTTGCATCCCACAGCAGCAGACAATCATTGTTTACATTTTGTTCCTGAGGCCTCTCAGCTTCTCAGGAGGAAAAATCCCAAGGATTTTTCATAAAACATGTCTGTGATACACACACAATTTGGCCCTTCTGGGAGGAATGATGAGGAGGACTCCACAGATATCAGAAGGCTAATTAATTACTTTATTATGCTATATTATTCTATATTATACTACACTACATCTAAACTGAATCTGCCAAGCACTCCACTGCCCAGAATCTTATGACTGTCACCCAGCAGTCCCAACACACACACACTCTTGGCCCTAATAGGCCAAGGAAACAAAACTCCATCACTCTGGGTAAACAGTCTCCATATTGCATTCGACTTCAGCACAGTAAACGAGATAAGAATTGTTTTGATCATTCTTTTCTCTGCTTCTCTCAGGTTCACAGAATGTGAATCCCACACAGCATGATGAAGTATTTTCAGGGGTTTTTAGAAGAAGTTTGTAGAGCTAGCTGAGAGAATCACCTGAAACTTGGTGTTTCAGGAAACACCAGGAAACTGGGAAAGCATGGAAGCTGGGTGTTGGTTCATGAGTTTCCCAGTGTGGGGAGATGCAGTCCTGTATTTGCAGAGTTCCCAAACAAAGGCAGGAATGATGAATCTGACTCCATGTTCTTAGAAGGCTAATTTATTATTTGAAGATACTATATTATATTAAAGAATGCTATACTAAACTATACTAAAGAATACAGAAAGGGTACTTAGAGAAAGCTAAAAAGGTAATAATGAAAACTCATGGCTCCTTGCAGAGTCCTGACACAGCCTGACTGTGATTGGTCATTAAGTCAAAAACAATTCCCATGAAACAGTCAGTGAAACAATCACCCATTGGATAAACAATCTCCAACCACATTCCAAAGCAGCAAAACACAGGAGAAGCGATGGGATAATTCTTGTTTTCACTTTTCTCTGAGGCTTCTCACCTTCCCAGCAGAACAATCCTGGGCAAGGGGATTTTCCAGCAAAGCCTCCTGTGACAGTGCAGCCTCTTGGGATTCAATCTGAAACCATTTGTGTTTTTATTCTCCCCCATGAAGTTCTTCCCCAACGGCAACGCCTTTGCCACGGGCTCGGACGATGCCACGTGCCGGCTCTTCGACCTGCGGGCTGACCAGGAGCTGATGGTTTATTCCCATGACAACATCATCTGTGGCATCACCTCTGTAGCATTTTCCAAGAGTGGCCGCCTGCTCCTAGCTGGGTATGATGACTTCAACTGCAACGTGTGGGACACGCTGAAAGCTGACAGAGCAGGTAAATGGCTTGGAGTGTCGGGGGTTTTAGTGGAGTTCCCTCCCCTGGGGGTGTCCAAGGAATTTCTGGATGTGGCACTCGGTGCTCTGGGCAGGGATCAGCCTCAGGTTGGACTCCATGGCCTTGGTGGTGTTCTCAGGGCTCCCAGGAGGAGGGGAGAGATGAGAATCTTGACTCTGTGTTACAGAAGGCTGATTTATTATTTTATTATATAGATTATATTAAAAGAAAATTATATATTAAAACTATACTAAAAGAATAGAAGAAAGGATCTCATCAGAAGGGTTGAAAGGAATAGAAAGGAATGATGATAAAATCTTGTGACTGACCAGAGAGTCCAAGATAGCTGGACTGTGATTGGCCTTTAATTAAAAACAACCCCATGAGGCCAATCCCAGCTCCACCTGTTGCATCCCACAGCAGCAGAGAATCATTGTTTTTCTTTTCCTCTGAGGCCTCTCAGCTTCGCAGGAGAAAAAATCCTAAGGAAAGGATTTTTCATAAAGCATGTCTGTGACATTGGTGGCCTTTTCCAACCTCTGAATGTGTGACTGGAGTCTCATGCACAGATCTGTCAGCACTCACTGTCTCACCTTCAGAACTCTCTGAAAACTTCTTTAGGCTGCCCAGTGATGGGACAAATCCATTGGAATCCTGCTCAGGGATGGGTGCTTGAGAACAGGATGATTGCCATGAAAAACAAGGGCTCGGGGTGGAGGGATTTTCTTTTTTAGACTTTATGGCTTTGTTTATGCATTAACTATTCAAAGCAATTCAACATTAATGTTGCTATTTATACACAAGAATTTTTTTTCCTGGTATTTGTAGCAGTAGTTGTAGAGACAACCAGCAAAACAACAGTGACTGTGGAGTTTATCTTTTGAGGAAACAAACATGAAATTCATGGCCCAAAGATGAAGAAAATTTAACTTCAGGTCTTCAAAATGAAAAGTTTTGCTGGAAAAAATGTATAAATTAAGCTATAAATGTTTCATTACTCTGATCAGAATAGGAGATGAGAAAAATATTCTGCATATTGAAATGTTCCAAGGCATCAGATTGCCAGGCAGATTTGGCACTTCTGATATTAAACACTTCTATATCTTCTAATATTGGCACTTCTGAATTAAACACCTTTGTGGTTGTGTGTTCACTACAAGTATTTAAGACTTCTTGGTGCTGATTTTGTTTTATCAAATTGCAGCACTTCCTCTTGCTGGTGGGAGAATGAGGAGAGTCCTGTGAGCACTCTTAATTCTTATAGAAAGATTAATTTCAAGTCTATCAAGAATATCTTGGCTCAGTGCTGTGGACTGGAAAGCTTGAACATAATTAGGTTTTCTTTTTTAACTCCTTGAAACTGTTAAATTAAAAGGATAGAGGAAAATGTTGTCTCCCTTAATTTTTCTATTTAGTGTCTCAATTCTTTCTTTTAATGGTGGTATAATTTAATTGTATTAGATCTCCATATTGACAAATAGATTGTATGGAGGAGTCTGTCTTGTGAATGTAGTAAGAGAAAATGGGATGAAAAATGCTTTAGAGTTCATAACACAATTCAGTTTTACGTCTGGTTTTAAAAGAAAATTTTTTACAAATATGAAAATGTTGTAAAATTTAGCTGATCTTTAGCACTGTGGTGAGGAGCAGGAGCTGTGCAGTGCATGGTTATTGTGACATTGTCACAATCTTCAGGGCTCTCACTTCAACTCATGGGAGACCAGTAAAGGTCATAGGATGGGGAAGATAGAAGGAAACTTTTGCAGTAATGCATTTTTACTGAATTATCCCCTTGAGAACCCACCCAGCTCTGTCCTGAGTCTGTGCTTGTAAAACCAAAGGCATTTAAAAATTCCAGCAGTGTTTGTTCTGTATTTTTGACTTTAGAGCTTGGCCAATCCAAACGTGCTGTGGTGTAACTTAAACAGCCAGGAAATCACCCAAACAAAAACAATTTCTTTGTTGATTTCTCATTTCCAGGTGTCCTTGCTGGTCACGATAACCGTGTCAGTTGCTTAGGTGTGACTGATGATGGCATGGCAGTGGCAACAGGGTCATGGGACAGCTTCCTCAAGATCTGGAACTGAACAAGGTGAGCACCCAACTCACAAAGGCAGCTTTGGGCTCCAGAAAGCTTTTTGCCAGCAGTGCTGTTTCTTGGTGCTGATCATTCAGGGTCTCAAGCTGCACCAAGGGAAATTCAGGTTGGATATTGGGAAGAAGTTTTTCACAGAAAGGTGATGAAGTTTTTCACAGAAAGGTGATAAAGTTCTGGAATGTTCTGCCCAGGGAGGTGGTGCAGTGCCCATCCCTGGGTGTGTTTAACAAAGCCTGGATGTGGCACTGGGTGCCAGGGTTGAGCTGAGGGGTTGGGGCTGGGTTGGATTTGATGATCTTGAAGGTCTCTTCCAACCTGGGGATTCTGTGAAAAAGACCTTTGAGATCCACAGGAATTCCAGGGAAAATCAGGCTCTTAGAACCACCCTTCCAGCACTGCAGAGTGCCAATCCCCTCCAGAAAAAGGAGGAGAGGAGACTCAGGGGTGACCTTGGCACTCTCTGCACTCCCTGAAAGGTGCCTGTGCTCAGCTGGGGCTGGGCTCCTTCTCCAGGAACTGACAGAACCAGAGCACACAGCCTCAGGCTGCACCAAGGGAAATTCAGGCTGGATATTGGGAAGAAGTTTTTTACAGAAAGGTGATAAAGTTCTGGAATGGCTGGTGGTGGTGTCACCATCCCTGGGTGTGGCTCTGGGTGCCAGGGTTGAGTTGAGGGGTTGGGGCTGGGTTGGACTCCATGGTCCTGAAGGTCTCTTCCAACCCAGAGGTTCTGTGAATTCTTTGAAACCAGTGAGGAGCAAGCCTGAGCAGTTGGGGCTTTAGGTGACCATTACTTTAATGTATGCACTGACATTTTTCTGGAAGCCCATTTTTAATAACTGTACTTCCCTGTGTGGGATTTTGAATAAATAAATAAATCTCCTTGGGGAATGGGGGGGTAATGCCTGCATGTGTCAGTGGTGGGGACAGCAGAGCTTGCCACTTGTTTGCAGTTTCTCAAAGTGCAACTCTCACCAGATGTTTCTGTGTGCCAGAAGAGCAGCGGACTCCAGGACTGGAAGAAGTTTCCAACGGTTGAAAATTAAAAACGATAGCATATCCAATCCAACCATACTAACTTGGACCCCCATCCTCCCCAACTTCAAAGGGCAAGATCTTTTCCGTCTCCTGTTGCTGAAATGAAGAGCACAATTACCTTTCCAAGAAGAATTTCTGTGTTGTAAGCAAAATGAAATTGTGCATTCCTTTTGGGACCATTTTTTTTGTCTTGAGAATTTAAAAACAAATGAAACACTATCATAAAAAGCATGACCAGAAAATAAACTTGAGCATAATTGTGAAACAGTTAGCTTTCACTGTAGTTTCCAAGTTGAAGTTAAGGACTTTATCTCACACACTTGCAAATTTTAAAGTCATGTTTGTAGCAGGATTTTTTTCAAGTTTCCTTTTTAAATACATTTCCTTATGTATTTAATTGAGCAAAACAAGGGAGTCCTAGCCCAGAGCACTGGGGGTTGTTAACGCTGTAAATTTAGTCCCTAATTTTTTTTATTTTTATTTTCTAGTATCACAGATAATTGTTGCACAAAACTTGGCATATATAGGATAATGTTAAGCAGTAAGGTAACCAAGCACATGCTGTAAAAGGTAATGAATGCTTGTTTAAAGAATCCTTTCACCTTTTATGGATTACAAATGCAATCCTTGGTCCCTCCTGCCCCCCCTTTTTCACCACACTGATTTTTTTAATCTGTTTTGGTTTGTCCACTTGGAAGGGCAGTTTATATATCCTAACACTATCCTATAAGTCTCAACAACCAGGAATCTCTGTTTTCAAAAGAGACCTATCCTACACTTGGGTATCGAGTCAATTCTTTGTGTATGAAATGATGTACAAATCAATGTTTTGAAAATAATGATCTTGAACTTTCTAAGTTAAACAGAAAAAAAAAAAACCTTTTTTGATTGTTTGCCATATTGGGTGGGTTTACTCTTAGAATCGCATGCTGTAGAAATGCTAAAAAGTGCATATTGGACTAAGTCCTTAGATGTTTTTTCTTTGAAGAAATAACCTGTTTAAAAACTGTAACCATTGTCGCTGTATTCATTTATTGTTGCTACTCTGTGCATAAATCTATGAAGAACTCCAGTACAAAGCTATGCACGTTTTGGAGTAGCGTGATAAGTCACTTTTTTTTTTTTTTAAAGAAAAAAAAAAAAAAAAGAAACAGCCTGTTCAAACAATCGCTGTCAAAGATTCTGGGGTGTGGGAGGAGGGAACCTAGACCATCTTCTTTATAAATCAGTTCCTCACAGCCAGTTCCTCTTGCAGGATGAGTCCTTTGCATCTGATCAGAGTCATTTTTGTAATGAGCAGGTTTTCCTGGCTTTCTTTTCAAATAAAATGTTAAAAGCAGCAGTGTTTGGACAGCAGATTGTTCTTTCCTATCTTCTCACTGTATCCAGAAATGCTCCTTCCTAGCAGCAGTAGTAGCTTTTCTCCATTTTGTTTTTTCTGCAACATTCTGTACAAAAATGTGCTGTAATTGTGCGTTAGGCCTGGATTTGGCATAAAAGATGAGTTCCCTCTTACTCTCTTTCATGAAACTACTCTGTAGAGCTTTCTCCACGCCCTGTATCCCTCTTCACCTTTTGTATTTAATTTTAAAGTCAGTGTACTTCAAGAAAGCTGGATGCAAGATAGATACTATATTAAAATGTAATGTTATTTAAGATGTAATAAAGCAGTTTGACATGAGTTTGGACTGATCTGTTTTGCAGCTTCTTGTTCAACGTGCAGAACATCTTCTGAGTTGTGGAATAAACACACAGGAGGAGGGAATGCTGTCCCCAGAGAAATGGTTTGGTGGTTTTGAAATGGTTAATGGTCAGTTATTGGGCAGAGTATGCACTTAACTCCAAAATTCAAAGAGCCAGTATGGTTCAGGAGGTGCACAGCACAAAAATGCTTTGTGCAGGAGTGGAGCACCTGAAGTGGGAAATCAAAGCACAATGCTGAGTAACTTTTAAAACTTTTGTGTCCTTTAATAGGAAAAGGATTGAGTGGAACTCGTGTTCCTGCCACGTGAGGATCTGGCCACAGCAGCCCTGTGGGCACTCTTAGATTGACAGGGTAAGAACAAAGTCTCCAAGAGGCAGAATTTTATCTTCATTTTTTTTTTTTTAAGTGTTTTATACCCAGAGAAACAGATTTATGAAAGGAGGTGTTAAAAAGCAGTTGGTTGAACAATTTGGTATTGGTTGACTTGAGGGTTTTGTGGTTTTGGTGGGTAAAGTCCCATCTCTTGTTCTGATCTAAACAAAAATGGATTTTCCCTCATTTCACCTCAACCAAGAGAAATTCCAAAGCCATGGCTTGGTCTCACACCAAACATGGAAACTCTCAGCCTCAATGGAGAGGTTTTTAAAAGCTGGGAGTGTGGAAAATGTGATGGTGGCATTACCCAGCTGTGAGCCCTGGGCTTTGGGGCTGCATGAGACTGGTAAGTAGCTCCTGGGCAGGAATGCTGAGTTTTGGGAACTCACATTTAGTGGTTTCCAACTGCAGATGCTGTAGCTGTGGGGTTTCCACTCATGTGGAATATTTTTATTCCAAAGGATGTTTCATATGTGACTCTCTGGTCTGTAATAAATCAATGATCTGTCTCGCCTTCCTTAATCTCAATCCCTGTGTTAAATCTCTGTGCCCTGCCTGTGCTGGCAGTAAAACACCTGCCAGGACAGTGACTTGTGCCAGGAGGCTGATGTGCAGCCCTTTGGGATTTATTTGAAATGCAAACAGTTGCACTTGCCTCTCACTGCTCTTATTTTCATGTTAAATATGAAATTTTATTTGATTTAAACATCTTTCATTGTGGGTTTGGTTATTCAGAGAGCTGCTACTGGGGAAAAAAATGGGTGTGCAAAGGGAGCAGCTCTGAACTCCTGAGTCTGGGCCAAAACTTTGAGTTTTGAATGCTTTTATTTTTAGGATATACCCAAATCAAAATTATTTGTCATCTTACCTACAAGCTCCTCCTGTGGGCTCTGAGAAGAGGCTGAGTTGGAGATAGTTGTGGGATGTGGCTCCAAAGAGCAGCTTCCCCCAGCTGCTGGTGAATTCCTGGTGCTCATTTCCTATTTCTGGTTGAGATTCCATGACCTGAGAATACAAAATCTGTGAGAATGGGGTTGGAATTCTCTCATGGAGTTTCAGGGAAGGGGTGAAGGAAGACAGAACCCATTTCTCAGTCCCAGGAGCTTCAGTGAAGACCTTTAGCATATTCTGTGCCCCTCAAGGCCTTTAATTTCATCATGAATTAAACAAAAGATCCGAGGTTCTACTACCAGCAGGAAAAAAAAATTGAGTTGGGCATTCTACCTTTTGACCATGAAGTCCCCTGGAGTGTTTTAAATCAGCTGTGAAACACACTTAAAATGACTGATTGAATCATGCCCTATAGGAGCTAAAAATAGGATAATCTGGTTTCTGGGAAGTGGCAGAGTAAATAAAGAATAATAAAACCTGTCACCCGTGCTGAGCTCTGTGCCTGGCTCTGCAGCAAGGCAGGATCCTGGGTGCTTTTATGATTAACACTTTTTAGTGTAGGTGTAAGCATGAATTCACATTGGAGGGGAAAGAAGAAAAGAAGTGGCTGATGAACAAGTTCTAACAGCAGCTGGCTATTTTTGCATGGTGCTGTTCTCTTTTTCTTCTCTTCATGTAATTTCTGAGAGTCTGCCTCTGCTTTAACCATCAGTGATGAGTTGGTCTTTTTCCATTGCATTCCAGTGAAAGTTGGAATGAAATGGAAGAGTGGAAAGTGGAGTTTGTTCTGTTTCAGGGCTGGGTGAGCAAAAATGAAGCCCCAGATTTGTTCCCTGTCCCTCCTGCTGGGAATGGCCCTGGCTCAGGCAGGTCCCAGAGGTGGCAGCAGCCATCTGCTGTCCTGCCTGCCTCACATGTGCTCAGTCATTTCAACATCATTGCTCTGCTCCATTTTACCTGATGGCTTCCAGAATTCCTGCTCTGTCCTCTCTCTTTGCCTGGCCACTCCTGTGCTGTCCTCAGTGCCCTTCTGAGCCTGAGCTCACTGGGAATTCCTCATCCCCCCTGGGGCTGGGACAAGGGGGGGCTTTGAGCCCAGCCTGCCTGGCTGCTGATCCAGCCCAAACTGCCCAGGTTAAACCCTCTCTGCAGGAAATGCTGCTGGGACAACCTTCAGGTGCCATTTCATGGCAGGAGATGGGATGTGAGTGGCACATTCCTGGCCTGGCCACAGGGCCACAGTTGGAGCTGGGCTCTGCCTGCTCATGCTGTGAGCTGGTGGTGCTGATAAAGGAAGAATTTCTTCCTGTAGCCCTCATTCTGTGGGTTGAATCGATTCACTGGAAGCAGGAAAGCTTCAAATATTGATCAGTTTTGAGGTCCCAGATCAGGAGTTGCTGTTTATTTTTGGTAACCTGAGCCTATTCAAAGATCATTAAAGGAAAAACCAAATCGAATAATTCTGATACTGCTCAGCTTTTTCTTCTCATATCAATACTAAAAAGTGTTACAATACAATGTACAAGGAGTATTTTTAAATAAGGAACAGTAACTGCATTGGTAAAATTATCCAGTATTTCACTTAGCTGGGAAAATGAAGCCCTAGAAATGTGAATAAAAACTGAGTGAACTTCTCATTGTTTAGAGAGCTGGCTGCTCCAAACTCGCCCTTTAGGAATCCAGGCCCTGCTCAATGCTCATTCAAGTAATTCCTGCCTTAACCCAAGACAATTTTGTCATAAAATAGAACAAAGAGAATCTTCCTGCTTTAATTATTCATAAGCCATTTGCTCTGGCTGAGTGCAGTGAGATGTGATTGACCCTGAGAGGGAATTGTCTGGGGAACTGGAAGTGCAAAATGAAAAGTTTATTTGATGTAACAGATTTTTAAATGGCAAGTAGATAAGGGAGGGGAAAAGTCTGTTTAAAAGGGTGGGGAAAAAAAAAAAAAGCAGCAAAGATGGGAAAATGCTGAGTTCCCAGGAATGTTGTCTGGAAGCACAAACAGAGCAGCTCCATCTGCTGGTGCAGAGCCCCTGGAATGGTCAGTGCAGGGAGAAACGTGTGTGGCAGAGCAGCCTGTGCTGGGCTTGGCTGCAGTTCGTGTTCCTGCTCGTGGAACCCCTCCTTCTGTGTCTCCAGGGCCCACTGAACCGCTGCAGATTTTTCCATAAGGCCTTACAAACAAAACAAGCTTTTCCCAATGTTTACTTTTGGAGGGATTTTCTTTCCCAGTGTTTTATGTAAAAAAGCTCAGCTGGTGAAGATGGAGAGGTTAAAAATGAGCCAGAGTTAACTGGAGCAGGGGCTCTTGGATAGCTTTAAAACCAAGTCTTATTCAGAAAGGATTCCCTGCATTTCTCTCCAGCCCCTCTCCCCAGTATTCCTGAGCTCCCTCTCACATTTTTTGCCACACTCTGTCACAGCCCTGATGAGAATCCCTGCTCTTTTCAGCCTCCCTCCTCTGCCTTAGGTAGGAATGAGGATCTGGAGTTGCTAATGAAGATATTTTGATTGGCAGGGTGCTCTTGCTGTGGCAGGGAAGTCCCTCTGCAGTGGAAATTTGGATTTTGCTGTCACACACACTCCTGTTGCACACGAGAGAGCCATCACATACATCCCAAACCCTCATGTATAAAACAAAGATATTTTAAGATGTATAGAATTGTAATATTCAGGGTTTTTTCTCTCTTTTGCACATCAGGGTTGCTGTTGAGTGAGGAGCAGTAGGCAGCAGCAGAGCTCCTCCTTTCCTACCCTGGGTGTGCTTGGCAGGGTGAGTCATCCTGGAAAACACGTAACTGCATATATTTATCTCAACTTCCATTGATTTTTCACCAGAGTTCCTTATCTTTGCTTTATTGATTTACTTCCTGGGGTATTATAAGCAAAACTGAAAGAAGGTCCAATGGGAATAACCATGTCTGATGCTTGGCTCCCTGGAGCTGCTGCTCAGTCCAGTGGGAAGGAGCAGACAGGATTTGGAGTGAATGGGAGACAACATCTGACTTTTAAAATTACTCAAGATTTGTAACTCTGGGTTATTTTGTTCTGTGTTCTCTTCCACACACAAGGTGCTCAGGATTCCTTGTTAGTACCTGAGGCACCTTGGGAAGCCAAAGTTCATCCCCCCTTCTGCCAAAAGGAAAATAAAATGACAGTGGGTGCTTTTAGCTGGAGTTGAAGGCATCCCCCCTCCTGGAATGACTGAAAATTCAGCCTCACACTGATCTGTGTTTTTCACACATTTAGGAATTGAACAATTCCTTCCACCCTGAAAGCAACAAAAAGCAGGTGAGGAGAGGAGCAGTGAGCCCCTGAGCTCTGAAGAGCACCAGCTCCACCTCCCCCTGGCCCCTGCAGGTTTGTGCAGAGCCCAGGAGCTGTTTGACTGCTGGAATAGCTGCTCCTCTTTGCCTGCTGGGGATCTGAGCCTTGAATGAACAATAAGTGTTCAGGGAGTGACAGCTCTGGGAGTGATGGACACCAGTTTGCACTAATGAGAGATCTGGGAGCTTTGCCAAGGATGACTGCATCACTTAATTGAACAATTCTATATTTCATCTGCCTCTTGCATCAGACGTGTGCTTAACCCGCTGCAAGCTGAAATCTTGGCCCAGGTGAAAGAGTTGCCCAGGGAATGAGCTCTGAGGGAGCTCCTGAGGAAATCCAGAGAGCCATTTCTGGATTTCTTGAGGAAATCCAGAGAGCCAAGAACATCCAGCATGGAGAAGGAGGATTGAGGTTGATTGGCCAGGCTGGTGTCTGTCAGTGGCAGCTCTAAAATGTGATGTTGGAATTAAAAAAGGATCCTTTGGAGCTCTTCTCTGTCCCTCCCCTCCTCCCAAGGCTTATTTCAATCAAGTGATAGCATCAGCCTTGGTGGCAGGAAATGGAGCAATTACAGATAGACCTCAAGGAACAGCTTATCACAACTGAAGGTTAAACTTTCATAAGCAAAAGGATCATTCCTGTCCTTTGAAGCCTGTCACTGTTCTCTCCACCAAGAGTAACTTAACCAGAAATACCAGGTGGGAGCCAGGCAGCCTCTGACCTCAGCTCTGATCTGAAAGTGAAAGTCCCTCATGGAGTTGTAGAGCTTGAATTAACAGAGCTCATTTCTCTTTCTGCACTAAAAAAAAGAAATCCAAGCTCTTGGGTCTGTGTCAGCTGCATTCACCTTTAGAGTCCAAATTATCCTGGCAGGTCTTGGCACTTGAAGCAGCCCCATCAATTAAAATCTGGTGCATTCTGGATGGGAAGCAGGCAGCTGAGGTTGGTGGTTCCTCTGCCAAGAGCTCCAAAACCCTGCTGTCCTCCTGTTGGTTCTGAATAATTGAACTTCTTTATTTACCATTTCTAGTGCCTCACTGTTGATATTCTGAATGGGAAACAGCAGCATTGGCAAGATTTGCTTTTGCAGGGAGGAGTTTGCAAAGAAGCCTCTTCACCTCAACCATTTTCTTATTTTTTTTAAGAAATCCAGTAATTGTTAAAGCTGTTTGTGCCCATTTGAACCCCTTTGACAAAGCAATGCCTCCATGTCTGTCCATCTGAAAAGGCAAAACCTCCCAAAGGATTTCACCACAATGCATTGGGTGTGAGCCAGAGACAGCCCAAATATTCTTAATTTTACAGTTTATTCTAATTAGATCATCTCAGGGGTTGTGTCTGGCTCAGTGTTCATGGGACATCCTCTGCAGTTTCAGCTCAGGGATTTCTAAGCCAGCTCCTCCTCCTCAGTGCTGGATTTTTGGGGGTGGTTGAGAGGATTTCATCCCATGTTATATGGACACCCAGCCCTGTGCACAGAGGCCAGACCAGAAAATCATTGAAAAATTCCATAACTGGGCAACTGCATTGCATGGGAAAGCACCTTGGATCTTCTCCTTTCTCCCTCCTCTTCCATGTCCCAAAATCAGCAACTTCCACCATGAATCCAGAGCTCTTCAGGGTGCAGTGCTGAAACTGGTGCTGAGTTTAATTTGGATCCCCCCCTTGCAGGAGAGCTCAAATCCAGCCTGGGATCCTGAGCAGAGCCTGTGCATTGAGCACCAACTCACAGCAATTATTTAGAAAAAATATTTTAAAACATTTATATATAATATTATTAAATATATAGAAAATATATAGAAAATATTATTAAAACATTCTTTAGAAAAAAATAATTATTTTTGCATGAGTGGTCAGATGCTGTGAACATCAAATTCTGCTTTTCCTGGCCTTTTGTGACATTTGGGGGCTGCCTTCCAGCCTCTAGTCACAGCTATATAATTAACCATCAGCTTAATTCTATCAAAATAATTTAATTTCTGATAGCTTACATTGAAATTTTGGGTTGAGTGGGATGTTTGACAGCAGGTGCTTGAATTTCCTGATTTTATAGAAGGAAACAAATATGAGGTGTAGAGAATAAGACCCTGAAGTTCATCAGAAGCTTTTTAGCTGTGGATTCTGCCCTGTGCTGGGACGATTTATTGACACAGAACAGATGCTGCTCATCTATAACTGATCAATAACTGATCAATAACTGATCAATAACTGCTGTGTTTGACTCCTTTGGCAAGATATTGTCCCATGAGGAGCGGGAAAACCGCACCAAACCTCTGGGTAATGGGACAAAATTCTCCTTTTTTCCTGGAACACGGCGCCGTGCGAGAGAGCCGGGATGCGGCTGCTGCTGCCACCTGGTGCTGGAGCCCAGTTTGGCCGGGGAACTGGGACCAGTCAGGCACGGGGCAAATGGAAGGGGCTGCCTCGACAGCCAGGCTGGGCCCGAAAACGAGACCCCAAAATACAGGCTGGGAAAAAAAGGAGAAATTGTGAATATAGAAATATTTATTTATTTATTTATTTATTTATTTATTTATTTATTTATAATTTTATATATTTTTAATATATTTATATTAAGGGGCAAATGAGACATCAAAATATAGGCTGGAAAAAATATAGAAGAAATTATAAATATATAAATATATATATAATTATATATAACATATCTTTTTTATATATGAGATCAATAACAATATATATGATATATATATTTAGGGGCAAATGAGATACCAAAAGATAGGCTGGAAAAAATACAGGAGAAGTTATGAATGTCTAAATAGGAATATATATAATTATATATATCTTTTAATATAAATGAGATCAATAAAAATATATATGATATATATATTTAGGGGCAAATGAGATACCAAAATATAGGCTGGGAAAAATAGAGGAGAAATTATGAATATATGAATACATATATATATAATTATATATTATATATAAAATATATATAATGTATTATGTAAATATATCTATCTGTTCCATTCTATATATATAATATTAAGAATGCAATATTTGGCACAGGTTGCAGTGGGTTTGGGGGGTGTGGAGTAGCTTCAAGCACTTGCAGAGAGGCCCCTGTGGTGGAACACAGTGAGCAAACACCGTCATTCCCCCAGTAAATAATTCCCAGCAGCAGAGGTGCCCCCCAGAGCTGTATTTCAGTGCTTTGGGGATGGACAGCTGCTCTTGTCAGGGAAGAGTCACAGACAATATTTCAGTAAAACCTGCAAAGCTCCTCCTGCCACATCCTTCTGGCCCCCTCAGGTGAAATGGGAATTTTCTGCATTCATTTCTAGACATGAAGGCCGATGAGGAGGAATTATTTTTTCTCTGCTAATCAGTCTTGACAGCCAATGTGTAAAGGAGTCTCAAACCCAATTTTTTTGTGTGTTCCAAACAGATCTAAAAATTTCCTGCAGGGAATTAAAGACAAAGCTGAGCTGGCCTGGCTGTGCTCTCACAGAGGTGATGGGAACAGCCCTTCTGAGCTCAGGGGAAAAGTTCATCTTTGGTGTTTAAAACCTTCTGAGCTTGATTAAACCCTCCTGAGCTTAATTAAAAGGCTGGGGAAGAGCTGTGCCCGCTGCAGGAGCAGCAGAGGGCACTGCTGCCGTTCTCACAGCAGCTCCCTCTGCTCTCCAGGGCTCCAGAGAAACTCAGAACTGCCTCGGGCAAAGGGGCATCGAGCCAAGCCTGGCCCTGCACAGGACACCCCAAAAAGAGCCCGGCTCTGGGTGGGGTTTGGAGCTTTAGGGGTGTGGTGAGCAGCAGCTGCCCCTCCTGGCCCAGTCTCAGGGTGTCCCTGCCCTGGGGACAGTGCCAGGGTCCCTGTGAGCTGTGTGTGCCATGGGTGAGCATCTCTGCCCAGCCCTGGGGGCGACTGCAGCAGGACAGGACAGGGATAAAACCCTAAAACCCAGCCTGAGGGATGTGGGACCTCCTCAGGGATCCCCCCAATGTGGGACCTCCTCTGGGATCCCCTCAAATGTGTGACCTCAGGAATCCCCCAGCCCTGTGGGATGACTGCAGCAGGACAGGACAGGGTTAAACCCTAAAACCAGCCTGAGGGATGTGGGACCTCCCCAGGGATCCCCCAAATGTGTGACCTCAGGAATCCCCCAAATGTGGGACCTCCTCTGGGATCCCCTAAATGTGTCACCTCAGGAATCCCCCAGCCCTGTGGGGTGACTGCAGTAGGACCTGACAGGGATAAAACCCTAAAACCCAGCCTGACGCATGTGGGACCTCCTCTGGGATCCTCCAAATGTGTGACCTCCTCAGGGATCCCCCAAATGTGTGCCCTCCCCAGGGATGCCCCAGTCCTGTTTTCCTGGGAGTTGCTCAAGCATGGATTTGTAAATCCAGGACGTTGCTGACCTGCTTGCTTTCACAGCAGGTGATGCTCAGGACAAAACAGGAAGGACAAACGGGATTCAGGATCATCCTGGGAATCTGTGCTGGTGAGTGGGGAGCACTGCCAGCACTGGGAATGATGGAAAGTTTGTTCTCCAGCAGTACAGGGAGAACCTGGAAATTGCAGGAAATGAAAAGGTAGCTGCTGGGTTCAGGAAAAGCAGTTTTTAAGGCAGAGGTAGTTAAGAAAGGGGACTGAGGTGGAGGCAGCTCTGCTGGGAGAGGGCAATGTGCATGGATGTTATTTTGGATGATTCCTGGGTGATTTTTTTGCCTGGCCCCAGAGTTAGGAACATCACCTGTGGATGTAAATGGCTGTGTGAGTGTAACCATGAGAACAAACCAGTCCTACCAGGACACATTGGTGCTTTTCTTTCTGGTACTTTTTCTACTAAAATGTTTTGGGGAAAGGAGAGGCTTCACTGGGGGCCACAGTTACTCTCAGCCTTGTGTCTGAGGCAGCAGGACCAGTAATTTTACCCAGGCTTTTGTAAATGCAGGTGCAGAGCTCCTGAGTGTGTCATTCTTTCATCTGAAAAATTACCCTGCTCTTTTCTATGAAGAAAAAGGATCATTTAACTACAGTGCAGGATGTTCTTTTAATATGGGATATTGGGGAGGTATATTTCCTTTTGTGCACAGGCAAAGGATATCTGCATCACCTTTCTGAGAATTAGAACAAAGGGGGTGAATGGGAAGGGCTTCAAATGCATCTGTGATCTGAGCATCTGCAAAATACAAGGGAGTTGAATACATGAAAAGAAGAAGTTAATAATGCTGGGCTGTAGAGAATTCTGATGCAAATGAAGCAGAAGTTGGCAGGGACCAGTCTCTTTTCATTTCTGTTTTTGACAGTCACAAGAGTGTGATGTAAGGCTGATATTCAGAACTAATCCTACCTTGTGCTGAAGCTTCTGGATTCCAGACTGATTTCCTCTGCATTTGTGTAGTTCTGATTATATCAACTGGATGTTTCTGTTTTTAGAATTAGATTTAATTTTTCCCTTTGCAGAGACTTTTTCCAAGCATTAATTCTGTCTCTTCAAGTCCACATTGTGTTGGCACTGGCCTCAGTTTGACTCTCCTCTTGGTGAAAAGCTCCATCTGATCCTCATCAGCAAATTGGATTCAGGCACTTCCTTTTGAAGATCTTCCATCGAGATTTCATGTTTCTCAACAAGAAAACTAATTTTTTTTTTTTTTAAGTGTCCTGGTGATACCAAGTCACTGGTCAGAATTCTCTCTTGTGCTATCAAATAACTCCCAGGGCAGCACAAACCTGAAGGTCAAAGGAATAAAGAGCCTCAATTACAAGAGGATGAGCAGCTTTTTTAATCCCTGGATTCTTTAGTGAGGGGTTTAACCAGAGTTTAAGACAAGGGTGGAGTGTTTGATAAGCCAACAACTGCAATGGAGCAGAGCCACACGGTGAGGTGATGGCAGTGACTTTGCTAATTGGGGACAACAAAGCTCTCAAACTCAAAACTGCAGAGTCTTAGGGCTGCAAGGAAATTTTTGGTAATGACCAAGCTGCAAATTGGCTCCCTGGAGGATCTGAGAGCAGAAATTGATGTTAACTCCTGGTGAGCTAATAAGGACCAGCCTCCCTGCAGGATGGATGTGTTTGCAGTGCTCCAAGGATTCTGGTACCTGCTGAGCCAGCTGGTTTGGGATAAGGTTTTGCTGTGGCAGCCTGGAAAAAAAAAAGAATGAGCCCCCCATTACCTTTATTCCCTTTGGAACAAGAACATGGTATTTCACACCTGCACAGGGCCTGCAGTGATAATTCTTTCCCTTGCCAGCAACAAAAACAAGGTTTGCCCATTTTACTTTTCCTGTCACCTGTTGAGCTTGTGCCTGCTGCTATTTCAGCCCCTTGCACAGCTGCCAGGGCCTGGTCACACATGATAACAAAGAGGAATCCATCTCACTCTTGCTGTCACTCCTCAGGCTGTTTTCAAAGCCTGGGCAGTTATGAAAGGGGCTGAGCCAACTTCCTCCCTTCTCACAGCAGGCTGTTTATCTTGCTTGCTCGACTTGGGTGACTTCTGGCAAGGAAAGGCCCCAGAACAACCAGTCCCAGCACTATCAAGGCCCAGCTGGTAGCTGGAGTGGCAATTTCAGTATCTTTGAGCAGTTTGGGATGGTGTTGGGTGTTGGATTAAGCCCTTTCCTGACCCAGAGATGGGGCAACTGAGAGGTGTTTGAAAAACTTTTATTCCATTTTCAGTCTCATGTGAAGGGTGAAACAGTACAGATGTTATAATTCACATCATCACAATCAGGAGTTAACTGTTTCCTAATTAAGTGGTTTTTTTGGCCTATCAGTTTAAGTTATAGCATGCTGTAGATGATTTAAAGTCAATCATCTAAAATTGCACCAGGGGAGATGGGGCTGCAGAACTCAGGGTGTGGGGCCTGGCAGCTCCCAAACCCCACTGCACCTTTGCTGAGTTTAGCTGAGTTATCTGCTCCTCACAGAAGCACCAATTTGTCAGACAATAACACATTTCCTGACCCAGAGATGGGGCAACTGAGAGGTGTTTGACAAACTTTTATTCCATTTTCAGTCTCATGTGAAGGGTGAGACAGTACAGATGTTATAATTCACTCATCACAATCAGAAGTTAACTATTAATTACATTTTAAGTGTTTCTTGGCCTATCAGCTTTAGCCACACCATGCTGTAAATGCCTTAAAGTTAATAACCTAAAATTACCCCTTGTGGCTCCTACTATAATGCATCTTTCAGAGTTCTGGTGATAATCCAGGTGATAGCAATCAGCCCTTTTCCTTGAAATACTGAGAGCTGGAGTTCTGTGAGGAATTCTGCCACCTCTCCTGAGCTCCTGCCATAAATGCTGGAAGCACTGGTGGCTCCTGGGCAGGAAGCAGCTGCAGCTCCCAGACCTCCCCAAAGCAAAGGTGTTTTCTAGAAAACCAAGAGGTTTTCCCCACAGTTTCCTTCACCCAGAATTGCAGACAACATTGACTTTGGCAGTGTGAAAATTTAGCCTAGAAAAGGTTTAAGGGGTGTTTGGCTTTAGAGGGATCCTACAGAAAACAGAATTCATTCCTCTGGGCTGCACATCTCTCTGGTAAATTGGTTTAAAATCCAGTGCTGCAGGAATGTGCTTGCAGAAGCATCTGGAAAATGAAGCAACCAGAAGCTTTTACATTTTCCAGTTCATCCAGCTGCTTTCCTAAAAAGAATCAAGGTCTGCTGTGAACCAAGGTCCTTCCTCCAAAGAATTACCAGTGTGATAAGTAAACCAGTTTTTAAATTATTTTTATTTACAAGTGAAAACCCATCTCTTTCTGAGCACTTCTGGGGCACATGCAATGATGCATTTCCTGTGTCAGGGAGATTACAGTCTTGACAAGATTGATCAAGAGGAAAGCAATTGATTTTATCTGTTTTAAAGGCAGAAAAACACACTCTGATAGTCACTCAGGGAGACACAGAGAACCCTCCAAACACCCCAAGCTGAATCTCAAATCTCTCTCTCCTCCACATCCTGCTTCGAGACAGGAGGTAAGTCCTGGCTGCAGATTTGGATATTCCTCTTCATGTTAGACTTTTTAAAAATCCCTCCACTTCTCTCACCTAACTTTCCTTTCCTGGCTGCATATTTTGATTATCTTCTTCTTGTTAGACTTTTTAAAAATCTCTCCACTTCTCTCTCCTAACTGTCCTGGCTGCCAGCAGCTCTCAGTCCTACCCTGACAGTGTCAGGGATGATCTGGGGATGGAGTTTGGGTGTCAGGCCAACATTCCCAATCACTCAGATTTATTAACCCTTATGCAAGTCAATTAATGCCTCAAAAGTGGGACAATGACATTTACATAACGATTGGAGGTGTTGGTAATCAGCCTGAGTAATGAAAAGCATTTCCCTGTCTTTGTGTCAGTGTGTGACCATTGAGAAATCATTTATTTGTCACATTCACGTGCCACCATCTCCAGCAGAATTCAGGCTTTGTGGTACTTTTTTACTTCTCGTGATCCCTCGGGAATTCTGAGTCATCTGAGGCTGTTTGAAATTAGGGTTGAGAGGTAAGAACTATGTTCTTCCACCCTGCTAGATGTTAATAGAGACAATTTGCTAATTGCTTCCTGCTCAGTGGAAATGCCTGCTTGCTGGAGGAAGGTTTGGGGTGTAGGTGGAGGTTCTGTACCAGGCACATCTGTGCAAGTTGTCAAACAACAGCATTTTTGTGAAATTATCTTTTCTGTTATTTCTAGGAACTGAGAACCCCAGTGGAAAAAAAAAAAGGCAGAATGTTTTTAAGCTCATTTCTCAAGTTCCTGCCAACATTTCTCTTTGTTTTCTTCCCTGAGAGAAAGGAAGCACAACCTGGCTCAGAGTGCTGAGCTACAGCGTGCTGCTCATGGTGTCAGGGAGGAGATGTCTGAAAGGGACCTAAACCCCTTCTGTTTGTCCTGTCACTGCACTCTGGGCAGGGAAGAGCTGTCACAGCCCGGGCCACTCATCCCAACAGCCAAGCAGAGCTCCCAAGGTCGCTGCTGAACGTGCCCAGCTCAGAGCTGCTGTTTTAACAGCAGCCCTTTATAAATAGGACGGGCTCAGCTGCTTAGCAGTCTTATCTCCACCAATTACCAGGGATAAGGGCTGCTCCTGCTGCAGAGTTCAGGCCTCTTACAAAATGTTGAGCAACAGCAGGGCAGAGGCTGTGCTGTGGGATGAAGAACCTGCCACTTGAAGGGTTTCTTTTTGAGCAGCCAATGTGAATTGTCGTGGCTGTGAAAAATGTGTGTTTTAGGATTGGATTTTCACAAATCTTAAAATGAATGTTATATGTGTTGTGTTAGAAAGTGATGCTGTATTAATTCTCTTAAGTAGAGTGTAGTTTTAGGTTATAACACAATGGTAAAATAGAAGCTGTGTTATGTAAGATACTTTTTAACTCAAGAAAGGGATGAGATAATCAAGAAATTCTTTGCACAGAGATAACAGCAACGAGTGATTGATTGGTGTTTTTCACAGTGGGGATTTATCACTTTCACCCTGGTGAATTTGGAGAAGTCCATCCCAAGACCCGGCCCTGGTCAGTGATGGTGGCTGGCAGAGCTGCTGTGCCCATCCTGGGATGGTTTTTCACTCAGGTTTCAGGGCAATGTTTGACTCCTAAAGCTGAATTCCTGCCGAGTGACAGTTCTGCTGTCCCTTGACACTTTGAGAATCCCTTTCAGCTCTTTAAAGATATTTGAGGCTCTGAGATATCATTAACCCCACAGAGCTGTGAATTGTTGCCTTTATTCCTTGCACACTGGCCTCTGGGATGAAGGCTAGAGAGAAATTTTGCCTCAAAATCCTGTGCTTTCAAGAGTGGTGTAACAAGGCCAATGGTATTTTCCCACATCTAGCAACTGCTTCCTCTTTTTCAAGTTTTTTTCAGCCTTTACTGACCATCAGTTATTTACAGCTCCCTGGTTCCCCCAAAATTACTACATAAAGGAAGAAGAAGGAAAAAAAAAATCCCCAAGTGCCACATTCTCTTATGATGTAATTTGCTCTTACTGTGTGAGTTCATCCTGGTGTGATTTATCCCATGAGTGTGCCCTCTTTAAAGATGCAATTTTGAAATTACAAAACCTGATAGGTTTGGTAACTGGAGAATTGTTCTCTTGCTGGCATCCACCCAGGAGCTCGATCCTCCCTCTGCTGAAGTTCTGACAAAGATTTTGAGGTACCAAAACCTTTTATTTTTTTTTTCAGTTCAAGTACAGACTGGAGAATGTTTATTTTATATTTCACCACTTTGTCTGTATTTAAGAGGAGTGATCCTCACAAAGTGGTGTGGGCTGTCAAGCAGTTTTGTGTCACAAAGGGCATTTCCCAGATGATGAAAGGCCAGATTAAGGTAAAAGTTGGTGACAGGCATTGTAGTGAGCAGGGTGTGAGGGATGTGCCAACAGCCACACCCTTGGCCAAGGGCGTGGTGTGAGCCGCGGGGAAAAAGGCAGGAGGAGAGCAGGGAATGGAGCAGCCTGTGTCAGAGCTGAGAGGCACGGAGGAGGTGAGATGGGTGTGGGATGGGGGGAGATGGGGGGGTTGGAGCGATGGGATGGTGGAGGTGGAGAGGTGGGATGGCTGGAGGGATGGGATGGTGGAGGTGGGAGGTTGTGGGATAGTGGAAGGTGAAGTACTTGGAGGGATGGTGGAGGTGGGATGGTGAGAGGTGAGCTGGCTGGAGGGATGGGATGGAGGTGGGAGGTGAGGGATGGTTGGAGGGATAGGATGGTGGAGCTGGGGAGGTGGGATGGTGAGAGGTGAAGTGGCTGCAAGGATGGGACGGTGCGAGGTGGGGAGATGGGATGGTTGGAGGGGGGAAGACGGGATGGGAGATGAGGGTGTGGGATGGCCGGAATTTGGAGGTGTGATGGCTGAGGGCTGTGGGGTGGTGTGAGGGACGGAATGACCGGAATTTGGAGGTGTGACGGCTCGGAGGCCGTGGGATGGTTGGAGGTGAGGGTGTGGGATGGCCGGAATTTGGAGGTGTGACTGTGGGGGGCTGTGGGATGGTGTGAGGGATGGAATGGCCGGAATTCGGAGGTGTGACGCTCGGGTGCTGTGAGGGTGTGGACTGCCTGAACGCGTCCGCTGCCCGTATCCCCCGCTGGCACCTCCAGCGCGGGTATAACCCGATGCTACTCAAGCGTCTGCTACGCACCCACATCCCAGGCAGCTCTCCCGCGGCTAATGACCGCTAATTAGCGCTAATCAGCCCGGGGGCCGGACGCGGCCCCGCGCAGCCGCACCGCCCGCGCCTGCGCGCCGGGCCCGCGGCGGAGCCGCGCCTGCGCGGGGGCGGCGGGGAGGGGACGATGGAGGCGCGCAGCGCCCGCCGGCCCCGCGCCCCTCACAGCGCCCAGCGCCGCCAGCAGCGCCGCGGGGCCCGGCCCTGAGCCACGCCGTGAGTCGGGGCGCCGGGGGAGCCGCGCGGGGCAGCCCGCGGGGCCCTGAGGGGAGAGCGGAGCGGGTGTCCGCGGTGCGCGCGTGTGTGTCCCCGGTGCGTGTTGCCGGTGCGTGTCCCCGTGTCCCCTGCCCGGTGCCTGTCCCCGCCGGGGCCGCTCCGTGCCCGCATGTGTCCCAAGTGCCAGGGGCTCCGGGGGATCCCGCTGGGCAGCCCCGAGGCCGGGTAACCCTTCCCGCAGGGATGGATCGCGGGCCAGCCCCGCTGTTTGCCCCCCGAGGCCGGATAACCCTTCCCGACTGAATTTTGGGGTCAATTGCAGGTTTTTAGGGTCTGAATTTTGGGGTGAATCCCAGGCTTTTATGGACTGAATTTTGGGCTGAATTTTGGCTTTTTAAGGAAGACTCTCAGGGCTGCTCTCCCTGCACATCTCAGGAGGTGAAACGAGCTCATCCTGGCGCAGTTTGTGCCGAGCAGGACAGCGTGTGGATCCTGTTTCCATCCTGGAATGCTGATTTTCTCCCATTTTCTGTCAGGAGAGCTAATACGAAGTGGAGGTTACAGGACAGAAAAAAACCAAACCCTTCTCTGTGTTGTCATTACAGCGAGGGCTGGATTTGCTGTTTGCCCCCCGAGGGTCCCACCCTGGGTTCGGGTGCCCGGGCCGTGCTGGGGTTCCGCAGATGAAGGGTTAATAAATGGATTTGTTTTGCCTGGGCCGTGCACACGTGATGCTCAAACTGCCCGGGTTTTGGTGGAAATAGCATTTGGGTGTGTAATCAAAACCTAAAATTGTAACTGCTGCCAGGCTGCCGGGTTTTAATAAGGGTTTTGGTTTTCTGCAGGCTCGCTGGGATATGAAGTTCTAAACTAAACCGAGCTTTGTCTGTCTGATGGAGTTGCTCATTTTTGTGAGTGTGAGAGGGGGTTTAGTGCCTGGGGATGGAGTCATAGGCATGTAACCTCTGCTGGAGTGCTTTATTCAGCAAAATTCAACAAAAGAAAGCGCCACAGAGCAGAGTGATCAAGCACACGGTGCTCTGTAGCAATGGGACAAGAGGTGCAGTTTTGCATAGAACATTGTCCTATTATGGCTCAATAATAAAGTACAAAATGAGTTTTGAATTACTGATATAATTTCTAAAAAATCACTTGGTGGGGGGTTAAAGCATTGTGAGGACTTTGTCAGGATGGACTCTACAGTAATCCTATAACCAGGATGATTTAGGGCAGGGCATTGAACAGGAAAAGTTTGTTATGAAAGAACAGCTTACAAGCATGGTCCTTAGAAAATAAAATTCAATCCCTTGGTGATTTGCAGCCTTGCAGCTCCTTTGGGGGGTGAAAAGGTTTGATGAAACCCTTGGGAAGTTCTTGTTCAGGGGAACGTGGAGTGAAATAAAAAATGGGAAACTGCAATAAAACTGGAGTTGGATATGTGTGAGAGGTGATTCACCTGGCTGCTGTGTCACCATCACAGATATTTGTTGATAAATGTTGACACTTTCTCAGCTGTCCTTCATTCTGCAGTGCTGGACATTGAAATACTTGCTTTTCTTGTGTTGTTTTTATTTTGGACATGATTTAAAACAGAGCAGCCTTTTCATTAGTTTGTTACCATGTGCTTAAAGGTTTTTTGGATCCCATCCTGGAAGCTGTTCAGTGGCAGTTTTGTCTTATGTCAAGTCTGCTTATTCAATAAAGGTCTTGTGAGGGAATGTTAATTAAACAGTACATGGTGTAAGCTGTAGTTAAAACATCCTGAACTGGAAAGTATTACATGGAGGGAATATCAAGTTCTTAGGCTGTATTTAGTATGTCTGTGCACCTCTTACTTCCAGTTTTGTGCTAATCTGATTTTCTTTACTGTCAGCACCTGTCAGATGGACATTCTTCAGTCAAAGTCACGTGGAAACACATCTTGCTTATTACATAAATTATTCTCTGCCTGCCTTGCTCAACTAATGGACACAAAATTTATATATCAGCTCAAATTGCCTAAAAATAGAGGTACATTTAGCTAATCTTAGCTGGACAGAGTTGCAGCTGTGTTGCAATGGCTGTTTCCCAAGCAGTGGTCGTCAGAGGTGACACAGCAATGAGTAACCCCCAGTTAAACATTGATACCTTTCAAGGGCAGGATGGTATAAATCATTAATGGCTGGCATTAATTGCACCTCTTTGTAGTGATGCTCTCCTTGGGTAAGCCTAAGCTACAGCAGGAGCAAAAGCACTTTCTAATTTGATTAGGTGGTGGTGCTGTCTAATTTAGTAATGAGTCTCAAATTACAGCTGTGTTTTGTTGATGGTTTTGTTGTCTGCAGGTTGGGGTTCTGGTGAAATCAGGGGGTTTGCCATTCTCTGGGGAATTTCCCCCAGATCTCCTCATTGGGTGATGATTTCCCAGAGCCACAGTCCATTTTCATGGTTGCACCAATGTTTAGTCTTTCTCTGTGCAGGATGAGGTGGGAGCTTCTTCCAAAATGATGAAAACATTGGAAAAAACATTGCAAATTTTTACTGAACCAACTTTTTCCCCCCCTGTGTAGGAATCAACTGGCTTGAGGAATGTGCTGCACTCTCATGGATACCATTTGTTTATGGTTTAGTGTTTGTTCATACACTGAAAGTTGGTTTCTATTTTTATTCTGATAAGATTTCTTCTCTACTTGCTTCAAGTAATGATAACAACTTGCCCACAAGATCTCTACAACTTCTGCAGTTATTTCAAGTTTGGGTTTTGTTTTGGTTTTGTGGTTTGTTTTTTTTCTTACTTCTGCAAAGCTGTGTTCTGACCAGCTGTTTATCTCTCATTTGTGCTGGTTGTTCGTGGAACTGAAATACTGCACATTTGTCCTTCTTTTGTCCTGTTTGTTTTGGATCATCTCCCCAGTTTGTCAAAAATGAGTTAAGGACTTAGGTATTGTCCTCCAGCTTGTTTTTGTCTCTCCTCAGCTTGGCATTAACCTCTTTTATTTCAAAAGCTGAGGCTTATTAAAGTTATTTCTGTGGCATTATCTGACAGGGGTTGGTGTTTTTTTTTCTCTTTGAGTATTTTATTTTATCTATTCAATGTTTGTATCACCTCATAGGAGACTTTATGCCTTTTCCTAACTTTATAGTTTTCCTGTGCCTTGATTCCTTGGCACGTATTTAAAGCTTTTCTTCCTTTTAAATAGCTAAAAGAAATTAATTTTATCTCTTGTGTAACTGAAGAAACGAATCTGTGCTGGGCCTCTTTTCAGTCTGGGAACACAGTGGTCATTTTTAATTCCAGGAACTTCTGATTACCTTGAAGAACTTCCCAGATTCTTTGGAGATGTCTTTATTAGTGTGTGCAAACTCTGTTTAGCGTCACATGCTCCTCCAGATTTTCTTGCAGAAACTTTAAAGCACTTTAATTGCTAAAAAGCAATTATAAAAACCACTGTGGGGGCCCTGGCAGAATTCCACCTTGGTGAGCAGTGCTGACCACAGAGCAGGAGCTGCAGAAAGCAGGGGAAGGCTCAAAGCACCAGCTCCTCTCAGCAGCAAAGCTCATCTCCTGGACAGCTCCAGGAGTTTCTTGATGTTAAGCACAACTCCAGTTTTATTGCAGTTTCCCATTTTTTATTTCACTCCATGTTCCCCTGAACAAGAACTTCCCAAGGGTTTCATCAAACCTTTTCATCCCCAAAGGAGTTGCAAGGCTGCAAATCACCAAGGGATTGGATTTTATTTTCTAAGGACCATGCTTGTAAGCTGTTCTTTCATAACAAACTTTTCCTGTCCAATGCCCTGCCCTAAATCATCCTGGTTATAGGATTACTGTAGGGTTTTTTTGATGTTCAGCATGTTATCTCCTGAGAGAAGAGGGATTGTGATAGCAAAGCTTCTGTTTTTCCTTGAGCCAGCTGCAGCCATCATTGGAATGTAAAGGAAAGCCCCAATACCTTTGTGAACGCTGAGGTTTTGCCTGTCCCTCTCCACTGCAGGGATTGAATTTCTGTCTGGCTGAGGTTCCTGCAGTCCCAGCATGGAGATGAGTCGGGAGAAGCTGTGTGCCAGCAAGGCTGATGGCAGCTCAGACTCTGCCTACCACTGCTCGGCCTGCCACGGCGACCAGGACTGGGGCAGCACCAGCCGGGGCCGGGCCAAGTCACGGAGTTTGTCAGCTTCACCTGCCCTTGGAAGCACCAAAGAATTCAGGTGAGGCCCCTGCTTCTTCCCCCTGGTGCTAAAATACGTGAAGTCGACCAGATTTGAGTGGGTTTTTTTCACATGGCCATGAGGGATTCTTAAATATGCCTCGGAAGGTTCAAAATGAAGGTGGGGGGTTGAAGGTGGGGTGTTGACTAAGAGCAGACTCAAATCAAAGTTTCATGGCTTGTCAGAACAGGTGTCTGCAGAGCTCACAGTCTCCAAAAAATAATCAGTCAACAGTAGAGACAATTCTTTAGACTTTTACAAAAGCTCAAGCCAGAGCTTTAGTGCTCTGTGTTAAAAACCTGTGTGTGAGGCAGCATAAAGTAACTGTGTGTTTGCAGAAGGTTTCAAAGCAGTGAGAAACACCCATTCTTTTTTTTTTTTGGAGCCAACTTTCTGATGTCATTGCAAGGTTCCTGTCATGTGGACAGGGTGGGTAGAACTTCTGATCTGGTGATCTTTGGACCCACTGTAAATATTGAACAGCGGGCAGGGGCAGCGCCATGTCTTGATCCGGTGGGAGGCACAGCAGGACTTCACCTTCCCTGTGCTGGGACTGTCCCTAAAGCATGGGCAGAGCCACGAGGGAGCTGCTCAGCAGATGGAATTCCTGTTCAGAGCTCCTGCTTGGCTGGTAGGAATGTTCTTGGGAGGCAGGAGAACACACGGGTGAGGCTGAAGGGCACAGGGGGTGGCTCGGTGGTGAAGGGAGGTAACTGAAAGCCTTGAAAGGTTAGGGAGAAAACTGCTCTGTGTTTGTAGCTCAGTGTGTTGGATGCTTTAGGAAGAGAAATGCTGTGTGTTTGTAGCTCAGTGTGTTGGATGCTTTAGGAAAAGAACTGCTCTGTGTGTGTAGTTCAGTGTGTTGGATGCTTTAGGAAAAGAACTGCTCTGTGTTTGTAGCTCAGTGTGTTGGATGCTTTAGGAAAAGAACTGCTCTGTGTTTGTAGTTCAGTGTGTTGGATGCTTTAGGAAGAGAACTGCTCTGTGTTTGTAGCTCAGTGTGTTGGATGCTTTAGGAAAAGAACTGCTCTGTGTGTGTAGTTCAGTGTGTGTGATGCTTCAGGAAAAGAACTGCTCTGTGTTTGTAGCTCAGTGTGTTGGATGCTTCAGGAAAAGAACTGCTCTGTGTTTGTAGTTCAGTGTGTTTGATGCTTCCAGGAAGTGTCTTCTGAGGGCTGTGCTCTGTTGGAGCTCTGGTGGTGTGTGTATGGTCAATGTGTAATACTCAATATTTAAATTGTGCTGTGAAACCTGGTGGTGTTCCTTTCTCTACTCAAACCTTTCAGTCAGTCTGCATAGAAGGTCTACATTTTTGTCTGTAATTTCCTAGCTAAACAGCTGCTTTTTCAACCAGAAGTGCTCTGTCTGTTGTGGGTTTGAATCAGGATAATTGCTTCTGAGATTTTCCTTCATTAGGATGCTCTGCAGTCATTCTCTGGCTGTCTTCACTGCAGAGCTAAATTGTCTCAAGGCATTTTTGCAGGCTGGCAGGAAATGCTGCTCTCAGGCTTCCTCTGTGCTGTTCAGCTCCAGGTAGCTGCCCAGCTGCTGGGAACTGATAAATAGATTTTCCTAAAAGGTGTGTAATTTCCAGGGCATTGCTGCTCATTCTTAGCAAAGGCAGCCTGACTAGGAATAACTTGAAATTCTGTTCACTCAAGCACTTTATTGAGCACTAATAAAACCACGTGGAATCTCAGGGAGAATTTACACCACTTATTAATTAGGGCTTGCAGAAGAAACTTTTGGAATGTCATGAAGGTCAGACCTGGATATTTAAAGCCTCACATGGGAACAGAATTTGGCCAATTACTGGGAGTGGCATCAAATAATGACCTGTGTTGGGAGAGGGCAAAAATTACAGTTATCTGGGAGAAGCTGGAGTGGAGCAAGAAGTGGGAGGTGATGGTGCCAGGGTGTTATTTAACCATCCTAATGCCAAGGGTAATTGTTCACAAGCAGATAAAGACTTATCATCCCTTTGCCCATATTGACAGACACGTTAATCTCTTGTTATGTCAGTCCTTGCTCATTTTTCTGTTTTAATATCAATGAGGTAAAACTTATAAAACACTTAGTAATGCTCTTATCTGACTAGGTCAGTCATGCCTGGACTTAGAGATGGAAAATAAATTATTCTGGTTTTGTTATTGGAATTCAAATCTTAGACTGGCATATTTTATTAGGCAAGGAACAAATAAGATGTTGCTGTTGTTTCTTAATTATATGTTTAACCTGTGGTCTGGTTTTGATTTTTATTAAATTTCTGAGGGTTTTTTTAGCTCTAGGAATGAGTCATCAAGCTGGTCTGGGCTACTTTCTAACACACAATAGAGGGCACTGCAGTGATGATTGTTGCAAGCAAGATGTGATTGAATTAAGCCCAGGAAATAAATGTTTCCCCCTTTTTTTATAATGGAATAATTCTAATAGCAGTCACAAAATGCTGCAGCAGTTCCATGGCTTGAGCAAGTTTTGCTCCCAGTTCCAGCTTTGCTGGAGGAGTTTGGGAGGGAGGTGAGGCAGAAGAGTTCTGACTTTCTGCAGCTAATCTCATCCTAGAGCCAGGAATAACCCTGTGTCCTGGTGGGATTCAATTTTGAGGATAAATGACACCTCAGAGCCCCTGTGTATTTGAAGACAAATATTTTATTACAGAAATAAATGGGGGAAACAGCAATTCTTCTTCAGCCTGTTCAAAATTGCAGCCTGATACTGCAGATACGAATCTCCATGTGCCTTAGAGTTGAAGAATATGTTTGATTAATTTATTAAGGGTGTTTAAATGACCAAGACACTGTGAGTTCAAAAAATCTGGAGGTGTTTGTGGTGGTGTTCTCAGGGGCCTCAGGACAAGGGAAGAGATGAGAATTTTGACTCTGTTTCAGAAGGCTGATTTATTATTTTATGATAAATAATAATGATGATTCTATGATAAAATAAAATGATCTATTAAAACTATACTAAAAGAATAGAAAAAAGATTTTATCAGAAAGTTTGAAAAGAATAAAAAAGAATTATAATTCAAAATCTTGTGGCTGCTCACAGTTTCGACACCAGTAGTTGTCATTAGTTATCAAGTAAAAACAATTTCACATGCCAAGTAAACAATTTTCTAAATCACATTCCAAAGCAGCAAAACATGGAGAAGCTGAAGCGTCTCAGCTTCTCAAGAGAAAAAATCTTAACAAAAAGATTTTTCATAAAATATGTCTGTGACAGGTCACACTGGGAAACCCAAAGCCCTCAGTGAGGGGAAGAGCACTCCTTGGGCTCTTTTAGC
This sequence comes from Fringilla coelebs, assembly GCF_963513975.1. Lineage (NCBI taxonomy): Eukaryota > Metazoa > Chordata > Aves > Passeriformes > Fringillidae > Fringilla > Fringilla coelebs. The sequence continues at coordinate 8,238,703 of NC_140048.1, forward strand.
TGTATTTATACCAGATTCAGCCATTCTAAGAAATGTGCTTTTAAGTAAGATGTAGTGCTTTGAGAAACACAGAATAAAAGTGTGGCTGTGCAGCAGTGGGAGTGATGCAGCCACTGGAAATGTGAGAGCTGATCTGTAAAATGAGCCTGCCTGGGAAGCACACACAGGTTAAAGAAATGCACTTTGCCCTGTGCTGTGTGTGTGCAGCTGGATCAAAGGAGGGTTGGGTGTTTGAGCAGTTTGTCAGCACATCTCTAACTCCCTGATTATCCTCTCTGCCCTCAGGAGAACACGTTCCTTGCATGGACCATGCCCAGTGACCACGTTTGGACCAAAGGCCTGCATGCTGCAGAATCCCAAAACCATTATGTGAGTACTCCTCCATCAGTGCCACTCTGCTCCTTCTGGGGCAAGGAAAACCACTTTGCTTTTCCACTTGTTCCACTTTGTTCACCCCCTAATCAGAATTCTCAGATTCCCCAGGTTGGAAGAGCCCTTCAAGATCATCAAGTCCAACCCAGCCCCAACCCCTCAACTCAGCCCTGGCACCCAGAGCCACATCCAGGCTTTGTTAAACACACCCAGGGATGGGGACTGCACCACCTCCCTGGGCAGAACATTCCAGAACTTTATCACCTTTCTGTGAAAAACTTCTTCCCAATATCCAGCCTGAATTTCCCTTGGTGCAGCTTAAGGCTGTGTGCTCTGGTTCTGTCAGTTCCAACCCCAGCTGAGCACAGGCACCTTTCAGGAGTTGTAGAGAGTGACAAGGTCACCCCTGAGTCTCCTTTTCTCACCCCCAGCTCCCTCAGCACTGTTTGTATTTTACCTGGTATTTAGAGGTTTTCATGTTGCTTGATTGCCATCCTGGGGTCAGCTTTGCCAAGTTGCCATGGTCTGCAGTCCACAGTTTGGTGGCCAAAAGGGCAACTCTCATATTTCCAACTCAATAAAAAAAGGGGAGGAAGAGGAACTGTTCTGTGTGCTGTGAAATCTGAGGGAAGCCTTCTCCCTCCCTTGGTGATGATGTTTGAATTTGTACTTTCAATTTTTCTGTTTGGTCTCTGGTACTTTCAGTGAAAGCAAGTTTGCTTTTAGACTGTTGATAAATGTGGGAATAAGGGCTGGTTTCTGCTTAGTGGGCAAATAAACATTTCAATTTTGTATGTTAGGTGGCATAAAGTGTTGCTGGCCAGGTGAGGATTTTCAGGGTAGTGGTCCCTGCTTTTGGGGGGCCCTGGCACACACAGGAGCTGTGGCTGCCCCACTTGGAGGTGTCCAAGACCAGGTTGGACGTGGCTTGGAGCCACCTGAGATGGTGGAAGGTGGGAGTGGATGGGCTTTAAAGCCCTTCCAACCCAAACCATTCTGTGGTTTTTGCCCCTTTAAAAAAGTTTTATTTAAACTGCTCTTCCAGTTAACTGTAAGTCATTGCAGTCAATATTTATTTGCCCAAATTTCTGCCTCTGTAGACTGTAACCTTCCTGGTGATATCCAACCCTTTCCTGGGAAAGTCTAACACACATCCCTCCCTTCAGCAGCTCAGAGCTTCCTCATTCTCCCCTGGTGCTGTAAAGAGCCCTGGGGTGCTGCAGGCCAGCCCAGGTTGTGTTTACCCACCTGACCTGGGGAATTGCTCCTCCCAGGGGCTGGCCCAGCACTGGGATATAAGGACAGGGACAGGATTGTGCCAGGGAAAACCTTGGGCAGGCAGGGCTGGGAGCAGAGCTGCCCCCAGGCTGCTGAAGGCAAGGACTTGTTTGAAAAAGCAAATTGTAAATTACTTTTGCTGCACACAAGGTTTTAAAAACAAGCAAAACCTTGGTGGTGCTTTTTTTCCCCTCTGCCTTGGGTAATTTTGTTAAACTCTCCTCGCTGGAGGGATTATTTTTAACAGAAGATCATAGTTTTTATGTGCAGGCTTAAGTTAGGGAAGGTTGGGTGTCTCTTTCAATGCAACCAGCAGCTCTAGAACTTGCAAATCTGTTTTTTGGTGAGCAGATGAATTGAATGAATACTCAGTGAAGAAAGGATCAGGGGCTTGTGCCCTTGAGAGAAAGGGAAATCAAATCTCTGTTTATTTTTCTTGAGATGGGATTTTTCTTTATGAAACCTTGCCTCGAGGATCTGGAGTAAAAGTTTTACACAGGATTTTTTGTAAAGCCTCACAACTTTTTATTGAAATTGATTGAAATCTTCAGTAGAAGAAAAAAACATTTTTCAGGGAAAAATGTATTCCTCAGAGGTTGCAATTATTAATAAGTGATGAAAGCCTCAGCCTTTTATTTTATTTGGAGCTGTTGCATTTGCCTGAGCCCTGGAAAGAAACATGAAGATCTTAATGCAAGTTATGAATAACTTCTCATTCAGTAGAACTGCATGGAATTGGTGAGTACAGCTGAAACAGGCAGCCTGGCTGTTGTTTGAATGAAGTTGGTGCTAGTTCTGGGTTTATTCAGTGCTGCAATCCCTACTTCTTGTCAGCATTTTTGATATTAGAGCCCTGCATTAACCTTTAGTTTCTGCTGGGTTTGTATCTCAAATGTGAGCACTGAAATAAAATGGATTTAAAATTTGCATTAAACTGTTTGACTTAGAGTATTGGATGGGGAAAAAAATGAAGCTGTGACTTTTTCAGATCCTCTAATTGAATGTTTCTCCTTTGAGTCAGCACTAAACCAAGAGGAAGCAGTGGTGTCAATCACTTGAGGAACTTTTTCTGAGAGCTTTTGTGGTGCTTCTGTTGGCACAAGTCATTCACAGGGCAGCAGGGACCAGAATTATTAATTCTGTTATCACCTGCATGTAGTAAAGCACAGAAACATCCCTGCAGTGGGAATTGTTGCCTTTCCCTGCCTGCTGTGTAGGGCTGGGTGTTCTCCATCCATTAATACATAAATTCACATCATGCAGTGGGGATTTATTGCCTTTCCCTGAGGAACAATGGGAATTGTTGTCTTTCCTTCAGAAATATCCCTGCAGTGGGAATTGTTGTCTTTCCTTCAGAAATATCCCTGCAGTGGGAATTGTTGCCTTTCCCTCAGAAATATCACTGCAGTGGGAATTGTTGCCTTTCCCTGCCTGCTGTGTAGGTCTGTGTGTTTTCAATATATTAATATATAAATTCACATCACTGCAATGAGAATTATTGCCTTTCCCTCAGAAATATCACTGCAATGGGAATTGTTGCCTTTCCTTCAGAAATATCACTGCAATAGGAATTATTGCCTTTCCCTGAGGAGCATCACTGCAATAGGAATTGTTGCCTTTCCCTGCCTGCTGTGTAGGGCTGTGTGTTCTCCATATATTAATATATAAATTCACATCACTGCAATGGGAATTGTTGCCTTTCCTTCAGAAATATCACTGCAATGGGAATTGTTGCTTTTTCCCTCAGGTCCATCACTGCAATGGGAATATTTGCCTTTCCCTGCCTGCTGTGTAGGGCTGTGTTCTCCATACCAGAGGATATATTTTCTGTATTTTCACCAGGTCAGGAAGGTGTCAGACCAAAGTGTGCTGATGTTTGGGGTTTTTTTTGTCCCCCAGGCACATTCAGGATCCAGCAAGCCAGCGGTTGACATGGAACAAACCTCCCAAGAGTGTCCTGGTGATTAAGAAGATCCGTGATGCCAGTCTGCTGCAGCCCTTCAAAGAGCTCTGTGTGTACCTCACTGAGGTGAGAAAATAGAAATTACACCTCAGCTCTCTCCAGCTGCTGATTCTGTGCAGGATTTGTGCAATCAGATCTTCATACCCACTGCCACTGGGTGTACTAAAATTTGTTGCAGAAGTTAAGATCAGTATGAAGCTTAAAACTAAAACTATTAAAGTAAAATCTTCCATTCTGTTTGCAGTTCTGAATTACAGGAATGGGATATAAAAGGCTGAATAAGCCTTGGGCAAACACAGCATTATTGCTGTATCTGTTATCTTTTAATTTATTAAATGTTCTGTGCATGCTGCAAAATTCTCATCAGGATCAGACCCACACATTAAAAACATCCAGCAGATGCAGAACACTGCTGTAAATATTATTTCTATAATTAAATAATTGAATTAATGGAAATTATGGAGAGAGTCAAGTGTTGGGAAGGTCCCTCACAAGCTTATTTTCTCTCTTTTCAGGAGAACAATATGATAGTGTATGTAGAAAAAAAAGTCTTGGAAGACCCTGCTATAGCTAATGATGAGAATTTTGGACCAGTGAAGAAGAAATTTTGCACCTTCAGAGAAGGTATGGAAATGATTTCTTGAAAGGACTGTTGGAGTGAGTTTCTTTGGGTTTCTTTTTTGTCTTGGTGTTTTCTTAGTTGTTTGGGTCAAATTTCTAAAGCTCTTATGTCTTTTGCAGACAGTTGTTACATCTTAATTGTGCTTTTTTTATATATTTGTGAAGGAATGTTTGCATGCTGCAAATTGTAAATTTTCTTTCTAATTTTTGTTAGGAAATTAAACTTGTGGATAGAATTTAATTGAAAAGTTTTTATTTCAATATTTCTCCTAGACTATGATGATATCTCCAATCAGATAGACTTTATCATATGCCTGGGAGGAGATGGGACCTTACTTTATGCTTCTTCACTTTTCCAGGTTGGTTCTTCTGGGAAATAAACCCATCAATCTTTTCTTTTGGAAGTATTTAAAAGTGTTTTTCCCCCCCTCTTTGTTGTTGAGTTCAGCATTTGTCTTTTGTTCTTCATTCCCTCTTTTTTACCTTGTGAAAATCATGTCAAGTGTGTTGTTTTTTTATTAAGCACAGTTGAAGTTTCATCAATAGTCACAATATTTACAGGCAAATAGTTGAAGTATGGATTGCTTTGACTGAGTAGCTTTAAAATTCTTTTCTTTATTGATAGGGTAGTGTACCTCCAGTTATGGCTTTTCATCTGGGATCCCTTGGATTTCTTACTCCATTTAATTTTGAGAATTTTCAGTCCCAAGTCACTCAGGTTATAGAAGGTAAATTTAAGGGGACAAGGTGTGGTGTTTGTTTGTTCCTGTTTCTTAATCAACTCTTTTAGGTCAGCCCTTAAGATTTGAAACTTGAGAAATGCACCTTAAATTACCAGAAATGTATTTTAAATTAACAGAAGTTTTGCATTGTATTGATACATCCAGTGCTGCTCTCTGTACTGCTCTGTAAAGAAAAAAGTTATTTATGGAGTAAATAAGTGTAAGATAATGTGGAGTTTATGTTAACATAGAAATAAAGTGCAGTGTTAAATACTGAGAAGACAGGCAAATAAAATATTTGAGGAAATAAATTCTTTGTTTCTTCAATATGAGGTTATTTGAGTTGCATCCAAAGTAGATCCTGCAAAGATGTCTAAAACTCTCACAGAATGTTATCTTTCTAATGCTTTAATTTTCTTTAAGCTTAGCTTTTGTCTTACTGAAGATCACATGAGCCCAACAGTTGTTTCTATATAAAATTTAAATTTTATTTTTACATTATAAGAAAAGTGGGAAGGGACTGGCTTAAAATTTGGCTTCGATTTTTGCTCGTTGCTACTAAAAATCAGTTTTGAGCTTCAGCCAAGTGCAGCCAATTATGTTGTGAATGAAACTGGGAGTGTTGAAAGCTCAGGAATAGCTGGATGGCACTGGATAGAGAGTGTTAGTCATTGTTGAGGTGATTTCCTGTGCCAGCATCTCCTTTTTGTGTTTTTTCCCTGTGTTTCCCCTCCAGGCAACGCTGCTCTGGTTCTGCGGAGCAGGCTCAAGGTGAAGGTGGTGAAGGAGCACAGGGAGAAAAGCACAGTGCAGAATGGGATAGAGGAGAATGGAGTTGTGTCTGCAAACCTGGAGAAAGAAGTGGGCAAACAAATTATGCAATATCAGGTCAGAGGAAAAAAAAAAAAACAAGCAAAAAACCCCCAAGATATTGTTTGTAATTTGGATTTGTTTCATTAAAGCTCTCCCCCAGCAGGGTGGGGCTGGGCCTTGCTGCTCCAGCTCCCAGTGTGCCCCAAATGCTGGAGAGCTGCTGCACACATTTCCTTTGTGCAGTCACAAGTGCTGATCTCACACTTTGCTGTAGAAATAATTTCACAGAATTGTTTAGGCTGGGAAATATCTCCAAGCTTGAGTCCAACCTTCCTTTTATTTTGAAAACAAAGTAGTTCTAAAGTCAGACACACCAGGCATTTTTATAAATGAGAAGAAAAGCCCTGCACGTTGTTAGTGACCAGCTCCTAGGGACTAATTCTTTAACTTCAAAACTTAATTCTTAAAATTAAGAATTAAATCTAATTAAATTTTCAAAACTAAATTCTTAAACTTCAGCTGGCACTCAATGGGACAGAAGTATAAAGAGGCTTTAATTTGCAGCTACTAAATAAGCTTGAATTTTTAGGAGCTCTGGAAAACATGTTCAGTTTTTGACATTTATTTCATTGCCAAGGCAGCAGCAGCAGGCTGGGGTAATGTTTGCTGTCGTGGCAGGTCCTCAATGAGGTTGTGGTGGATCGTGGCCCTTCCTCCTACCTGTCCAACGTGGATGTGTTCCTGGATGGGCACCTGATCACCACCGTGCAAGGAGATGGTGAGTGCTGCTCCCTGCCAGCTCAGGGCCAGGCTGGCTTTCCCTGCAGGATTTCTCTCCTGGAAACAGAGCTGCAGTTCACTGCTGACAGCAAACAGGAGTGTGCAAAGAATGGGTGTGTTTGTTCCCCTAGTGAAGCTTTAGGTGCTGAAAGATTTTGTTTATGGGCATGTGAGGGCAAGTAGCTCTTTTTTTGGGGTATTATATTTCAGGCTAAAGGTAAAAAATAGCTCAGAGAGATTGGCCTGGATATCTGGGCTTGCTGAAGGCAAACAATCTCAACTCAGGAACAACAGGAGTTATCTTTAAAGCTCTTACCCTTAAAGAAGAAAATGAAAGTCACTATTACAAAATTGTGTAACCTGAGTTTGTGCAACTCCTGAAGCCACGTGGCAGGAGCAGGGGGGAGCTTCTCACTTTGTGTGTGCTGGGCTGCAGCCGTGCTGGGAAATCCGAGGGGACAGGTTCCCTTTCCTTGCATGGGATGTGCTGGTGTCCCCAGAGCAGTCCCTGGGTCAGTGTCCTGTTGCTGTCCCCAGGGGTGAATGGGATGTGCTGGTGTCCCCAGAGCAGTCCCTGGGTCAGTGCTGATGTCCCTGTCCTGTTGCTGTCCCCAGGGGTGATCGTGTCCACGCCGACCGGCAGCACCGCGTACGCCGCCGCGGCCGGAGCGTCCATGATCCACCCCAACGTCCCTGCCATCATGATCACCCCCATCTGCCCCCACTCCCTGTCCTTCAGACCCATCGTGGTTCCTGCTGGAGTGGAACTCAAGGTGGGCTTCTCTCATTTTATTTCTCTTTGTGCATTAAAAACTTCTGGAGTGGGCACAGGAGTGAGAGGAGGGTGGGAAGTGTCGTGTGGCTCCTGCTTGGGGCTGGGTCACACCAAGTCTGGTTCAGGGTTGTGCCTTTCTTTACAAGGATTTGCCCACTCAGATTGAAGAATTTACACACTTGATAAAGTGTAATACTTTACACTTTTCCTACTGTACTATAGCTCTGTAACATTCTACAAAATGGGAATTCCTACATTTGCATTCTGAAAAATGTTCCATAATCTTGGCTAAAGTGCCTGGAAATGATCAGTGAGGGGAATCAAAAATTCTCCTTTCATGCAAAAATATGCAGATCTTAAATATATACTGGTAGCACTATCTGCAATTCAGTATGTAGGTTTTTTTAATGTTGTCTTGCAGAAAAAAGACATTTAATACTGAATATAAAATAGACTTGGTTAATGGGTATTTTGGACAAATACTCTTGTGCAAGGATGAGCCCCTTTCTCCTTTTGTCCTAGGGGTGTTGGAGGATTAGCATTGAGAAATGAGTTCTGGACTTTTTTTTTGTTCCTGTTTTACAACATAAATTCAATGTTTATTCATGGCACAGCTCTCAGCCCACGCTTTCATGTCAGTGGGTGGTACTGGCCAGTGGTAATTAATTCTTTTATTAGGAATATAATTTAAATAGGAGTCAAACTTTGGAAATTTGACAGCTTTGGATTCATTATGTATTAAAATGTGTCTTTCAGGATTAACTGCATTTTTTTTCTTGAAAGAAAAGCTAAGTCAGCTCCTATAACTGAATTAAAGTTACAGGAACTGAACTGGAAGGAAGAGACAGACTGGAACTGGAAGGTCTGTGTGGGTTATGACCTTGTACTTATAAAAAGGGGATTTACTGCACATAGAACAACATGAGTTTATAAACAAAAAAATAAAGGTTTGGAGCTTGAGTGGTGTTACTGCACTGCTGCCATGGACAGCTGAGGAATTCCAGTGTGAGTGTGGAGTTCCAAGGACTCAGTTCTGCACTCAGAGGGAGGGTGGAGGAGGTGTTTGTTCCCTGCTCTTGAGTTTTGGACCGTTGCTGTTTTTCAGATCATGCTCTCCCCTGATGCCAGGAACACGGCGTGGGTTTCGTTTGATGGAAGGAAGAGGCAGGAAATATGCCATGGAGACAGGTCAACCTTTCTTCTGATTCTATTATCTCTAAGTATAGAAAATCCTGATTCATGCAGCTCCCTCATTCTCTAACATCTGCCAAAAGGGTTTTTGGCAGTGAAGAAAGAAGCTTTTATAAACCTTAACACTTCCTAAAGCACAGACTGCACTAAAAGGATTTCATTTCTAACTTGAGTTCTTTAGATCTTCCCACAAAAGCAAGTGAAATGCTCAGACTCTGTAAACATTGCATGCTTGGCAAGGAGGATGGGCATATCTTTAGAAAACTCTGTAAATTTTAACTTCAATATAAATCTTAGGAATTCTGAAAGAGACAAACCAACAGGAGCTGCCTGTGAGCACAGGTGCTGGAATACTCCACGTGGATTCAGCTGGGTTCACTGGGAGTGGCTGTGGTCACTTGCTGTGCCCTTGAGTGAGCAGAAGGGTGTGAAGTCCCTCGGTTTTGTGTTCAGAATGTGGTGGTGGAGGTGTTAAAAGGCAGCTCTGGGAAGGAGATTGGCAGATTGGTTATTCAGGATGCCCTTTTTCCTCTTGGCCCACACAAGCTGCCATGGAGGAAAATATACAGGTGGTGTAACCCTCCATCCTGAGCAGCTTTTATTTCCTCTGAGCTTGGATCATCTATAAAGGAGTTCAGGAGCCCAGTAAAGATTCAAACACAAGGTTTGGCCCTTGGTTACACTCTGGAATCCTTGGGATTGTTGCTTAAAACTTGAAACTGAAAGGTGCCCAGTAAAGATTCCAACACAAGGTTTGGCCCTTGGTTACACTCTGGAATTTTTGGGCTTACTGCTTAGAACTTGAAACCCAAAGGCCAAGGTGGTGCCTTGGGTTTCCTTTGTCCCTGTGTGGGTGGTGCCAGAGGCTGCAGGATGCCATGGAGGGTTCACACAAAGTGTCCCCAGAGCTCTGCTCGTTATTTTGAGAGCAGCTGTAGTTCTGATGGCTGAGCATGGAGAGCTGCTGTCTGGCAGTGAATCAGCTCTGTGCAGGGTGGGGACAGGCTGGGGACTGTTCAGATTGTTGCTGTCCCTGCCTGACTTGCCCTGTGCTGTTGCAGTATCAGCATCACTACCTCTTGCTACCCCCTCCCCTCCATCTGCTTCCGGGACCCCGTGAGCGACTGGTTCGAGAGCCTGGCCGAGTGCCTGCACTGGAACGTGCGCAAGAAGCAGAACAACTTCGCCGTGGAGGAGGAAGAATTCTGAGTGTCCCCAGCCAGCAGGGCTCTGGCAGTGGAATGTGGCAGAATCCCTCCCCTCTGCTTGGATTTTGGAGCAGTGGAATGTGGCAGAATCCCTCCCCTCTGTTGGATTTTGGAGCTCTGGCTGCGGGCGCTGCCCCGGAGCTGCCCCGTGCTTGTGGTTGATGTCCCTCAGGTGCTGGGGCTGGGGAGGGCTGTGCTCCTTCCTGTGCAGCAGGAGTGGGAGTGGAAGGCTCTGATGGTTCTGATCCAGTCTGAATTTCCTTCCAAATGAGCAGTGGATTATTCCTGACTGCTATCAAAAACCACATCTGCAGATTTGATTGTAACTTCTGAACTTACCAGTTCCGTGGTAGGCTGAATGTAGCTACACCAGGGAAAAGTGGCAGCAGAAAAGTGGCATTAAAATCTTTCATTTGATAGGTTTGTAACTCCATTTAACTCTGCTAGGAACAGAAAGGCTCTGAGAAGTTTTCTTAAAAAAAAAGAAAAAAAAAGTTCCTCTTTGTTATCTTAAATAGACCTTGCCCAGAAAATACTTTCTTACTTGCAAGCGTGACACACTGAAGAAACACCCACAAAGGATGTTTTTTATTAATAGATGGAATTAGTAATAAAAAGTATATATTTTTTATATATACATTTCTTTCTCTTGTGCCCATTTGAGCAGTGGTTGACCCTTGGCTGTCAGCACTGTGGAAATACCCACAAACAGCAGGGATGAGCATTAATTATTTGTAGCTGAGCTAATTGACAGCTCTGCACTTCCTCTTGGTGGGAATCCTCCATGTGTTGGTTTTTCTTATTATTTTTGTTTGATTCCCTGGGATAAACGGTAGCATTAGAGACTATCATGGTAAAAAAACAATAATAATCCTCCAAGTGTTCAAGAAGAATCTGGACTTCAACTGCTACTGAATTCACTGTTGTCCTGAAGGAAATATCCTGTTCTAAGATCCTGAATGCCCTCAACTTCCATGGATACCTTCCAACTCTTGGTGCTGAGTAATCCAGGGTGGGATTCTGCATTGGTGGGCTGGAGAAATGAGAGGACACATTCCCAGTGGAGTAGCAACGGTGCCTTCAGCACACTCAAGATATTCTAAAAGTCTCACATTTACTTTTTTTAAGATGCTTTCAAATGTTTCTAACTTCTCTCTGTACATATTTTATTGTATGTGCTTTTATGAAAGAACAAAAAAAAAAAACAAAACCAAACCCCACCAAAAGAACTGGTTGGGGTGGGGGGAAAGGGTTTGTACTGTAACTGCAAAATAGCAAACCCAAGGATAATGTTTACATTTATGTTCTCTGTGGTGCAGTCTCTTGATCATCTTATCCAAACTTCAGCATTTTCAAGTCTTGCTGCATCGCTCACTGAAGGGAGGAAGGGGCAGGAGCTGTTCAGTGCCTGTGGCAGAACTGCCAAGGGATGAATTTCCTGCCTGGGGTGGGATTTCCTTGGGCACGGAGGGAGAATCTCTGCTGAACCTTTCTCATGGTTGTCTTACGTTGTTTCTGTGGTCCAAAGTGGAAATGGGAAATGGTTTCATTTCCAAACTCTGCCTGATCTGTTTTCCTCTGGTGGTTTCAATAATGTCTCATCCCCCTTGGATGCTGCCCTGGGCTGAGCTCATGAAATGCAGGTGAGAGCACTTTTCCAGAAAAGAGAAGCAAACTCTTGGTAACGATTCAAATCACAGCGGGAGCGCGTTGGTAGAAACGAACACTTGGTTTGTACATTTTGTAACATAGAATATTGGTTTGATTTGGTCAAAACCAGATGGATTTTGGGATATCTTGGAGAATATCCAGAGAGCTTTTGGGATTTCTCTTTCACTTGAATCTGCAGTAATTGTTTGATCACTGTTTTGAAGCTGCTTACGGGTTTCCTGAGTGGAGTATTCAGTTATTTGATAACTGGTTACTTTTTGAACTAGAGAAGTGTCAGGCTTTTTTGCTTTGGAACTATTTTATTTAAACATGCAATAATTGAGAGAAGGAGCAGGGTATGGTGTCTAGAGAAACGTGTGGATGAGTGGAGAATGAGCAGTTCTAGGCACACTGAGGAGTGGAAAATCATTTTGCAGAGGTGAAATGATTTATGAGCCTTATCTAGTATTTTTTTAAAGATAACACTATATTCAGCACTTTTTATTTATGCTTTTTATAATAGTAAAGCTATTCTTGACTAAATTGCCAGACTTTTAATTTTCAGAGTGCACAGGTAATTAAATCTGTAATCAAAGTTTACTGAACTACTTTAGATCTACATTAGGGGTTGGCTTGAAATTTCTTCTTTCAATTTATCACCTGCTGCAGTTGCATTGCTGGCTCTGAGGCTGCTGCAGCTTTGCTTGTACAGAATTCTGCTGAGAAAAGGCATTTTCTGGGGGGCTGCTGGGCCCAGGCAGAGCTGCAGCCCTGGCTCTGTGACTTCAGTCCTGGCTTTTCCTCCAAAAGCTGCCTTGATTCTCCCTGGCCCAGCTCTCTCACAGCCTGGGCTGTTGATACATCACAAATCTGAGTGTACAAAGTCCCTTTTCAAGGCTTTTAATCTGCAAACTGCAGGAGAGTGAGGCTGGAGCAGCCCTGGAGTTCTGCCTTTGAGCTGCTCCAGGAGTGGGGGAGCTGAAGCAGGAAAAAGCTGAACTGCACCTCACTTTATTGGCAATAAAACCTCGTTTTGCTCATGTAGCTTCTTCAGAATAACTTGGTTAAACTGTGCTAAAAAACAGGGGTTTGCTGATTAAGAGTTTTTAATAAAAGGGTTTGTAAGTCACTGGCACCTACAAATCCTTTCATCTACAAAGGGCCAAAATGGAAGCTGGGAAATTAATTTGTTTTAAAAAAAAAAAAAAAGTTATCCTCTGGTAGAAATGGAAGAAGTTGTTACCAAATGTAGTAGGGAATAAAGCAGTGTACTGAATTTTTAAAAGCTAAAAAATCCTGTTACATATTGTTAACATATTGAAAACTTGGTTTTAAATATTGTTGAGAAACAAAATATTTTTCAATCCTTTCAATAAAACTTTTTTGTAAAGTTGGATTGGTCGATTTGCCCTTTGACTGGGGAGAATAGGGAATTCCCAATCCCTTTTTGGAATTGTGTGGGGTTTGACACTTCTCATGGGACAGTGGCATCTCTGTTCTGGGAATGCACCCAAGGCTTTTTTTGGAATGTCTGATACCAGGTTTTCCTCAAAAAATAATTGCTGGATTTGCTGTGCAACTTGAAACAAAACCTTGTGTACAACCAGCTGGGTTGCATGAAATTCTGTTTTAATGACAGAAATATGAGGAAAGGAATAGTTAAGGGTCAAATAGATAAGGGTCAGAGAAGCTGGTTGAATGATCTGATACTTTATATTCAGGAAGTTTAGGGTTAAAAATGGGGTTTAAATGCCTGTGGCACATTTGCATTTGCACACTTGCAAATGAGGTTTCAGTTCCTCAGGTACACTTCATCACTTCTGATGAAGTTCTAGATGTTTCTCCCATGGAACTTGAGATTAGTGATGACGTTTAAGAGTTTTTGATTTCATAATTAATCTGTAACTCATTCCAGCACTGAGAGGGATGGGAGGAGCTGCCTTCAAGTGGAGTTTTTGTTTGACAAGGTGTTTTACCTTTTGCAGTTAAAGGAGCTGTTTGTAAGTGAAGGTTTTGTTTTACAAGGCACCTTGGAAAGGGTTTTCCATCTTTCCATGCCTGGCTGGTGACAAACTCTCTGCAGTCCATGGCCAGAGCACTTTCAGTGGCAGTGGCACTGTGACCTGCCCATGAAACATTTTCCTTCACCCCCTCCTGCCCCAGCACAGGCTCTGTGTGGGAGCAGAGCCTTGCCCTGCTGCCCAGGCTGGGCTGAGGGAAGGACTGAAAAGGTTTTGTTGGGATGTTTAAATGTTTTAATTCTTCCAGCAACAATCCCTACTGCCACTGGCACTTGTGGGATGAAGTCAGAGGCAGCTGCTGCTCTGCCAGCCCCTGCACACTTTAACCTCTTTGTGCCTCCCTGGGGCTACAGATAAAGGAGATTTCATTCAGGTTTAGGAGATCAAGATGAGAAAAATAGTTGTGATTTAGATGGCTAGGATGAGGGGAAAAAATTACAGCAGTTTTGATAGAATCCTTGTAAATCTCCTTAATAAGCTGTAATAAATTTTTAATTTTAATTGCTTCTTGCAGTGTCCAGCTGCAAATAAAGCTGTGTCTGAAGTGTAGGGGCAATGTCCACAGCAGCCATGAATTCCAGTGCCAGCCTCTTCCCTACCCAGTTTTGTAAGGGATTTCCCATTGAATTGGTGCTGTTCCCTGTGAAATAATTATCCATCCACAAACTGTGCTTACACTTTATTAAAAAATAGCCAGTAGTGAAAGGTTCCAGTCAATAAAATTCCCAACTTTTATATTACAGTATTAAAGGCTTAATTTAACAGTCCCCCTGGTATGAAATGGCAGCTTGGTTACACTGGGGAGGGGGGAGGTTACAGGAGTTTGCATGTGTAGCTGGGGTTAAAAAAGAAATAATGGAAATATTCTGAAGCCAGAGGAGGAAAAGGAGCCTTAGACAGGGGACAGCACTGTCACCAAGCCATCAGGGCTGGACCTGCTCTGCAGCAGATCCAAGCTGGGCAGCACAATCCCCTCCTAGACTCAGGGACAGAGGCTGGGTGTGCAATTTCCTTCATGATGTTTGTGTCTGTCCAGGCCAAAAGCATTGAAAGGAGCAACATTCCCCACTCACATGCAGGTGTGACCCCCAGTGCTTCCAAAGCAGCAGGAAAGGAGTGAAAGGTGCTTGGTCCTGTCAGCAGCATCAGCTGGGAATTTCCCAAACAGGTTCTGCTTTTTAAGCTCTGTCCCACCTGCACTGCTCCAAGGAACGTGTGACACCTTCCTGAGCCTCCTCCATCCTGGGCAAGTGACCCTTGATGGCCCCCCCCGAGTGCAGGGCAGGAGTCCTGGGCTGGCTCCACCCTGGGAGGGCTCAGGAGTCGATCCTTCCATAGGAGGAAAACACTGTGGGAAGAGAGGGAGCTCAGTCAGCAGCACTGCAGGGCTCAGTGAGCCTGGGAAAGGAGCTTTGGGTTGTGTCACATCAGGGTCCCTTTACTGTCTCTGTGTTACACAATGTGACACAAATATTGCAAGCAGAGATTTGCTCACACAGGTGTGATTTTTTGGACAGTCCTTGCTCAGGTTGGAATCAGCTTCCTCCAGGGAAAAGCCCCATCTGTCCCACCCAACTTCTGAGCTCTGGTAATTCTGAGGCTGCAGAGCTGCTTGATTTGGGATCTGTTAAAGGATTTTCCTGGCTATTTCCCTGTGCCTGGGACAGAACAGGCTCCACCTTTCCCAGTGCATTTTTAGGTACTTACTTCTCTCCCTCAGCCCCTGCCCGAAGCTGCAGTAGACGTGAAGCAGAGCCCAGAACAGAACAGATTTTATTGTGACAGAAATGCAGGAGCCAGTGATGAAAGCAGCTTCCAGGGTGTAAGAATTGCCTTTGCCCCACTCCCTGATCACCTGCAGGAAAAGGGAGACACCAAACCATCACCACCTGCTGCCACAAAGCCTCGAAGCCACAACATGCAACCAAGCACTGGATTCTGACAAGAGTCACCAGGTAGGAATTGGGGGAAAAGAAAAAAGAAAAACCCAACAGGTCACTTGGAAACCATCTGAGTTTTCTGATTTCATGATGTCCAGACAGTGTGGAGTCCTGCTGTGCTCTGCCAGCTCAAACAGGCTGGGAATGATGGCAAGCTGCATGTGATCAATGCATCCCTGAGGCTGTGGGGGGAAGGATGAGCAGCACTGGCCACTCCCAGCATCCCAGCCCTGCCCAGCATCAGCAGCCTGGCTTCCCCTTGCCCTCCTCACCTCCTCTCACACATCTTGTGGGAGGTGCTCATTGATAAAGGTTTTATCAGTGTTACAGAGCCAAAAAATTGCCCCAAACTGGGGATTGTTGGCCTTGCACTGCTTTGTTTTGGCTACAACAGGATCCACAGCTGTGGGAGCTGCCTAAGAAATTCTTTAAAATGCAAAAACTGAGCCCTGGTCAAATGCTCTGGCACCACTTGAGACTTGTGTGAGGGAGGGGAGGCATTTTTGAGGAGTTGAGTATCTTGAACAAGAATTTGTTTCATTTTTCCCTCATCATTCTTTGCAGGGACTTCCAGAGCATCTCCCTCTGATCAGTTCAAGAGCAACTTTACTTCATCCCTGTCCTGCAAAGTTGATCCTGGAGAGGCAGGATGGGCTCTGCTCTCTTGAAATCCAGCAGGAGCTGCGGGGAAGGGTAAAGCAACACCTCTGGGACCCCCCAGCCTTGCTGCCCTTACCGTGTAGAGCAGGTAGATGAGATAAACCACCTCAGGCACATTCTGCACCAGGAAAATCCACACCAGTGGTTTCAGCTCTTTTAAAATCTGCAAAATAAGATGAGGTACAGCTTTTTAAAGGTGCTATATAGTCTAAAAAAAGCTACATAAAGTTGATTTTTCATAGCATTCCAAGTGTTGGTTAAGCTGAGTTCTGGATTTTAGCTTTGCTCTCCATTTCCCTTCTCCAGCTTTGGTTTTTAGCAGGAAATTCAGGCTCTGTTTTCCCCTCAGCTGGGCCAGGAGTGATGAGACCTTTCTCTCTGGGCACACTCAGATTTTTCTCTAGCAGCTGAATGTTTTCATAGGTAACAGACTGAAAGCTCCCTGTGGCTTTTTCTCCACTTTTCTTTCTGCTACACAGAAGTGCAGTCCCTGAGGAGTGAAATGTGGGAGAAGCAAGAGGATTGAAGTGCCAGGAGAATTTAATTTCACAATTCATCCTGGGGCTTGGCAAAGAAGAAAGGGACTGCAGCAGCCCTGGGCTGGGAGGGCAGGTCTGAGCAAAGGAAGGAAAAGCAGCTGAGCCACTGGGGGTGGGAGCAGTGACTGTGCCAGTGTTAGGATTGCATTTGATGCATCTGATCAGCACCAGGTTCCCCCCAAACCCCAAACTGATGTGTTTTAAAAGCACAATTGTAGCAAGAAAGCCATCAAAACACATAGGGAGCTGTATTTCAGCTGTCAGGAATTTGTGTGAATGACTAAAGCAAACACCCCAGGAGCCTAAACCAACATCCACCCTCAAATACCCCTAAACTCCTTCCTGGTAATAAAAAACCCACTTATCTGATGTACTTTGGCCCTGATTCTGCAATCATTCTTGGAACAGAGGCTCAAGATTTCAGAGGAGGTTTGGTCTGATGTGGAAAATGCCATTTCAGGTTCACAAATCTTTAGGTTAACCTGGAAAGTGTCCCTGAGCTTTGAAGGAGATGCCCTGACAAAGGACCCCTCATCTTTCTGGTGTGCTTCCCTAAGGATTTAAGGCCTGGAGAACTGCTCCCAGTTCACCCAGCAGTGGCAGAGAGGCAGAAATATTGAGGACAGTGTGATCCTCCAGATTTCATTAAAGTGATCAATGACTGAGACTAAAACAATGTCCCTCAGAATGGCCCAGTGACAAGGTGACTTTGTTTCACTCATGTGCTCAGCTCAGACACGGATTTAAACAAAACCTGGCTTCAATATTGTTGCTGCTCTGCTTTTCTCCCTCCTGGCTCCCTTCCCTGAGCCTGTGGGGGTGAGGATGGGCAGTGCCAGGGGCTGTGTGGCCCTGGGGTGCCCTGCAGCTGCACACTCACTGCAGTGATGCCCACGGTGACCTTGAGGCAGCCCCAGACGACGCCCGTGGCCGAGATGATGTTGTGCAGCAGGGTGACCTCGTGCAGGCTGATCAGGAGGATGCACAGGCACAGCTGGGGGAGGCAAACGTTGCATGAAATCATTCCTGGAAAAAAATATCTGCCACAAACTCCCTGCAACAGCAACTTGGGCACAGGTCTAAAAGCTGAATTATTCCTCAAGCAAGGAGAGAGGTAATTCCCTGTGTGACAGAGCAGACAGAGCACAGTAAAGCTGCAGTAAATAAGGGTGAGGGATGCTTACAGAGGTAACAGGCCTTGGGCTCAGTTCCCCCATCTGTAATTTCATTTTCTGTCTCACTGCCCTGCTGGTCAAGTTCCCCTCTCCCACTCCAGAATCATTTCCTCAATGCTGGAGACTGGAGGCTGAGATGGGCAGGAATAACCTTGCTTATTTCAGGAGGCCATGGGTGGGCTGGAGCTCCTGGATGCAACTGTTTTTATGGATGAACTTCCCCAAAATAAGCTTCTTTTGTGCAAGACAGTGATGAAATATATTTTGAACCATTTGGATGGATTTTAGCTAAGCTCTGACAAACACATGGAGCTACAATAATTCAGTTAATACAATAAAGGTAAGAGAGAGGGTTGCTCTTGGAAAGGAATAATTCAACTCAGCCAGTCCAAGATATCATCAGGAAGAGGGGAAAAAGGGAATCTCTGTACCTGTGCCTGCAGATCAAAAGTGAGCATGGAGAAGCAGAGGTTGAGCATGAAGTACTGGGCCTGGAGGCTCTCCAGGGCTCCCCCCACCCGGAATGCCATCATGGACTGGCTCTGGATGAGGATGAGGGCACAGATGACATCGAAGGAGCCCACCAGCAGGATCAGCACAAAACGGGCCTGAGGGAACACAACACCATGGGGCTGGCACCAGGCTGGCACTGGAACCCAGCAGGGAACACACAGCAGGAGCAAAACCTTCACAGAGACTGGTGCTGAGTTCCCTTCCCCACTGGGGACAGGGGGCTGTTCTCAGTGCTGGACTGGCAGAATTCCAAGAAACACAGGTTTGTGTCTGTTTGTATCCACTCTGCTGGAATTAACACTCCATTTTTCCTGCTTTAAGGATGGCTCAAGTGGTAAAACATCCTTCAGGGTCACTGTCACATTCACATTTTCTGGAAAAAAATCCCTTCACCCAGGGTTTTTCTCCTGGGAAGCTGAGGTGCCTCAGAGAAAAAGGAAAACAAATTCTTATCTCATTGCTTCTCCTGTGTTGTGCTCATGTGGAATGTGGTTGGGGATTGTTCACCCACAGGTGATTGTTGCATTCTGCTGGGAGTTGTTTTGACTCTCTGGACAGTCAGGGCCAAGCTGTGTCTGGACTCTGGAAGGAGTCAGGAGTTTTCATCTTTTTATCATTCAGTAAATGTCCTTTCTGTATTCTTTAGTATAGTTAGTATAGCATTCTTTAATATACTACAGTATCATAAAATAATAAATTAGCCTTCTGAGAATGTGGAGTCAGACTCATCATTCCTTCCTGCCACGGGGCACCTCATAAATAGATTACACTGATATGAAAAGATTTATAACTAGAAATTATTCTGGCTCAGGAAGCAGAGTTACAGTAATCCAAGTTACAGTTAGAGCAGTAAAAAAAACCAAACCTAAAATTACTTTTCACATTTATAGCAGGCTTTGCTTTGAAGTTCTTGTTTAATATTTAAACTGCTGACTTGGCTGTGCATCTTAAAAGGAACCTGCATTTCTTTGATGCCTGTTCCTTATCGGCCTCACCAACCCAGGCTGCTGCAGGTAAAGTGTGTTTCACTGAATGATAAATAAACTGAATTGGCAAAGCTGCTTTGCTCCCTTCCCCCTGGCTTGGCTGCCACCTCTGAATAGTAATTTTTGGATGACTTCAGAGCTTTTTGAGAAATATGTGATAAAAAGAAAGCACTTCCTGGAAGCACAGCGAGTGGGAATTTAACTACAAACCTTAGGAAGGGCTGGAATACAATCCTTTAAAAATTGTACTGCTGTGAAATGCAAACAAGATAAGCTGGAGTGGCATCACTGCAGCTTTTTGTTTCCTTGCAGGTTCCCAGAAATCTCACAAATCCCATTTGAGAGCGCTGGGTAATGGCTGTGCCTGGGGGCTCCAGCTTTAGATTTATTTATTTCAGCCAGACATTCCACAGGGGGAAAGCTGAAGCAGGGCAGGTGAAGGATCCATTTTACAGTAATTTTGTGTAATTCTTTGATATTTCTGTTATTTTTGGGTGCTGCCATAAGGAAACTCAGACACCAGCTCAGAGAAGATTTGCAGTTGTGGCTGTGCATGTTTTGTTGTGCAGTAGAGATAACTCAGCCTGTTCTCAGTTATCAGCAACAAAAATACATTCATGCACAAGAAACACAAAAATACAAAATTAATACTAAAAAAAACCCCCAACTTTGTATTTAAAATACAAAAATTTAAATACAAAAAAATACAAATATATTATATATATCTATTATATCAATCTATATTTCTATTATATACAATAGATAATATTTCTATTATATATGAGATATTATAATATAGATGTAATTAATAAAATAATAAAATTATAAATAAAATCCTATAAATAGAATATATAAATAGAAAAATAAATAATATATGTGTTAAAACATATATATTATATTAATTATATTTATAATATCATATATGAATATAATACATAGATATGATAAATATAATAATTATCATATACAAAATAGTGTATATAGTATTTATAATAGTATATGGTATATACAATAATAATATATAGTAATGTGTATTAAAATATAGAATTGATTTTTTAAATAGTAATAATTAATTTTTAAAAATATAATAATTTGTTTTAATATATTAAAATTATATATATAATGATTGATTTTTATATATAAATATATACAAAAATAAAAATATTGTGTGTGTGTATATATAAATAAATAAAATATATTATCTGTGTTACCACAGACATCCTGCCTTCCCACTGCTGCATTTTCAGCCCCAAGCAGGGTGGGAAGGAGAAGCTGCAGAGGAGCAGGGACTGACCAGGAGCTGAGGTTTCTGCCCAGCAGGGAGCAGGGTGAAGTTGATGATGGAGCGCAGCATCAGCAGCAGGATGGAGAGCACGAACACCACGAGCTCCTGGCGGTTCTCCTGCAGGATGCCCCTGCTCACATAGTACACACAGAACACTGGGGAGAGAGGGAAGGTCAGTGCCAGCTCAAATGGGGCAAAACTCCCAATTCTGCACCCAAAGTGGAAGGGTCAGAGTGGCCCTGAGGCTCCTCGCTCTTGGTTCTTACCAAGGAGCTTGAGTCAGGTAAGTAAAACACTCCTCGCTGTGTTTAGGACACAAAAAACTAAATAATTAGTTATTATTATTATTTCATTTTCATTACTATTTTCATTATTTCCTCCATCCAAACTGGGTTTCTTACCAACTCCAACCAGCTGAATCAGGGAAATGGTGAAATCCTCCTCAGTCTGGCTCACCAGTGTCTCGATGGTCAGCCCTATGACACTCAGCAGGGACAGAATAGTGACACAGAAATAGATCCTCACAGGGAAGGAGAGCTCTGAGCATGGTTTTATCTGTAAAGGGAGAAAATTCTTCAATTATTCATGCAGAATAAACTCAGTGTTGTTCCTAAAAATCACATTGAGGCAAGTGTGGGAAATGAGTGCAGGGTTTCCTTTGGGAAAAGGAAGAGAAACTCCCAAACTGCTGAGGAAGGGGGAAGTGTAACTTTATTTTATAATTCATCTCAGCCTAGATAGTCCTGGTTTATACCCACAGCCTGACTTTGTGCCTCACAGGCCATGGTGTTATAACCACTGGACACTGCCCACATACACACCTGACAGAGCATGGAAATAACATTCTCCCACACTTTCACTTTTATAAAACTGTAAAGACAAGGTCAGTGTTCTGAGGAAGGCAAAGTCCTTCTTTTCTTTTATTAAAATACTTCAGGTGGAGCAAGATCCTGGCAGGAATTTAACGCTTGGTTTGTTCAGCTGGAGGAGACTGAGGGGAGCTCAGGGGCTGCAGGACCAGCTCTGATCCCTGCTCTGGGACAGGGACACCCCCAGGGAACCCCTGGAGCTGGGCCAGGGGGGTTCAGGGTGGCTTTGGGAAAGGTTCATCCCCCAGAGGGTGCTGGGCACTGCCCAGGCTGCCCAGGAATGGGCACAGAGGCTGCCAGAGCTCCAGGAGCTGGCAGGGGCGCCCAGGGAGGGATTTTGGGGGGGATCAATGATCCTGAGGGGTCCAGGAGCTGCCCAGGGTGGGATTTTGGGGTGATCAATGATCCTGAGGGGTCCCAGGAGCTGTCAGGGGCGCCCAGGGTGGAATTTGGGGTGATCAATGATCCTGAGGGTCCCAGGAGCTGCCCAGGGTGGGATTTTGGGGTGATCAATGATCCTGAGGGTCCCAGGAGCTGTCAGAGATGCCCAGGGTGGGATTTTGGGGGTGATCAATGATCCTGAGGGTCCCAGGAGCTGCCCAGGGAGGGATTTGGGATGATTCATGATCCTGAGGGTCCCAGGAGCTCTCAGGGGTGCCCAGGGTGGGATTTTGGGGTGATTCATGATCCTGAGAGTCCCAGGAGCTGCCCAGGGTGGGATTTTGGGGTGATCAATGATCCTGAGGGTCCCTTCCAGCTCAGGACACTCCACGGTGCCGTCAGCAGAGCTGTGCCAAGCCTCGGCGAGCTGACCTCCCCGCTCCACCTGACTTCGCAGGCGGATTTGAGCCATGTTTTACCACACACCTCCCCCCCGGGGCAGAGAAACGCGGAGGACAGCGGCAAGCCGCCCGCAGCAGCGGAGATGTACTCACGGGGCCGCAGGGCGTGGGGATGAGCTGCCGGTGCCGCGGGGTGAGGTTGGGCAGGCTCGGCCCCGCCGCAGCCGCGGCGCCGCTGTGGGAGAGAGAGCGGGGCCGTCAGGGGGCCGTACCACCCCCACCGCGGGGGGAAACCGCCCGCGACCCCCCATCCCCTCCACGGGCGCCTCCGGGGAGGCGTGGGGAGGCGCCCCCGCGCCGCGCGTGGTGCGGCCCTGCCCGGCCGTACCTGCCGTCCATGGCGGCGGCCGCGCCTCGCGTCCCGCCCCGGCCGCGGGCCCTACATGGCTGCGGAGGGGTCCCGGCGGCGCTTCCGGGGCCGACCCGCCCCGCGTCACTTCCCCGGCACGGGCGGGAAGCGCTGCTGGGCTCCTCCCGGGCGGCGGGGCCGCCGCGCTCCCGCCCCTCCGCCCCGGGGGTCCCCTCGGCGCTGGGCAGCCCGCCCGGCTCGATGGAGGGGCGGCCCGCAGCGAGGCGCTCTGCGCGGCTCTGCCCGGCTGTGCGTGCCCCGTAACCCCCCGCTGCTCGGCTGCCTTTCCTCGTGCTTTTGGTAAAATGGCCTCCCCGCCGCCGCGGGGACAAAGGGGCGAGCCCGGCGCTCCGCTCCGCCGTGCCCGGCCAGCCCCCGGGGCCCGGCGGTGCGCGGCCGGACCCGCCTCTGCAGCGCGGGGCTCCGGGCACGGCAGGGGATGGGCGGCCGGAGCCCGGTACTGCCCAGCCTGGTGCTGCCCAGCCCGGTACTGCCCAGCCCGGTGCTGCCGGAGCTCGATGCTGCCGGAGCTCGGTGCTGCCGGAGCCGTGGGAGCGCCGGGGCTGCGGCAGCAGCGAGCGGGGAGCGCAGGTGCCGGCCGGGATGCGCTGAGGGCTCCGGGGATGGAGGGATGGGATGGAAGGATGGGAGCAGCGAGCGAGCCGCGGAGGAGGATCCGAGGCAGGCCCGGGCAGGGGGATGGCGGTGCTCGCAGCCCCTGGGCCCGAAGGCTCGGTCTCGGTGCTCCCGGGAGGGCTCCGAAGCCGCTGCGGGCACCGGGGATGGGGATGGAGCGCGGTCGGGGATGCGCAGGGAAGGCTCTGGCAGTGGGTGAGCAGAAACACGGCTGGAGTGGCACAGAGCGCTGAGCTGTTTCAGCTTTTCAGCGTCTTCTGCTGTATTTGCGGTGTTTGTAACATCTTGGATGCAAAGCAGTGTTGATGAGCGAGGCTTGCTCAGGGTGCTGGATTTTGTGCTTTTGCTGCGTTGGGAGCAGTGTTTGAGTGACCTTTTGCGTAACAGATGAAGGGTCACGGACAAAAACCTTTGGGTTTTCGCTGTCACATCAGCCTCAGCTTCTCCAGCCCTTGCAACATATTTGAGCTTTATTTTCTGTTTGTGTAAAGCCGACTTTCTGAAGTTCTCTGTGGATATTTTTTTCCACCATAATCGTTACTAAGAGCATAGTTAAGGGTTGGAGAAGATACAATGAGAGTGAGAGGCACTCACACTGCCCGTTCTTTGTGAGTAATCCAAGAGAAACCACTGCCAACCACTGCCACGTTTTCATCTGTTGGTAAACATCAGCTGCTGGTTGGCCTTGAGGGAGGAAGACTGAATTAGTTCCAGATGGAGAACTCTTTCAGCCCATTTAGACTTTCCAGTTGATTAAAGCCAGCAGGTCAGTAATTTAGGGGAGTAATTTTGTTGTTATTTGCTGTTCTGCTCCGTGCCGTGTGTGGAATCAGTGATATCAAATCTGATATCAAATCTGATATCACAGTGCTGCTGAGGGTGGGGCTTTGGTTGTGCTTAATTGGTCTTGCTTTTAATTAAGTTGTATAAACAGAAAAGATATTTTAAACGCTCTGCTAATTAACTAGTTTGAATGTAGTGGGGTATTTTTTTAATGACCTGGAAAAGGAGGAGGAGTCAAGAATCCATTTTTCTGAGCAAATGCTCTTGGAGAACGTTGATCTTTTTTCAGAGTTTTGTGTTAAACTGGTTTAGCACAAGTTTGTGGTTTAATGTGATTGTGTCAGAGTCCCATACCTCAGTGTGCTGCTGGCATGAATCCCTGGAAAAATGGGAAGAGATAAGGGCAGGGGGATGGAAATCTTCAGTGCATGGCTGTAGTAACCAGAGGATGTGAGGAATGGAAAATTTCACTGGGAAGCAGCTGCTGTGTTCAATATCTGACACCAGATATTGAACTCCTCAGTGTCTCTTTGGGATTTATTTGAGGTGCCACATTGGGCATTTCAAAAGCATTAAAAATAAAATCTTAAAGAAACTAGAGTGAGCTGCTCACAAAATCAGGGCAGGTGCAGTAGCTCTTGTTAGAACTCTGGTATTTCTCTTTCTTTCACAGGGTGGTTTTGTTGTTCTCTCTGCTCTGCTACTGTAACTTGCCACATTTTGTGTAATTTGTAAATTTTTTGCCGCCAAATCTGTTAAAAAGGCTTTAAGAATTAGTTGTAAGTGCTAACATTGGATTGGAAGATGTAGCAAAATGAGGAAGGTTGCATTATTCCCATGTAATTAAATAGATAACCACTCTGGGAAGCTCTTGGACGTATTTCCCTCCTTTTTTCACCTGGATGCATTTACCAGGGTAGCTCTGGGGTTACAGCCCTTGATCATTGTTCTCTGTCACTCAGGTTGATAACAGGTTCATTAGTCTGAAGGGCAGAGGTTCCTGCTTGGATTGGCTGGGTTGGGAAGATTTTTCTGGGGAGTGTTTAAAGACAGACTGAGATCACAGACACTCTAGAATCTGGAAGAGGAGTTAGTTATAATTGGAAAGGCTGTCTTGAGGTGCTCCAGAGGGAAAAGGACACAAAACCACAAAGTCTGGTGGGTGGGTGGGTGTTATTTTAGAATAAAAAACCTCCCTAAGATTAGTTCTTGTTGCTTAATCTTGGCATGAAGACATCAGGAGTTCAAAATGCAGCCTTAGGGATTACAGAAGTCTCTTTGTCTTTCATGAAGTGCAGGTGAAATGTGCTGTCTTTGCTGCATTAGGGATAGAAAATGTCACACATGTTTTTTTTCCTTTTTTCCCTTTTTTACCCCCCCTTAGGCAGAAAACATGGAGCAGCCCACATGAAGAATCCTTTGGAGTTTCTATTCCTACAAGATGTTCTTTGAAGGACCAAACCCAGTTTTCCAGGCCCCTGGGAGATGAAGCATTGACCACATGACGTTTTTATTTCAACAAGTTCTTTGTCAGCCTTGCTTTTTGTGAAGGACAAAGAATATTTTGAAATATTTATTTCTTCACCTCACCATGACGAGCGCCCTGACCCCAGAGGCCCCGAGCCCTCCCCAGCTGGAGGAGAAGCCAAAAGGAAAATCCCTGTTCCAGCTGGGCTCCCTCTTTGCTCACAGGAGTGAGAAGTTTGTGATTGCTCGCAGTGACAGCTTGCCAGAGGAGAATGTCCTGAAAATCACAATCACAGAGACCACGGTCATCGAGTCCGACCTGGGCATCTGGAACTCCCACGCCCTCATCTACCTCACCCTGTGGTTTTTCTTCAGCTTTTGCACTCTGTTCCTTAACAAATACATCCTGTCCTTGCTGGAGGGAGAGCCCAGCATGCTTGGTACCCTGCTTTTCCTGAATTCCGGGGGGAATTTGGTTTATTTAATGGAATGGGAGCCCCAAAAGCTGCCAGAACTCCTGGAGCATTTGGATAATGCTGGCAGGAACAGGGTGGGGTTGTTGGGGTGTCTGTGCAGGGATGAGTGGGGTTGGATGATCCCTTCCAGCTCAGGATGTTCCATCATGCTATGATTGATCGTCCCAGATCATCCCATATAACGCTGAGGGAGAGAATGGTTCAACTGAAGTGAAAATTGTTTGGTTTGGAAGGTGCAGAGGGGGATCTTGGGGCTGGGAACTTGGGATTTTGGCCTTTAAAGTTCCATCATCCTATGATTAATAATTCCAAATTGTCCCACATAAAGCTGAGGGAGAGAATGGTTCAATTGAAGTGGAAAATGTTTGGTTTGGAAGGTGTGGGGAGGGATCTTGGGGCTGGGAACTGGACTTCTGACATTTAAAGTGGTTTCTGCCACCGTCCTTTCCTCCACTTGCTGAAATTTCCCCTGTAGAGGAGCTTTAAGAGGGGAAAAAAAGGTAATTTTTTGGTTTTCTGTGCTGGAGGGTTTGACAAAAAGTCAAATTTTGAGTAAATTGTTGATGCTCTCCAGAGCTGTGCAGTACACGTTGCCTTTGGTGATCTCTGTTGTCCAATGGCCATTTCAGTTCTTTTTTTCCTTCTTAAGGAGCAAACAAAGGGCACTTTATCTGTGAACCAGGTTTATAAACATTTGTTTTATAGAAGTAAAGTGCTTTTGTGAGAATATATAAAATACACACTGCCAAAACCACCACAGACACGTTTGTGTAAGAGATTTTCTTGTCACATTCATATTTTCTGAAAAATCCCTTTGCCCAGGATTTTTCTCCTGGGAAGCTGAGGAGCCTCAGAGAAAAGGAGAATAATTAATCTGAT
This sequence comes from Fringilla coelebs, assembly GCF_963513975.1. Classification (NCBI taxonomy): domain Eukaryota; kingdom Metazoa; phylum Chordata; class Aves; order Passeriformes; family Fringillidae; genus Fringilla; species Fringilla coelebs. The sequence goes on from NC_140048.1 coordinate 8,265,496, forward strand.
TTGCTTCTCCTGTGTTTTGCTCATGTGGATGTGTTTGGGGAATGTTTACCTCACAGGTGATTGTTTCATTGGTTTTATGTGAATTGTTTCGACTTGTTGGCCAACCAGTGCCAGGCTGTGTGGGGACTCTGGAGAAAGTCAGGAGTTTTCATTATTATCCTTTTAGCATTTAGTAAATATCCTTTCTGCATTCTTTAGTATAGTTTAGTATTCTTTAATACAATATAGATCATAAAATAATAAATTAGCCTTCTGAGAACATGGAGTCAGATTCCTTCCTCCATCTGGGGCAATGCAGATACAATATTTCCTCATGACAATTGATTTGTTGTGTTCCTGTTTGTGATCTGGCTTCATTTCCCCTCTCGGATCCTCCCTTAGGTGCTGTTCAGATGCTTTCCACCACCTTCATTGGCTGCATCAAGATGTTTGTCCCTTGCTGTCTGTACCAGCACAAGACCCGAATCTCCTACCCCCCAAATTTCATCATGATCATGCTCTTTGTCGGATTAATGAGGTAAATAAAAAACATTCCCTGCTCTAGCTTTGTTAATATTTCTGCTTTTCCAAACCAAAGTTCTGTTCCTGTGTCTCTCTGACTTTTTATCCTTGATGAGGTGTTTGGAGTATTCACCTTTCTTCCCCCACAAAAAATATCCCAGGATAATCTTATTTTTATTTGCTGTTCTTTGCCCAGATTTCAATTTTTTGCCTTCCCATCAGATTTACATTTTTTCAGACCTCACTTCTCTTTCCATTTACTTTCTTCCTGCTCTCTTTTGAGGCTGATGTTTGTTTAGCGCATTAATATTTATCAGCCTTTTGCCTCAAAAGTCATCCAGGCTATTAAAATTTATCTTTTGAAAAGTAAATATTTGCTGGGTGCCAGGGTTGTATTAGTTTGTGGTCGAGGAGGGAATAAAAATGCCTGGTTTTGTTTCCTCTGCCCTGCAAAACTGATAAAGAAAATCAGGTAAGTGATAAATTCAATTAATTTCAGAGTTTAAACTGTGGTAATTATGTAGCATATCTAATTTACACTAAAGATGGATAACTGCAGATTAAAGTTTCCTTGGTGAATTTCTGCTTCTCAGAAGATTTTCACTTTTCTAACTGAGCCTGTTGAAAATTTTGGCTTAAAAAATGGTCACTTGAACCTTGGAGTGTGTTAAAAAGTAAATTTGTTTTCTGGAAATCCACTCTGCAGCCAAAGACATTCCACATTGCCCAAGGGTGCCTTTATTTGCTTTAAATAAATAATGTTTAAGCCCAAGTTGAAAGATCTGGCCTTGCAGGTGCAGGAGAAATCTCAGTGCAATTCTTTTTGTGCTGGGTGTCCAAGAGTAGCTCTTGAAGCATTATTTTAATTTCTTCTGGTGCCCTAATTAATTCATTCATTTTTTAAATGAATTTCTTGTGATTTGCTCCTGGTGCAGATTTGCCACAGTGGTCCTGGGGCTGGTGAGCCTGAAGAATGTGGCAGTGTCATTTGCAGAGACTGTGAAAAGCTCAGCTCCCATCTTCACTGTCATCATGTCCCGGATGATCCTGGGGGAATACACTGGTGAGCCCAGAGGGAGATTTAATGCAGCTCTTTTTTATTGCCTGTGCTGGAAGTCTGGCCACAATAAAATATAAAATATGATATAGATATTATGTTATAATAGATGATATTATAATATATAATATCATTACATTATATTACATTAGTATATTATATTATTATATTATATGATATTATGATATATTATAATATACTTTATATATTACAATATACTTTGTATATTATATTATATTATATTAATGATTATTTAACACATATGATATGATATATCATATTATATATATACATATAATATATAATATATATATACACACATATAATATATCATATTATATACAATATATGGTATGGTATGGTAGTCTATGTAATATATGATATAGATCATATATTATACTATATTTTTATTATATCTCATATTATATCTCATATCTCATGTTATATATCTATCTCATGTTATATATCTATCTCATGTTATATATCTATCTCATGTTATATATCTCATGTTATATATCTCATGTTATATCTCATATCTCATGTTATTTCTCATGTCACATCTCATGTTATATTCTATATTCTATCATATTATATCATATTTTATTATGCTATATTTTATTATCTTTATAGTAGATATTTAATATTATGTATTAAATTATATGATATATAATACATTGTATATAAAATATATGATAGAAAATCAAGTATTATAAATGCCCCTGGAAGGATCTACAAGTTTGTAGAATTAAGCAGTTTGGTGGAAGGGGATTGTTGTTATTTTTCTGTCAAGAAATTATTGTGGCTTTCACAAACTGAAGTTCAGCGTGGTCCTTGTGTTTTATCAGAATGAAATTCTGAAATGAAGTGGTGTTGGGAATTTGAAGTTGTGTTGATTGTCCCCAGTCTAACAAACCCCCCTAACGAGCTGGGCCCTTCCCTCAGGGCTGCTGGTGAACCTGTCCCTGCTGCCCGTGATGGGAGGGCTGGCGCTGTGCACGGCCACCGAGCTCAGCTTCAACATCCTGGGCTTCTCTGCAGCCCTGTCCACCAACATCATGGACTGGTGAGTGCCTGGGGAACAAGAATTTAATTAATTTCATTAGGAGAGGAAAGGAATTGCCTAACACCGTTCACTCTGTGCACTGCGTTGAGATGTTGGTATTGGAAATGGATTTTTAATAAATTATTCACTCATATCTAAGAGCATTATTGAGATTAAATAATAAAATTCATTGCATCAAACTCCTTTCTGTACTTGTAGAAAACATTTACCCACCTGAGGATTGATTAATTGATTGATTTGTCCTAATTAAAATACAGCTAAGTGGTAGGTTCATTACATTTAATTTTTTAAAATTTTTCCTTTTTCTTCTCTAGTTTGCAAAACGTCTTTTCCAAAAAACTCCTCAGTGGAGATAAATACAGATTCTCGTGAGTATTCCAAATATTTCAGGTTTGGTTCTCTTAGGGCTGCATAAAGAAATTAAATATTGATCATTGTATTGCACCAAGGTAAATCTCATCACCTCTATCATTTTATCAGGGTAAGGAAACTCCCCTGAGCTCCCACTGCAAGTTTCAGAACTCCCAGAAATAAATAAAATAGAAATAGAAATAAAATAGAAATATTTATACAAATATCTATGTGTTTTATATAAATATCTATATATAACTATGTATGGTTATATGTAATTATAGGTATTTATAAAGTATTTATTCAATATATATTTATTTAAGATAATATATAAATATATAATGCAAATATTTTATCATTATTGTATATTAAATTTTTTATATTTTATAAATATTTATATTAAAAATAAATAAAATCCCCCCAAAATAATATTTTCACAGCAATCAGAAACCATCCTGAACATTGCTGGGTGTGCAGAAAGCAACTTTTGAACTCTGAAACTTCAACCAAGAGTAAATTCTTGTGCTAAAAACCACCTTTAATAACATATTTGTACTTTACATGAGATAAAAAGCTACTTTTGGTTTTCTGTGCCTTTCAGCTTCAGCTCCTGAGAGCAAACCTCTGTCTTAGCTTTGAAAAATGAAGTTTTAATTTAATATTTTAATTTTTTTTTTAATTTTAATATTATTTTTCTCCTTTGTAGAGCCCCAGAGCTTCAGTTCTACACAAGTGCTGCTGCTGTGGTTATGCTCATTCCAGCCTGGATATTTTTCATGGTAATTTGAATTCATTATTTTATTGAATTTAGGGATTTTTTTAAAATTAATTTAGTTGTTTTTTCTTGTACTTGTGAGCAGAATGTTCAATAAATGTTACTCTTAAAATTTGCCTTTTATTCTTCCCATTAAAAAAAAAATTAAAAATTAATTTTTGATTTTTTAAAAAAAATCAGCCTGAAATATAATTCATCCAATGTTTGCAAGAGATTGGGGCAGTAAAAAAGAGAAATTTATAAAAGAAATAATTGAGTATAGACATGAGTTCATACCAAAAACCTGAATTTATCTCAGGATTCTTGAGTCCAAATCGTGATTCTGGCTCAGTGCATTTGAGATAAAGACTTGAAACAAAATCTGGAGTATTTGTTGATTTTTTGGTTCAGTTTCATGTGGAGGACAGGAATATTCACTCTGAAAACAAAATTTTTTTGAGAAACATTTACAGGATCTAAATATTCTGTACGTTTTAGGTTTTGTTGGGCTAAAATTTAAATTTAAAACTCTCCCTGCTTCTAACAGTTGGGTGATAAATCATTTTTAGATTTTTCTCATAAAGTGCTAAACCCTTTAATTTATTTTTTTTTTAGGATATGCAAATTTTTTTTGAGAAAAATTTACAGGGTCTGAATGTCTTTTTGGGACCTAAATGTCCTCTATGTTTAGGTTTTATTGGGCTAAAATTTAAATTTAAAACTCTCTGTTCCTAAGAGTTGGGTAGAAAATCACTTCTAGATTTTTCTCATGAACTAAACACTTAAATTAATTTTTTTTTGTGATTTAGGATGTGCCTGTGATTGGGAAAAGTGGGAGAAGCTTCAGCTACAACCAGGACATTGTCATCCTGCTCCTGATTGATGGGGTCCTGTTCCACCTGCAGAGTGTCACAGCCTATGCCCTGATGGGCAAAATTTCCCCTGTCACTTTCAGGTAAAATGATTTCATTTTTTTATTTTCTATTTTTTCATCAGGAACATTCTTTAATTTTCTTTGATCAGAAACACTGTTCTGTATTTTTTGATAAGGAAATGCTCTTTTCTATTTTTTTGTCAGGAACACTATTTTATATTCCTTTTCAGGAATGTTTTTTTATAATTTTATTTTGGCCAGAAACACCATTTTATAATTTTTTGGTCAGGAACATTATTTTCTATTTTTTGGGTAGGAACATTATTTTCTATTCCTTTTCAGGAAGTGAAATTTCAGGTGGTGTTTAAAAAAAAAAAGAAAAACTAAAGGTGTTTTGTAAAGAAATGAATGTGGGGAATCACAGAATGGTTGAGGTTGGAAGTGGAATTTCAGGTGGTGATAAAAAAAGGAGAATTGAGGTTTTGGCAAAGAAATGAGTGAGGGAAATCACAGAGTGGCTGGGGTTGGAAATGGGATTTCAGGAGGTGTTGAGGGGCAAGGCTGAGAGCAAAGCCTGGCTGTGGCACGTGGCAGAGCTGCTGTCCCCCCACATCCCCGCTGTCCCCTGCTGTCCCCTCACATCCCCAATGTCCCTTCATGTCCCCAATGTCCCCTCCTGTCCCCTCACCTCCCCCTGCTGTCCCCTCATGTCCCCTGCTGTCCCCCCACATCCCAATGTCCCTTCATGTCCCCTGCTGTCCCTTCATGTCCCCAATCTCCCCTCATGTCCCCTCACATCCCCAATGTTCCTTCATGTCCTCCCACATCCCCTGCTGTCTCCTGATGTCCCGGCTATTCCTGATGGTCCCCCCACATCCCCTGCTGTCCCCACTGTCCCCCCACATCCCCTGCTGTCCCCTGATGTCCCGGCTGTTCCTGCTGTCCCCCCGCTGTCCCTGATGTCCCCTCACATCCCCGGCTGTCCCTGCTGTCCCCCCACATCCCCTGCTGTCCCCTGATGTCCTGGCTGTCCTCACTGTCCCCTGATGTCGCGGCTGTCCCCGCAGCGTCGCCAGCACCGTCAAGCACGCGCTGTCCATCTGGCTGAGCATCATTGTCTTTGGGAACAAGATCACCAGCCTGTCGGCCGTGGGCACCGTGCTGGTCACCGTGGGCGTGCTGCTCTACAACAAGGCCAAGCAGCACCAGCAGGAGACCCTGCAGAGCCTGGCCATGGCCCCACAGCCCCCGGGGCCCACCGAGGACACCGAGCCCCTCGTCCCCAAGGACCTGCAGCCCTACGACTGATGGACAGGGCTGCGGCCTCCCGGCCCAGCCTGGCTCTGCCGCCATCCCGGAGGGGCTGCTCCCAAATCCTCCTGGAGGGGCAGCTCCCAAATCCTCCTGGAGGGGCTCTTCCCAAATCCTCCTGGAGGGGCTCTTCCCAAATCCTCCTGGAGGGGCTCTTCCCAAATCCTCCTGGAGGGGCTGCTCCCAAATCCTGGATGGGGCTGCTCCCAAATCCTCCTGGGTGGGATTGTTCCCAAATCCTGCTGGAGAGGCTCTTCCTCCAATCCTCCTGGGTGGGCTTGTTCCTCTGAGTTCTTGAATTCCTCCTGGATGTGGCTGTTCCTCTGGTTCCTCAAATCCTCCTGGATGTGGTTGTTCCTCTGAATTCTTCCTGGATGTGGTTGCTCCTCTGGTTCCTCAAATCCTCCTGGATGTGGCTGTTCCTCTCGTTCCTCAAATCCTCCTGGACGTGGCTGTTCCTGTGAGTTCCTGAATTCCTCCTGGATGTGGCTGTTCCTGCGAGTTCCTGAATTCCTCCTGGATGTGGCTGTTCCTCTGGTTCCTCTGAGTTCCTGGCAGGTCTCACCCAGGATTTGAAGCAGGAAGGAGCTGAGAAGGATCCAGGAAAACCTTGGGAACCTGATGCCCCTAAGAGAGGACCTGGAACGTGGCAAACCTGGGCTTTGTTGTCTCTCCTTGACTCCAAACCACATCCAAGCCTGTGCTGGAGGAAGAACTTTGGTGTCCTGTGGGAAAACAACTCCTGTCTCCCTCCCCGTCCAAACAATGTGAAAATGGGGCCCCACCACTGAGTTCTGCAGGCAGAGGGATGCAGTTGGTGCCTGGTGGAAGTTTCTGGATGTTCTCTGCATTTCCTGAGGTGTGGTGCAGAGCTGGAAGAGTCCAAGGAGGGGATTGTCCCACTCTGGCCGAGCCCTGAGCCCCCAAACCCTGCCAGAGCTCCTGGAGCATTGTGACAGCACAAGAAGGGATGCTGGGGTGGATTTTGATTTCTGTGCAGGGCAGGAGTTGGACTGGATGGTCCTTGTGGGTCCCCTCCCACTCAGGAGATTCCATAATTCCAACAGGGATTGGTATTCCCACCCTTCTCTCCCAAAAAAAAACCAACTTTATAGAATTTGCTTGAAGCAAACTGTGGGAAATGAGCTGTGGTGAGCTCCTGCTGCTGGCTACAAATCCAGGATTTGTAGTGGTTTAAAATGTAAAAAAAATCTAAGGTGGAAATATTTCATTCTGATCATTTATTGACAAAACTGAAATGCAAATATTCACACACGTACCCTGTGTAAATGGAGTGTTGAATTCAATATTTGTAGTTGCTTAGAGGTAAAAAACAAACCACTGAAAATTGTGGTGACAAAGGAAGCAGGATCTCTGTATTTCTGTAAAAAGCATTTTGTTGTTTTAATTTCATATTGTTATGCATGAGGAAAGAATTGATGGTTATTTTATATTATTTCTAAGAGTGCAACAAAAGGCTGCCTTTTAGAAACTCAGGGTTATGAGTCTGACCTGTGTGTAAAATATCTAATTTCTGATTATATAAAGAAATTTCAGAGGCATCTGTGACAGATGGGAGGAATATTAACCATACACTGAGGCAAATCTTTATTTCTGCTGCTTTTAATTTTCCTTTTTTTTTAAAGGAAATTTGGTTTTTGTGGTAGATCAAAGATTAAAAGTTCACTTTCCTTTTCAAAATTCTGAAAACCAGTCAGTTTTGACAATAAAAAAAGCACACATGTAGCTACAAAAACATTCACCTGGACTTTTTGGGAACAAAACTTAAAATGAGTGGATTTTAATAATTGCCACTCCTCTGAAAGGTTGGAGCACAGATATGTAATGGTAAAAATAGTGGTTAACAGGAAATTACAATTGGAATTCCTGTAAAATCACATTTCCACACCTCAGTGGTTGCCTGGGCCAGATTCCCCAAAGATCTGAGGGATAAAAATGCCAATTTTTTCATCCTTGTCTATGTGATATGTCTGTGGTATTTTGTTTTCTTTTGTACTCCTGTCACTTTTATAAAAGCTGTGGACTGTGGAAATCTGTGCATTTTTTTAAATTTGTTTTCTGCCAAATACACTGAGACTTTTGAAAGTATAACAACAACAAAAAAAAAGTGTGTTTTGTGTCATATTTCTGCTTTAGGTGGCTCTGCTCTCACATAAATCCCATCATTTTAAAATGATTTTGTTTTTCTGTGACCCTGGGAGGATTTGGGATTGGGATTTTAACCCCTCCTTTGTGTTTTTTCTTTGCCATCTTTTTAGCCTTTGCTTTCCTTCAATCAAACAAACCAAAACCCTTTTTATTCTCCATTCAGGCCGGTAAATCTTCTTTTTTCTTGTATGAACAAGGAGCTTTTTGCTCTTTGTTAAGAATTCTCCAGGGTGTCCCCACCCCAGCTCTTCCTGTGACAGAAAAATCGATTTTTTGGGAATATTTTAGAGTTTCCCTGCCTACATTTCATGTGGCCACACCCAGTACCGGTGATGAGGACGAGCTCTGTGAGCTGGAGCCGTGCATTTTATTTATTTTACATTTTTAATTCCCTCAGAGCGTGTTTTCCCTCAGTGTGAATTCCTGAGGCGCAGGTGGGAGGTGTTCGAGCACTCCCTGTGTTCTAAACTTCATTATCCCCACTAGATCCCCTTATTTCCCATTATATATCGCTATTTCCCATTATATATCGCTATTTCCCATTATATATCGCTATTTCCCATTATATTCTCATATTTCCAGTGTGGGATGGATAATTAGCGATTTTAGAGATGATAATTAGGGATATTTGCTGTTCTGGGCCGTGTCACCTCTGTCACCTCCTCCCTCACACTCTCACTCATTCCCACGTAGGAATTGAAGCTTTTTGGTTGCAAACCAAGACATCCAATCCAATATATTCAATTTATTCAATTTATTCAATTCCATTTCTTCAATTTATTCCATCCAATTTCGTTTATTCACTCAAACTCCGCACTTTAACTGATGTTGAATTAAACTTAACCCCTGTGCTGACAAGGCCTCCATCCGCCGCTGCGCTGCGTTTATCGCTGCCCCGGCACATCCCGCGGGTTCATTAACGCCGCTCGGCCCGGCCGTGCCTCAATTAACGCCTCATTAACGCCTCGCGTTAATTAGGGCGCCGTGAGGCGGCGCTGACGTCATCGGCGCGCGGCGGCGGGCGGAAGTGACGCGTGACCCGCGCGCGGCTGCTCGCAGTCCCCGGTGGCGGCGGCGGTGAGCGGGGCCGGGGGGCGCTGAGGGGACACCGGGGGGGTCTGAGGGGAAACCGGGGCTGGGGGGGACACCGGGAGGGCTCCGCGGGGCTCTCGGGGTTGGGAGGGAAGCGCCGCGCTGAGGGCGGGCGGGCGGGCCCGTGGGTGGTGGCGTTCCGTGAGGGCCGCGGGCCTGGTCGGTCCCGCCGGGGCTCCGCGGGGCCGCCATCGGCTCCGTTCCGCGGTGTGCCACAGGAGAGGGAGAGCTGGGTGCGTTAGGAAAATTAATTCATAAACACCAGAGGTTTATGTACAAAAAGGAGACAGAAGAGTGTTTTTACTTTATTCCAATAAAGGGAGAGGCCATAGGGCGTTCCCCTGGGGTGTCTCACATTTTTGGAGGACCCAGCCTCCTTCTTATCCCAATTTCCAGCCACATTTCCCTTCTCTCTTTCCCCATTTCTGAGGTACTGGAGAGGTTCAGACTTCCTGATACATCTGATACCAAAGATTCCCCTCTAATGTACAACCCTCCCTTTTAATTTTTAAATCTTACAGAATTTAGGGTCTTTCTTCCCCATTTCTGAGGTACTTGAGAGGTTCAGACTTCCTGATACCAAAGATTTCCCTCTAATGTACAACCCTCCCTTTTAATTATTAATTTTTACAGAATTTAGGGTCTTTCTTCCCCATTTTTGAGGTACTTGAGAGGTTCAGAGTCCCTGATACACCTGATACCAAAGGTTCCCCTCTAATGTACAACTCTCCCTTTTCATTTTTAATTCTTACAGAATTTAGGGGGTTTTCCTTTCCCATTGTTTCTTTCATCTCTCAATGTCTAATTTCATTTATCAGCAATCCTAAAGTTTATTTATAAAAGCAAATATCTATTTCCATTCATCAATCAGTGGAATCCTTCCCATTGTTTCTTTTCTCTCCCAGTGCTGGTTTTATCTCCCAGCACACCCACAGCTGGTTTGGAAAGACAAATCCCCTGTTCCTCTCAGGTGCTCAGGGTGTTCCACAAATCAAACCTCTGGTGTGCAGATTTTTGCAATTTTTTTTTAATAAATTGAGATTTATAAATCTCAATAAACCAAAGGATTCGTGTGTTCATGAGCTATAAATGACCTAGTGCTCTTGTTAATGAATATTCTGCTTTCTCTGGGTTAATTGCTCTTCCACTTCTCATGCTAATTAGTGCCTTTCTCGGTGGTGGTGCTGGAATTACCTTTTCCTCAGTGACAGCTGATTTCAGCACCGTTGCCTGCATTATTTTCTTCCTTCTCTCAGGAGTTTTGCCACATATCCCATAAATTCTGCATTCTGTGCCCTTTTCCCCCCGGGTTATTATTAAATGTGTGGCACCAAACCTTGGCCATAAATTGGTTTTTGTGCCCTCCAGCAGCTCCCTGAGCTCTCAGCATAGTCTTTCCTTTGGGTTTAAAACAAACATTTTTTGTCCACCATAAACCAACTCCAGCGTGGCTTTACTCAAAAACAGAAATTCAATGTTTGCACTGAAAAAAATGGGTGTAAAATAGATTTATTTAGATTTATTGGTGGGTTTGTCAAGGTCTCCTCCTTTTTTTACAGAGGGTGTTTTTTTGAACTCAAATGGGTGATGAAAAGGATTCTTGGAAGGTGAAGACTTTAGATGAGATTCTCCAGGAGAAGAAACGAAGGAAGGAGCAAGAGGAGAAGGCAGAGATCAAACGTATGAAAAATGTAAGCTGCCCTTTGGGACTCACTTAATGGAATTATTTATTTTATTCAAAGAAAACTGCATTTTAATGGGCTGCACTGCCTGGATCCTGATTTTCTCCTGATTTTTTCTGATGCTGAAGTTTTTTCTGTGTGGTCTCTTATTCCAAAGTTTAACAAAAATGTGGTGCTTTGTGAAGATTTCATTGGTCTTGCATGATATACTGGGATTTGTTATAGTTATTAGCCAGAAAAGAGAAATAAATTAATGTAGTTAATAATTTAAATTGAGATAATTGTATATAATTATATACAATAATTAAATTAATTTTAAACAAATAAAAATAAATAATCAACTGGGGCTTGCAGTTCAAGGAACAATTTTTAAAGATTTTTTAGAAGAATGGGTTCAAATCATGGGTTTGGAATAAATTTTATTTTGCTGTTTGGGTATTGGTCAGAAAAGATAAATTAATGTAGTTAATTTGAATTTAGATAATTATATATAATTGTATACAATAATTAATGTTTAAATGAATTAATTCATTTTAATGAAATAAAAATATACATAAATAAAGTAATCAACTGGGCCTTGCAGTTCAAGGAACAACTTTTAAAGGTTTTATGGAAGAATGGGTTAAAATTATGGGTTTGGAATAATTTTTATGTTGCTGTTCGGCTATTGGTCAGAAAAAATAAATAAATTAATGTAGGTAACAATTTTAATTAAGATAATTGTATATAATAATGTTTAAACACATTAAATTAATTTTAAAGAAATAAATTTTAAATATATATAACTAAATTAAAATAAATGAAGTAATTAACTGGAGCTTGCAGTTCAAGGAACAGCTTTAAAGTTTTTATGGAAGAATGGGTTAAAATTATGGGTTTGGAATCACTTTTATGTTGCTGTTTGGTTTTGTACAGCTTTGTTCCAAATAATTATTGCAGAAAATCCCACACAATAATTACTGCACTCCTCCTCAGTGTTTAATTTAGTCTAATTATGGCAAATGAATGCACTTCAGCTCCAAGTGCTGCTGTCACAAATCAGGATTTTATAGGGGTGACCAGTCCAGGCTGAATTTTTGAGCCAGCAGTGGAAGATTTCAGTAATATTTAATTTTATTCATTTTGAGCCATAAAAATCAATATAAATTTCTCTGTGCTGTTCCCTCAGTCAGATGACAGGGATTCCAAGAGGGATTCTCTTGAAGAGGGGGAGCTGAGAGACCATCGCATGGAAATCACCATCAGGAACTCCCCTTACAGGAGGGAAGACTCCATGGAAGACAGGTAAGAATGAGGAAATAAACAAAGAAAAAAATTCCTCTAATTAACCTTTCAGTGTCCTGAGAAGAGGGTTTCAAATATCTGATGGGAAAATGAAATTTTAGAAGTTAAAATCCTTTTTGTAGCTTTTGAAGCACTGGTTAAGATTTGACCAGATTTAACTAATTGAAGTGTTATGGTGGTTTTGATTTATTGTGGAAATAATAAATAAATTCCCAATAAATAATAGGAATCTTTTCCAGACAAGGAAATCTTTGGATTTCCCTTGGGTTTATTCCTGTCCTGCCTTCCAGGGGAGAAGAAGATGATTCCTTGGCAATCAAACCACCCCAGCAAATGTCCCGGAAAGAAAAAACCCATCACAGGAAGGATGAGAAGAGGAAAGAGAAGCGCAGGCACAGGAGCCACTCAGCAGAAGGTGTTTCCTGCCGCTCTTGGGAGTGGAATAAATATCAGTAACTCTGACTGAGGGAATCACAGAGAGAGGAATTGACACTTTGTTATTTCTTGGGTGTTTTAGTGCCCTTAGGGGAATGACAGGGGTGTGAGCGTGGTTGAGAGGGCAGAAATCACTTTGGGACAGGGACACAGGTCACTTTCACTCCTTGAAGCCTGATAAGATTCTCTCTGGCTTCGCTGGGTGAAAGACCTCTGATCTTTGTACCTGCCAAGAGAAAAAATATCCTTTGTAGAGGCATTCCCCTTGTCTTCCTGTCAATAACAACCATTTTTTACTTTAATACAACTATTCTCTCTGGCTTCACTGAGTGAAAGACCTCTGATCTTTGTACCTGCCAAGGGAAAAAATACCCTTTCTAGAGACATTCCCATCAATAACAACCATTTTTTATTAATACAAATATTCATGCAAAGCCTTACAGACTTCAGGCTTTCCAACCCCCTTTCAGAACAGGATTTTCCCTTTAAGAAAACAACAGAGCTCATGGCAATAGTTCTCATCAGTTTCACCCCTTAAGTTTTGCTTTCAGTGATTATTTTGAGCGGTAACACTCGGAAATCGATTTCTGTTTGTTCAAGGGAAACATGCCAGAGTGAAAGAGAAAGAACGGGAGCATGAGCGTAGGAAGAGACATAGAGAAGAGCAGGATAAAGCCCGGCGTGAATGGGAGAGACAGAAACGGAGAGAGATGGCAAGGGAGCATTCCAGGAGGGAGAGGTACATCCATCCCTCCCTCCCCTGGGGAGGGACACCAGCACCTGCCTCCTCTGAGCTTTTCAAACAAAATCCACTGTGAGAACTTGTCTGTGTTCCTGGGGATGTGTTCTTTTCTTTCATTATTTTTAAGTGCTTCATTACCATGGGTATTCCAGGTGAATTCACTGGAATAAAAAGATTGGATGGTCTTAGAGGTTTTTTCCAACCTAAAAAAATAAATACAAACCAGATTTGCACAGGAGATTAATTATCTGGATTATCAGGGGATTAATTAACTGGACTGGCTTCATTTTTGCTTAAATCCTGATAGGGTGGAGAAGTCCTGGTCTGAGTCTTTTAAAGCTGTTTTTTAAAGGATCAGCTGAAAAACTCCACCTGTTTCTGACTGATGCACAACTGGGGGTGTTGAGAAGGAAGTTGAGTTCAGTGGTTTGGTGCTGCAAACCGATTTTCCTTCTCTTCACCTGCTGAATTTGTAACAAACAAAAATTATTTTCCAGAGATCGTCTGGAGCAACTGGAGAGAGAAAGGGAAAGAAAAATCCGGGAGCAGCAGAAGGAGCAGCGAGAGCAAAAGGAGAGAGAGAGGAGAGCTGAGGAGAGGAGGAAGGAGAGGGAAGCCAGGAGAGAAGGTGACTCCCTCTGCATAAATCTTCTTCATATTTATTATCACTTTCCTACCTGCTGACACAGTGCTGGAATGGGGGGATAGAAAGTGTTTTTGATTAAAACAGCACCAGAATTTAACAAATATTAAAGTGGGGAGGGCCTTTGACATGGGAGGGAAAAGGAAATTTAAGTTTTACGTGGGGAAATAAAATGATGTGATGCTGTTATGTGCCTTAAGTATCCTGAGGAAGCTGGTCAGTCAGTGAGTCTTTGCCTCTCCCTGTCAGGGGGATTTCCCATAAAAACAGGATTTCTGGAGGTGCCACTTTGTGCACCCAGCACAACCCCAGTGGTTCTGAACTCTTTGGCTGGGTCTGACTCAGTTGGATAGAGGTTGAACCCTCAAAATTCGACGTTTTAAGGATTTGGGGGAATAAATTGCAAAGAGGGAGAGGTTATGTGAGTCCTCCAGGCATGGAAGATGCTGCAGTGGGAGTCAGGTGGGATTATTTGGTGCCTGAGCAGTTTAAGTTCTGCACTTGAACTCTTTGCACAGCGTGTTGGGTGTTTGCAATCTCAGCTCAGATCATTTTTGGTTCAAGGATCTCTCTCAAGGTCTCAGCTTTCAGAGGTAAAAATCAGAGCCCATCCCTGTGATCAGGTGATAGAGATTATTCAAGAATAGCAGAACAAACCATATTTTTTGCTTTCTCTTCCTTGCTCAGCTCATACCAAACAGCTCCTTTTTGTGCTTGGCTTTATGCTGATAGTGCTCAATCTGTGTAACCTTTCATTTAATTGGTTTTATTGTTCTGAATGTTCTGTCAGCTCCTTCTAAACCTCAGCTGGTTTTATTCTTTTACATATTTTCCACTTCTTTCTCTGGCATTAATGCTTTAGAATCAGGGTGTTTACTTTGTAACATACAGGGCAGCTTGCTTCTGTTTTTAAGCGTGGCAGCAGCTTTCTCTAAGCAGTACCAATCCATATTTTATTGGAGATAAATCAAACCCTTCATTCTCCCAGATTTAAGTAGGTTCCTCTCCAACTCTTCCTCATTACCCTGTTAAAAAAAAAAAAAAGAAAAACATTCAAATCAGATGGCTGTGGCAGACAGGACAACTCTAATTAGGCAGATGTAACAATTTCTTGTGGTTTTGTTTTCCCTAGTTTCTGCACACCATAGAACAGTGAGGGAAGAATATGGAGACAAAGTAAAAATGAGACCCTGGAGTCGCAGCCCCTTGCGCCAGCAGAGAGACAAGCTTGAGCAAGGAGAGAGCAGGAAACCAGGTAGCATCTGCCACTCTACACTGTCTTGGGGGGCAGCTGGGGTAAAAATCAAATTAAATCAAATTAAGTTCATTTTTAGTCTCAAACAACTATCCCAGGTGCTCAGTTCAAGTCTTGTCCAGCTCAGCCCCAGCGGCGTTCTGGAATTCTCACCAATGTCTCTTTTCTAAAGCAGTGCTGGTTTTGCAGGAGATGCACAAGTGATAAATGGAATATTTAGGGGTAGGAGTAGCAATTGGAAAAGTTTCAAAATCAGTTGACCCCATTCAGTGGTGAAAGAAGCAGCTGACTGAATTTTTAAAATCCTGCAGTTGAATTGCCTTGCAGGTTAAAAAGGGATTGGTTACTCCAGCTCCAGTTGGATTTGGGGTTAGGAGATAAATTACCTTAAAAAGTGACCTCACAGGGATCAGTGTGAGCATCACTGATTCTGTCATCTTCTAGAAGAAATTAAATTCTGAAGGCAGAGTTCTGCTTAGATGGTGAATTTTGTTTTCCAAGCCAGAAAATGATCCCACCTGAAGATTCTGGGGGTAGGGAACTTGCACAAGTGACATAAAAATGCCTTTGTTTGAAGGAGGAAAGCTGTGTCTGCCTTGCTAACGTGTGCAGCTGTGGAAAGAAGTGTAGGTACCCAGAGCAGGATGGAATCAGCTGGAATTGCAGGTGGAGGCACCCAGAGCAGGATGGAATCAGCTGGAATTGCAGGCAGCAAGGCCTGGGAAGCTCCTGCCCCAGCAGCCACCAGGGGTTTTTCATGGTGATCACAGGAGCAGTGAGCACTGACAGTAACCAGTGTGTAGGGACCCTGTCCTGCTGATTCTTGTCACCATGGTGCTTTTTTTCCCTTTTTTCCCCTGTTTCAATTCATCTTACAAGACCTTAGGAACACAGCATGTTTAAAAATCAGGTTAATATTCCATATTTTTGGCTGTTGATCCTGCACCACTGCAATTCAGAAAAGCTGTTTGTCATTGAGCAGAGTGTGAAATAGTTATTTTATTTTTTTTTTAGTGCTCTGAATTTCCAATACTAAAATTCTACCAATATTCAGCACTGATTTAATGCCAGCAGAAAATGAAGCAGTTACCTGGGAATTCAGAGGCTTGGAAATGATACTCAATTAGCACTGTGTTTTTAATTTTTGTGGTTTCAGCAGTAAAAGAAGAGAAACCAGAAGAGAGGGATCCTCTGTCAGACTTGCAAGACATCAGTGACAGTGAGAGAAAAACCAGCTCAGCAGAGTCCTCCTCAGGTGATTAAATGCAATTTAGGAGCTGTAATTAATTGTACAGATGTAATGAATTTCTCTGCTGAGCAAACACTGTGAGTGTTAATGCCTGATTATTCCTGGACAGAATCTGGATCAGGCTCAGAAGAGGAGGAGGAAGAGTCCAGCAGTGAAGGCTCTGAGGAAGAGGGAGAGGAAGAGGAGGAGGAGGAGGAGACAGGAAGCAATTCTGAGGAGGTGTCTGAGCAATCAGCAGGTGAGGATTTCACCAAGCAGGGCTACAGGGGTGTGTGAATTTCTTTATTTTCCTCATCCTGTGCTGTTTTATTTGAACATTTTCCTTTTCTCTTAGTCTAGGCTAGGCTGAGACCTCACAGGTCAAGATAACTAAAAAGAAAAGACCCAAGTCCAAGTCCCATTCTATCCTTTTGTGTAGAGGTAATACAAATTCTTCATCTAAGAAGCCAGATCAGAAACCTGAGAGCCATTTTTGTCTCCCTGACTGGTCAGCAGTTCAGGTGGTTCTGTAACACATCAGATACTCTGCAGAGCACAGTTTGCACTTCTTTGGGGGGTGGTGAAATCCAAATGTCTCTGTCGTTTTGAATTCTATTTTGTTGCAAATTTCAGAAATTTTTACCAAATTAATGTAGATAACACAAAAGTTCAGTAAAGAAGTCTGAGTGCAGCCATTCTTGTCACTAATTAGTAAAGAAAAGGCACAAGAGCAGGCTCTGATGGCTGGCTGTTTTTCTATAAAATCAATTACAATTAATAAGGAAATATTCATCATTTATTTATTACCTGCCCACATCCCAATTCCCAGAGAATTGGTAAAAGTCATATTCCCTGTTGGAAGTGAAATAGAAATTCTTGGTCACTGACAGTGCAGCAGCCTGGTGAGATGGGAGAGGATTCCACCAGGGATTTGCCTCCCAGGGAGCTGCAGAAATGTGAATTTTTTCCAATCCAATTTGGTTCTGTTTTGCAGAGGAGGTGAGCGAAGAGGAAATGAGCGAAGAGGAGGAACGGGAGAATGGAAACCACATCCCAGTTGGTACAATGCAAATACTGAATGTTTTAAATAAGTGTTTGGTTGAGTTTTTGCAGCTAGATAAATCTATTTCTACAAATATTTAAAAGATTTAAATGCTATTCTCGTGTCAAACTCAGAAATTCCTTGAAATCTGCTCCAAGCTTTATGATTAGAGGGAATCAGCTTAATGAGCTGATGTTTCCTTCTCTTTCATTTTGTGTTCTTTTGTCCTGTACTCTCATCAAAATCAGAGAGTGAGACCCAGAATGAGAATGAGACATCCTGGGTCAGTTTTCTCTTTCATTCTGGTGTAAAGATTTATTTTTTTCACCTGCTGCATTAACACTGGAAACTGTAGGTGAATTCCTGAAAGCATCACCTTTGCTAAGGAGAGGAATTTGGCTTCTCCACCATCCTCTGCCATGCAGTGCTCAATGTCAGCACCTTTATTTACCTAAAGCTGAGTTTAGTTAATCCTTCCAGCTCCTCTTTCCACCACTGATTCTGACTTTTAAAGTTCCAGAGTCGAGGTTTGACCGGGATTCTGCCGGGAGTGAGGTGGAGGAGGAGGAGGTGGGGGAGGGATCCCCTCATTCCAATGCCATGACAGAAGGGGAATACATTCCTGATTCTCCAGCTTCCTCCCCCATCGAGCTGAAACAGGAGCTTCCCAAATATCTTCCTGCCCTCCAGGTAGGGGATCATCCTCTTGAATATTTTTGATATCATTGATATCTGTTATCTTGCTATTGCTGTCTGAAAATAGATCCTTGTGAGAGGAGAGTTCTGTTATCATAAACAGAAACTGGTTATTCCTTATGTCACCTACAGCAAAGTGTAGAAATACTAATAAAAATCACATTTTTACTAATTAATTATGTGAAAGGTGCTGAGTTGCTGCCTTTGTGCAAAAGTGAGTGGAATAATCCAATTAATCTGCTGAAACACAGGCTCTGTCCAGGATTCCTTTAGAAATTATTACAAACAAACCCCACAGACACCTTTCTCATATGGTTTATAGCTGAATTCTTCTGGTAAATTTTAACTGTGAAGTTGCTGAAGTTTTTAAAAAAGCAAAACCTTCCTCCAGATGCTGGAGGAGTGAATGTTGTTCCTGTGATTTTTTTCAGGGATGTCGCAGCGTGGAGGAATTCCAGTGCTTGAACAGGATTGAAGAAGGAACCTATGGTGTGGTGTACAGGGCAAAGGACAAAAAGACTGGTGGGTATCAGAGCCCTCCACTTTCCTCAGGGCTGCAAATTACCATTCTGCATTTTTCAGTGATGAACAAAATCTTATTTAAAATATTTTTTTACCAGCAATATTTCTTTACTTGCTCATTTTCAAGGAAAAGCAGCGCAGATAATTAAATATTTAATCATGGGACAACACTTGGTGATGTGAATTATTAACTGTGTGATGTTATGTTTCCTTTGCAGATGAAATAGTGGCTCTGAAGAGACTGAAAATGGAAAAGGAGAAGGAAGGTTTTCCCATTACTTCTCTGAGAGAAATAAATACAATTCTGAAAGCACAGCACCTGAATATTGTCACTGTCAGGGTAAGGCTGCAGTCTGTTGTGTCTGAAGTACTTTTGTTGTTGAAATACTCCTCTTGGCTTTTAAATATTAAAATATCCCAACCCTGGGCTGATCTTGCTGCTGTGAACAGTTGTGTGCAGCTCATAAGGCTCTACAGACATCACTGTGTGCACAATCTGATGTTTTACAAAAAATGAGCTGCTTTTTAATAGAAAAAATACCATTTTTAAGGATTTTTTCCAATGGCAGCCTCTATCCTCTTGCCAGTACATTTCTAAAATTGATTTTGGATGCTTTTTAAAGGTTTTGCTCATCTGGTTCTGTGTTGCAGGAGATTGTTGTGGGCAGTAACATGGATAAAATCTATATTGTGATGAATTATGTGGAACACGACCTCAAGAGCCTGATGGAAACAATGAAACAGCCTTTCCTGCCAGGTACTGCTTGCCACAGTGCCCTGGAATTCTCAGAGCTGGAAAAGTGGCCAACACAAATGGCCCTGCTGGCTTTGGGCACGGCCATGTGTTGCTTTGGAATGTCCTGTGTTCCTTGGAACTGAGACTTCCTGGTTTTTTCTGTTTGTTCTGTAAAACCTGACCCAAATTAAGGTGTTGGCTGAGCCCTGTGGTGATAGCTGGTGATGAATCCAGTTTGTGTTTGGGGTGGAGCTGTTCAGAGATGAAACTGGGGGAGTTTCACCTGTGCTGAGCTGGAAAAGAACACTGGGCTTCAATTCTGGCCTCTTCCCATGAGAGAATAATTTCTGAGCATCATTTGGATGAATTCCACTTGCCCAAATGGATTTTGCTGTTCTGTGACACATTTTTATAGTGCAGGCTCTAGTGTGCTTTTATAACTTGCCACTCCTTCCTGCCCTCTTCTCTGTCCTTCAAACAAACAAAACACAAATTAAAGGTAGATTTATTTTCTTCTGTGCATTTTTTATCATTCCAGGGGAAGTGAAGACTTTGATGATTCAGTTACTACGAGGGGTCAAACACCTCCACGACAACTGGATCCTTCACAGAGACCTGAAAACTTCCAACCTGCTGCTCAGTCATTCAGGCATTTTAAAAGTAAGAATTAGGGAAAAAAAGAGGAAATCAGGACAAATTATGTGCTGCAGAATTACAGAGTTATAGCTGTGCCCAAAGTTCTGTGCAGTGGCACTGATGGTGAATGAGCAGAGCTGGAAATGTTCCTTCTTTACCTTTCAGGTTGGAGATTTTGGATTAGCCAGGGAATATGGATCTCCCCTGAAGCCCTACACCCCTGTGGTTGTGACCCTGTGGTACAGAGCTCCAGAGCTGTTGCTTGGAGCAAAGGTGAGTTCCTCCTTGTTCCTCTGGCTGCTGGAGGAGCTGCATTTATAAAATACCTGACTGTATTTTAGAAATCACGATCAAAGTGTGAGCATGCTTGGGTCTTTGTAGGGACTCATAGCTGAAAATCCTGAATATTCAATATTTTTCATCCTAATGACATCTAAAACTCTTCCATCCTCCCCACACAGAGGGTGGGTGACAGATGGATTTTGTCCCTTGGAATGCTGATGTGGTCAGTGCTGACGGATTTCTCATGGATTGTGGCAAAATGTCACCTTTGGCAGCTGGATTTTAAATGCCTTTTTAAATTAGTCTAAAACCTGTGACATCTGAGAGCAGAACAAGATGGTGGCACTATTCTAGAATGTTCCCTGCTGGTAACTGAAATCTGGGTGAAATCAGGGTTCTGCAGTGCCAAGAGCCCTGCCAGAAAAAATTCTGGTTTGTCAGCTGTGCTGCTTTGTTGGTGAGTGGAAAAGAGAGGCATCAGTGTGGAGACTTTTCACCTCTCATCCTGAAAGATTTGTGTACAATCATAATTCATAGTAATTAGAAATCTGAAATAATTACAGTGAGATAATAATTGAGAGAATAATTGAGACCTGGTCCTTGGGTATGGGACTGGTTGTGTGTGTTCTGCTCAAAAAACCCCAGATAAACCCCCAGAAGCCACAATATCTCTCCAAACAACTCAGTGAAAATCTCTTTCTGATTTTTCTGAGGTGTAATTTTATTTCCCTTCTTTCCAGGAATATTCCACAGCCATAGACATGTGGTCAGTGGGCTGTATTTTTGGGGAGCTGTTGACACAGAAGCCACTGTTCCCAGGGAAGTCAGAAATCGACCAGATTAACAAAGTTTTTAAGGTAATTTTAAAAATATTTTTGGATTTTAACTGGTTTTAGAAACAGGAGCATTAGAGTAGTGCTTGTTGTTCTTTAACAGAGATTCAGCCTCAATAAAAAGTTATTAAATAAGAAGTTATTTAATCTGCTTTACCACACTTTGGGTAGGCTGAGACCACGATTTGTTGTGTCTGTTTTCTCTGGATACATCCCAGCTCCTCATGAATCAATAAAGGATTGCACTCTGAGTTTATTAAAGGGATATTTTCATTTTAATTTGCAGGATCTGGGTACTCCCAGTGAAAAGATCTGGCCTGGTTACAACGAGCTGCCAGCAGTGAAGAAAATGACCTTCACAGAATATCCCTACAACAACCTGCGCAAGAGATTCGGGGCTCTGCTCTCCGACCAGGGCTTTGACCTCATGAACAAGTGGGTGCCAAATTCCAGGGAGCCCTGGGCAGAAAAACAATTATTTGTGTTGTGAAAAGTTTATAAAATCAAGCCCAGGCTGTGTAGTTAATGCTGTGTTACAGGAGTATCTGGTGTGTTAGTAGAATGGCTAAAATCTCTCCTGAAATACCAAAAATTGTAAATTTTCTAATGGAATTACCCTGGATTCCATTGCAGCTTTATCTGTCTATCCAAGGGTATTGGTAAAATTCTATTAATTTGGTATCATTTTATTGCTGGGTATTGGGTATAATTCTATTATACCAAATAATAGAAAATCTAAAATCTCTCTTGAAATGTATACCCAATGTCCAGTAATAAAATGATAGCAAATGAATAAAATTATACCAAATGTCCAGTAATAAAATGATACCAAATTAACACAAAATGTCCAGTAATAAAATGCTACCCAATTAATAGAATTATACCCAATACCCAGTAATAAAATTATATCAAGGTAATAGAATTATTCCCAATACCCACTAATAGAATTATTCCCAATACCCACTAATAAAATTATACCAAATTAATAGAATTATTCCCAATACCCAGTAATAAAATTATACCAAATGAATACAAAATGTCCAGTAATAAAATGCTACCCAAGTAATAGAATTATTCCCAATACCCAGTAATAAAATTATACCAAATTAATAGAATTATTCCCAATACCCAGTAATAAAATGATACCAAATGAATACAAAATGTCCAGTAATAAAATGCTACCCAAGTAATAGAATTATACCCAATACCCAGTAATAAAATTATATCAAGGTAATAGAATTATTCCCAATACCGAGTAATAGAATTATTCCCAATACCCACTAATAAAATGATACCAAATGAATACAAAATGTCCAGTAATAAAATGCTACCCAAGTAATAGAATTATTCCCAATACCCAGTAATAAAATGATACCAAATTAATAGAATTATTCCCAGTACCCAGTAATAAAATTATACCAAATTAATAGAATTATTCCCAGTACCCAGTAATAAAATTATTCCAAAGCAATAGAATTATGCCAATAGCTGCTCACAGAATTACACCCAACTAATCGAATCGCACCAAATTCATAGAATTCCACCCAACACCAGTAACAGAATCACCCCCAATACCCAGTGCTAGAATTCTGTTGAACATCACAAAACCCTCAAGAGCATTCCTGAGCCATTCCCAGTTTTGGGGGGCTAAAATCTCCTTTTTTTCCCTGTGCTCCTGGGCAGTTTCCTGACGTACTACCCGGCGCGGCGCATCACGGCCGAGGACGGGCTGAAGCACGAGTACTTCCGCGAGACCCCGCTGCCCATCGACCCCTCCATGTTCCCCACCTGGCCGGCCAAGAGCGAGCAGCAGAGGGTCAAGAGGGGCACCAGCCCCCGGCCCCCCGAGGGAGGGCTGGGCTACAGCCAGCTGGTGAGTGTGGCACAGTGCCAGGGCCTGGGCTCTGCTTGGGAGCTGAGTGGCTGCGGGATCCCAGAGCTCAGGGAGAGCCCAGCCTTCCTTCCCAGAGCCCAGGGAGAGCCCAGCCTTCCTTCCCAAAGGCCAGGGAGAGCCCAGCCTTCCTTCCCAAAGTCTGAGGAGAGCTCAGCCTTCCTTCCCACAGCTCAGGGAGAGCTCAGGGAGAGCCCAGCCTTCCTTCCCAGAGCCCAGGGAGAGCCCAGCCTTCCTTCCCAGAGCCCAGGGAGAGCCCAGCCTTCCTTCCCAAAGTCTGAGGAGAGCCCAGCCTTCCTTCCCAAAGCTCAGGGAGAGTCCAGCTTTCCTTCCCAAAGGCCAGGGGGAGCCCAGCCTTCCTTCCCAAAGCTCAGGGAGAGTCCAGCTTTCCTTCCCAAAGCTCAGGGAGAGCCCAGCCTTCCTTCCCAAAGCTCAGAGAGAGCCCAGCCTTCCTTCCCAAAGGCCAGGGAGAGCCCAGCCTTCCTTCCCAGAGCCCAGGGAGAGCCCAGCCTTCCTTCCCAAAGTCTGAGGAGAGCCCAGCCTTCCTTCCCAAAGTCTGAGGAGAGCCCAGCCTTTCTTCCCAAAGCCCAGGGAGAGTCCAGCTTTCCTTCCCAAAGTCAATGCTGGTGTGTGTGGCACAGGACAGAGCCTCCCCTGGGGCAGGGCTTTGCTTGGGATCCTGAGATCCACCTGGACTGGCAGGGAAATTCCATTTTTTTCTTTCTCCTGCAGTCAAAAGTGGGTACAGACCTAGGAACGCTCCAACTGCTTTTAGCAATGCCAAAATTTTGAAATAGCAATATTTAAAGATTGTGAATAACTTTAACTGTGATGCTTCTAAATCAAACATTTATTTCTCATCTTGAGGTAGTTTATTTTTGTTGTTTAGATTTTTGGAGGGGTAAATGCAGCTGCCCAGCCCCTGCTCAGTGCCCTGTGCTTGGTTTTCACAGGGTGATGATGACCTGAAGGACACAGGTTTCCATCTGACCACCACAAATCAAGGAGCATCTGCTGCAGGACCTGGCTTCAGCCTCAAGTTTTGAACTCAACATAAAAAAGAAGGAGGGGGGAAAAAAAACCCCAAAAAGCAAAAAAAAAAAAAAAAAAAAAAAGCACCATTCATGTGAGTGGATTTGAGTGCCCCAGTTCTGTTCTGTGTCAGGGGCACCGGATGTTTTTTCCCTGTGAAAAAAACTCAGATATTATCACAGATTCCAAGGCTCTTGTTTTATAAATCAATGTGGAGTTGAACTGCTGCATTCCATTAGAGGACTGGAGTTACCTGAAAACCCCAGGATCATCACAAACTGTGACAAAGGACAACTTGAAATAACAGTCCTGGAACAGTTTCTGATTTATTTTTAGGGGGTTTTTTTTTGTTGAGTTTGTTTTGTTTTGGTTTTTTTTTTTTCCTTGTAAATTTGTAGAATTAAAATACATTTTCAATTGTTTAATAGTGTGAAGGATTTCATTGCTTCACATGCAGCAAAGTGGGATGTTGGTGACAGTAAAGAGAGTTTATTTTTTATTTTAAGTAAGTAAATTGTTTGTGTCTGAATATATTTGGGGCAAAAAGAAAAATGACAATTATGAGGTTTGTATCCTAGGAGAGAGCTGGGCTGGGTTTGATACTCCCTGACCAGATTTTTTTTTTTTTTCTGTTCTGTAAATGTATTTACAGTGGAGCAAAACAAATTACTCTATTGTTTTATAAATCAAAAAGATTTAATATGGAGACTTGAAACTTTATTTTCTGTGAAAGTTGTTTTTTTTTAAATACATGCCCTTTTTCCATCCAGAGAAGAACTCAGCTTTAGTGGTTGTGCAAGGCCACATTCCAGTCCTTTCTGGGGAAAGAGGAGAGGAGGAATCATGTTGGAATCTCATCCTCTGGAGCCCCTGATTTGTGAAGCTGTCACTTTGTTTTGGGAACAGGGAGATCTGGAAAACACCACATTTTCCTGCAACCACAGCTGGGCACCAGGCCAGTAAGGGATTAACTCCAATCCTAAACATTTTATCAGTTTCAGTCCATTTTGCAGAGTTTTGCTGGGGAAAGGCTGTGGGGCTGGAACGTTGCTGTGGTGAGCTGGGAAAGAAATCTGCTTCTTTTCCTGGGGGGGAAAACAAAACAAAACTCCCTGTTCCCCTCAGCCTGAAGGAGAAACAGCTGAACATTGCTGATTCCAGAAGCTTCCCCAGGATCCCAGTGAGCAGCAGGAGTGCAGGGGAGCTGTGGAGGATTGGAGCATGACCCCAGTGCATAGTTTGGCCATGACATGGAACTGTTCCCTCCCAGCCTCCCTGCCCCAGCCCTGCCAGCCCCTCCGAGCTCCTCTCCAGTGGATGGGGCACTGCACCTCACCCTGGGGCAGGGAACCACCCAGTCCCACAGGGCTCACACCCCTCAGGGACCAAACTGGGCAGTGCAGACCCCCTGAATTACCAAACTGGGCAGTGCAGACCCCCTAAATTACCAAACTGGGCAGTGCAGACCCCCTAAATTACCAAACTGGGCAGTGCAGACCCCCTAAATTACCAAACTGGGCAGTGCAGACCCCCTAAATTACCAAACTGGGCAGTGCAGACCCCCTAAATTACCAAACTGGGCAGTGCAGACCCCCTAAATTACCAAACTGGGCAGTGCAGACCCTTAATTACCAAACTGGGCAGTGCAGACCCCTGAATTACCAAACTGGGCAGTGCAGACCCCTGAATTACCAAACTGGGCAGTGCAGACCCTCAAGGACCAAACTGAGCAGCTCAGACCCCTTAATTACCAAACTGGGCAGTGCAGACCCCCTTAATTACCAAACTCTAAGCAGTGCAGACCCTTCAAGAATCAAACTGGGCAGCTCAGACCCCTCAAGCACCAAACCCTGAGAAGCTCAGACCCCTTAATTACCAAACTCTGAGCAGTGCAGACCCTTAATTACCAAACTGGGCAGTGCAGACCCTTCAAGGACCAAACCCTGAGCAGCTCAGACCCCCTTAATTACCAAACTGGGCAGCTCAGACCCCTTAATTTCCAAACTGGGCAGTGCAGACCCCTAAATTACCAAACTGAGCAGCTCAGACCCCTCAAGGACCAAACCCTGAGCAGCTCAGGCCCCTCAGTGATCAAACTCTGAGCAAGAAATGCCTCTTGGGATAAGAGGAAAAGCCTCAAACCACAGGAAGCCACTTGGGGTGAAGAGCTTTTCTGTGGATCCCCGAACTGAACATGTTGGAATGAGGAGCAAAGCAGGGTTTGTGTGATCCTCATCCCCCTGACAAGTGAAAGAAGAGTAATATTAAGGCTTAGCCTTTTAATTTCTTCTATTGCAGTGCAGCAGGATGTGAAAAATGGCAGGAAAATACTCAGAGTGTTCAGCTTGCCCTTTTCCTGCCATCCCACTGTCCCAGGGGCTGGGGCAGAGTCTGCTCCTGGTTTGCAGCAGTTCACACAGCTCCATCTGACACTTTTCATACAAAAAAAACCAAAAAAAAAAGGTTTTTAATTCTCTGTACAGCAAATATTTGATAAATTCTTTATCATTCAAAGGAATCTGGAAGAGTTTGACATTCCAGTCACCAGTCCCAGAGTCTCTTTTGCCCAAGGTACCAAAGCAGCTGCTGGAGAATTCAGTTGCAGTGCTGGAGATGAAATCTAAAATGCCAAAAACCAGCTGGAAACAGGAGCTGAAGCCAGGGCTGGCTCAGTGCTTCAGTCTGATTCTCCAGGAATAAGTAGTCAGGATTCTTTCTTTTTTCTTCACTATGCAAGTGTAAGTTCCTTCATTAATTGCATTTGCAATGATGCTCATGTGATCTTCATTTAGGGATAAATAACCGGGGTAGGAATATTCCAGAAGTTCCTTATCTTTATACCAGCTGGCAGAGGAAAAAGAATGGAAGTTAAATATGAATATTATTTATGGCTAATAATAGAAATATTATTAGTTATTTCTACTAATAAATTTGGCTGAATAAGTGTAGAGCAGAGACTCCACCAAAAGACAGTTGAGTTTTAATTTCAGGTGGATAATCAGGGCATAATCATGAGTCATTTTGGAATTTGAATCTCTGAAAGTTGATGGGAATTTGGGTCCTCAAGTCTAAACCAGCTCATGGATTTTAGATACATCCAGAGCCTGTTCATATTTCAGTAACAACCAACTAATTAAAACCTGAAAGGGTAAATTTAAATTTTACAGGGTTCTTGCAGAATATAAAGAATATAAATATTTATATTTTTTTAAAAAATAGAATATGGTAAAAATATTCAAATAGAAATATATCTAGTAATTCAAATATAAATATATATACTAATATAAAATATAAATATATATACTATGTTGTTGTTTATTATATATTATATATAACTATATATAATTCAAATATAAATATATAAAATAATACAAAATATAAATATATATACTATGTTGTTGTTCATTATTATCTATTCTATATAACTATATATAATTCAAATATAAATATATATAATAATATAAAATATGTACTAATATAAAATATAAATATATATATAATATATTGTTGTTTATTATTATATTATATATAATTATATATATTTAAAATAGAAATATATATAATAATTCAAATATAAATATATAATAATATAAAAGTATAAAATATATAATATATGGTATATAATTATTATATCTAGGTGTTTATATTAGTATATATTTATTGTTGTTATTAATATATTTATATATATAATTATATATTATATAATTATATTGTTTATGTATTATGTATAAATATATATTTTATATAAATATATAAATTTTTAATAACTATTTTGCAGAATATAAAGAATATAAATATTCAAGCCAGGGAATTCAGCTTGATAGTGAGAATTAGCTTTGTGCTCTATATAAAATTGGATTTTTATCCATTTTGAGCTCCAGATGATAAACTCCATTGTTCTTCATGCTGTGTTTATCATCCTTCCCCCTGGGTTTTGGCCTGTGCAGGTTCCTGGGCCTGGATGAGGACGGCACTTACTGGACTTTGCCTTTTTTGTGGATGATTTTCTGCCCGCAGCGGAAGGTGACGTTCCTGCCCTCAGAAACTGTCTTGGTTTTGGTCCTTGGTGGGGGCAGCGTGGGGGGCACTGTTGGAAATGGGAATTCTGTGCAGGGAGAGAAGGAAATGGCAGCACTTAAGGAGCTTTATCACCCCAAAACCCTTTCACAAAATCATCATTTAAGGAGCCTTAAAATTTTAATTTAAAAGTGCCTCCTCTTCTGAGCAATTCTTGGCTAGACAAAGAACAGCACTGATGTGCAAAGGTGAAATTTATAAAAATCAGCTTGTGCCTTTCACAGCTCTGGAAGAGGATGTGAACAAGTCCAGTGTGTGAAGAGCCTGTGGAATATCTGGGTCTGTAATTATCTAATTGCATCTTTCATTAATGTGGCCCAAAACACCAAAAATCCTCTGTGCTGAAGAGGCAGTGGTTATCCAGGATACCCTAAGGAATATCTTTTATTCCATTTTTTATCTGAACTCAATTTATCTGCCACAGCTGCAGCAACTTGCCCTGCATTAGTTCCTTACCTGGATCCATCAGCTGAGGCTGGAGAAGGTGATTAACATCCCGTGATTAATCACCTTTCTATCCTGTTCTGGGAGCAGCTCCAGTCCAGCTGTGCTGGGGATGTTTTTGTCCTGTTTCTGGCCCATCCCTGCCTCAGGAGCTGCTCTGCTGCCCCTCTCCCTCTTGCTATTCCCTGGCTCAGCTAAAGAGAGGAATTCAATTCCAGAGAGAAAATTCCTGTTCCACTCCATGAGTGTTGAATTATTCCTCATTCCAGGCCTGGATCTGTGACAGTGATCACAGGGGTCCCAGGGTGAGGGAAGGGATGAGAAAGCTGACTCCATGTTCAGAAGGCTTGGTTGATTATTTTATGATATGTATTATATTAAAAACGATGCTAAAATAATAGAAGGAAGGATTTCATCAGAAGGCTGGGTGAGAATAGAAGAGGAATGAATGACAAAGGCTCGGACTGACCGAGACAGTCTGGACAGCTGGACTGGGATTGGCCATTAATTAGAAACATTAATTAGGAACAACCACATGAGCCTAATCCCAGCTCCACCTGTTGCATCCCACTGCAGCAGACAATCATTTTTGCAATTTTTTCTTGAGGCCTCTCAGCTCCTCAGGAGGAAAAATCCCAAGGAAAGGATTTTTCATCAAACACATCTGTGACACGGATCTGCACTCAGATACACAGAACACCATCTCTGTTGTGCTGCTTGGAGCTGGATCACTTGTGTCACTGATCCCTGGTGTGAAATGAAGATTTTGCTTGTCCCAGCCTCCCTTTTCCCTCCTCCCTGTGCACTTTCAGCTCCTCCCCAGCCCCAGAGGAGCCCCTGGTACCGTAGCAGAAGTCGCAGGTGGACGGGCAGTGCTTCTTCATCAGCTTCCTGCGCTTCTCACAGAAACCTCTCTTGGCCCACGCTGGGCACATCAACAACCTGTCCTTGCAGCCTGCAACAGGAGCAGAGGAGCTGTTGGAGAGGCTGGGGGAGACTGAGCAACCAGCTCGAGGTGAAATGTCAGAAGGAACAAGGTGGAGCTGGGATGGGGAGTGCTCTAAAGCAGGAGTGTAACCACATTTCATAGAGCAAAGCAAGGCACAACTCTTCCCAATGAGAGGAACAGGGGATTTGTCTTTCCAAACCAGCTGGCAGATAGAACTGGCTCTGGGAGAGAGAAGAAACAATGGGAAGGATTCCACTGAGTGATGAATGGGAAGAGATATTTGCTTTTACAAATAAACTTTAGGTTTGCTGATAAATGAAATTGGACATTGAGAGATGAAAGAAACGATGGGGAAAGACCCCTAAATTCTGTAAGAATTAAAAATGAAAAAGGAGGGTTGTACATTAGAGGGAAATCTTTGGTATCAGGTGTATCAGGGACTCTGAACCTCTCAAGTACCTCAGAAATGGGAAAGAAAAACCCTAAATTCTGTAAGAATTAAAAATGAAAAGGGAGGGTTCTACATTAGAGGGGAATCTTTGGTATCAGGTGTTTTGGGAAGTCTGAACCTCTCAAGTACCTCAGAAATGGGGAAAGAGAGAAGGGAAATGTGGCTGGGAAATTGGGATTAGAAGGAGGCTGTGTCCTCCAAAAATGTGGGAGACCCCAGGGGAATGCCCCATAGCCTCTCCCTTAATTCCAATAAAGCCAAAGGACTCCTCTGTCTCCTTTTTGGGCATAAACCTCTGGTGTTTGTGGATTAATTTTCCTAACACCAAGAATATTTTTGAGATTCACATTCTCTGAACCTCAGAGAAAGGAAAACAATTCTGATCATTTTCTGTGCCTGTGTTTGTGCAAAAGCAAAATGCCATGTGGAGATTGTGATGGGGTTTTGGTTCCTTGGTCCAGGGCCAGGTGTGCAGCCCCACATTTCTCTGCACAGAGAAAAGCAAGGCACAATTCTTCCCAGGAATGTTCTTATCTCATTTGCTGTGTTTGTGCTGAAGCAGAATGCAGCATGGAGATTGTTTACCCACAGTGGTGGAGTTTTGTTTCCTTGGCCTGTCAGGGCCAGGTGTGTGTGTGTGGGGACTGTTGGGTGACAGCCACGAGATTCTGGGCAGTGGAGTGCTTGGCAGATTCAGTTTAGCTGTAATTAAATACAGAATAATACAGTATAATAAAATAATTAATTAACTTTCTGCTAGCAATGGAATCCTCCTCATCATTTCCTCCTCCACGACACAGGAGCCCGAGCTGGGATGTGACACCACGACTGCCCCACAGCCCCCAGCTGCCCCCTGAGGCAAATCCTGCAGAGCCTGAGGTGCTGTCTCACCATAGAGCCTGTGGATCCCCCACACCTCGTCCTGGGAAATGCTCTTCTTGCCCGTCAGGGTGGCGTTGATGTGCATCAGCGCGTTGGGGTTCAGCGAGTGCATCAGGCCCAGCGCGTGTCCGATCTCGTGGGCAGCCACGTGCACCAGGTCAGTCAGCCACACCCCTGGGGACAGGAAAGCACCTGGCTCTGGGCTCTGCTGGGTGCACAGCTCTGCCTGAGCATCACCCCTGCCTGGGCCAAAACCAGAGCACAGGTCTCCATGCCTCAGGTTTTGGCTTTTGTGTTTTCAGATTCTGTGCTGATGCCTCGGGTTTTACCTTTTATATATTCCAGATTCTGTACAAATATCTCAGGATTTAACTTTTCTATTTCCAGATTCTGTGCTGATGCCTCAGGTTTTGGATTTTCTATTTTCAGATTCTGTACTGATGCCTCAAGTTTTGGATTTTCTATTTTTCACATTCTGTGTTACTTCAGTGTGTGGGTCTGGGTTCACATTATGGGATGGTGAGCTCTGTGCACAGAGCAGGGAGACAAAACAATTCCTTCTTTAGATATAACTTAGAGATATAACTCATGGATTTATACATTGGGTCCAGAGCCTGGGCCCAAAAACTGAGCAGTGATTCCACACAATGATGAACAACCTGAACAAACTGACGCCTCAGGTTTTGGCTTTTCTGTTTTCCAGATTCTGTGCTGATGCCTCAGGTTTTGGATTTTCTATTTTTCACATTCTGTGTTACTCTAGTGTGTGGGTCTGGGTTCACATTATGGGCTGGTGAGCTCTGTGCACAGAGCAGGGAGACAAAACAATTCCTGCTCCAGCTGGGCACCAAGGACAAATGACCCAAATCTCAGCCCAGGAGCACAAATCCCGTGGGCTGGAGAGACAAAAACAAGGGTGGGACTGCAGGGGCTGAAGCTGGAACGGGACAATTCACTCCAAGATGCAAATGGGGCAGAACTGCCAATTTTGTGAGCAATCATCCATTTTTTGGGACCATTTTGGTTCATTTTGGGTTCATCTTGGGGCCATTTTGGTTCATCCTGGGTTCATTTTGGGACCATTTTGGTTCACCTTGGGTGCAGCCCTGGCTGGGCTCTTGTGCTGCCCAAGGTGGATCCATGGAGGAGAAACTTTTCATAAATCCCTGATTTATTCTTTAGCTCTGTCCAGCCTCTGTTCTAGCACAGCCTTCTCAAGGCATCAATTTCAGCACTGGAATGGGCAATGCTGCCTCAGGTTCATCTTCTCTGTGTCTGCCTGGGCCCAGATCCAGCCAATAATTTCCAAATCCAGCCAATAATTTCCATGTTCTTCTAATTCCCAGCAGCAGGACCCAGAGCAGTGCCAGGCTCCAGGGGAGCTGCTCTGGAGCACCAAGGTTTGACCCACTGACCCTCCTCAGCTTTCTGCTCTTTGCTCCCACAGCCCTGAGCTGAAGAGATGGGGTTGGGAAGATTCCAGGCTGAAAGAGGCTCTTGTTTGACCTCCACAGCCTGGAGTCCAACTCAAGCCTCTTGGCAGCATCCAGCACGTGGATTTTAACTGAAGGATGTGGCTGAACTATCCAAAAATGTCACTAATTCCAAGAATTCCAGCAAGAAATGGCCCTGCCACCACAGAGCTGGGGCTCAGGGCAGAGGAACAACAACTTCCAACCCCACAATAAAACCCCAACCTATTTCTATTGTCACTTTCCCAGCTCAGGCCAATCCCAGAGTAAAATCTAAACCCCAGGCACTCCCTGTGCTCACCTTTCTTCCAGCTGAACCTGGTGTTGCCCAGGATCCAGTACTCGTGGTCATCAAAGTGGATTTCCCCGTGGGGGGGGAAGAAGGCGTGGGCCAGTTCCCCCGTGGTGCCATCGAAGCAGTGGTGGGTCAGGGACTCCAGGCAGTCTGTGTGGTTGATGGAGTAGAAACCTGTGGGGGAAAAAGCAGCAGCTTGAGGGTCACCAGTTCCCCAGGGGGGCAGGGGAGACGGGGAAATTCTCAAAAATTTCTCAAAACGCTTCGTCCAATTCTTGGATGTAGCACTGTAGCACTCACCACCTTAAAACTGAAAATCCCACCTTAAAACTTAAAACTAAAAGACTGACAATCCCATTGGAGTCCATCAATAACCCCTTCAAAGGGTTCAGCAAAAGGGAGAATGAACCCAGCAAGAACCAGAACCCCTCACCTGCTCTGTGTGACCCTGGCTGGGTCACTGCACCTCCCAACATTCACTTTCCACAGCTGTGGAGTAACAGTCTGTGGATTTTTGTTCTCCTGTGGCTTTGCCCACCTCTGGATTCTTATTCTTCTTCTCCCATGGCTTCCCCAACCTGTGGATTCTTGTTCTCCTGTGTTTTCCTCACCTGTGGATTCTCATTCTCATTCTTATTCTTATTCTCCTGTGGCTTTGCCCACCTCTGGATTCTTATTCTTATTCCCCCATGGCTTTCCTCACCTGTGGATTATTCTTACTCTTATTCTTATTCTTATTCCCCCATGGCTTTCCTCACCTGTGGATTATTCTTATTCTTATTCTTATTCTTATTCTTATTCTTATTCTTATTCTTATTCTTATTCTTATTCTCCCATGGCTTTCCCCACCTCTGGATTCTCCTTCTTCTTCCCCCATGGCTTTCCCAACCTGTGGATTCTTGTTCTCCTGTGTTTTTCTCACCTGTGGATTCTTATTCTTATTCTTAATTCTTATTCTTAATTCTTATTCTTAATTCTTACTCTTATTCTCCTGTGTTTTCCTCACCTGTGGATTCTTATTCTTATTCTCCCATGGCTTTGCCCACCTGTCTCATCCCAGCAGCAGAATTTGAGGGTTCATTCTTGGCCTGAAGCTTCACAGGAGGTGTTAATTGTGGCATTAATATTTCCTTGAGCAGACAAAAGCACTTTTGACTTTTTCTTTGCCTGGCTAAAGGCAAAGGACCCTCCAAACTTTATCCAAGAATGCACCTGGCACAGGAGGGCTCTCCTGCCTCCCAGATCCTCCATCAGCCCCTGGAATTGCTGGAATTACCCCACCCACAGCTCCCTGGCCCAGGGGGGATCCCAGGGGGCCACTCACCGATTTTGAGGTCGCTGGGGAGGTGCCTGGGCACCTCCCTGAAGCTGAACGGGGACACCTCGCTCCACATGCGGAACGCGGCCGCCAGCCCCCGGCGCGTGGCCCGGGCGCTCAGGAGGTTCCTGGGGAAGGACAGGATCCTGCAGGGACACACAGACACCTGGGCTGCTCAGCAGGCACAGGGAGGAGTGATGCCTCTGGCTCCATGCTCTTAGAAGGCTAATTTATTATTTTAGGATACTATATTATATAAAAATTATTATTTAAAAGAACACAGCAGGGACACAGAGCACACCTGGGGTGTTTGTGAGGTGCCCCCTGGCAGGGAGGAGTGAATCTGACTCCATGTTCTTAGAATATAAGATAGAACATCTGACTCCATGCTCTTAGAATATAAGATAGAACATCTGACTCCATGCTCTTAGAAAGCTAATTTATTATTTTTGATACTCTATTATATAAAAGAACACAGCAGGGACACACAGCACACCTGGGGGTATTTATCAGGTGCCCCCTGGCAGGGAGGAATGAATCTGATTCCATGCTCTTAGAAGGGTAATTTATTATTTTATGGAGGAATGATGAATCTGATCCATGTTTTCAGAAGGCTAATTTATTATTTTATGATATGATATTATATTATATAAAAGTTATTATATAAAAGAACACAGCACCCCTAGGGTATTTATCAGGTGCCCCCTGGCAGGGAGGAATGATGCATCTGACTCCATACTCTTAGAAGGCTAATTATTATTTTATGATGAAGGCTAATTTGTTATTTTATGATATTATATTATATGAAAGAACACAGCAGGGACACAGAGCACACCTGGGCTGTTTGTGAGGTGCCCCCTGGCAGGGAGGAATGCTGAATCTGGCTCCAAGTTCTCCTGTGTTTTCCCCACCTGTGGATTCTCCTTCTCCTGTGACTTTGCTGCTGCTGACCCCACAGGATCCCACAGCAGATTCCTACAAAACCCGCAGGGCCAAGACCCAAAGCCAGAGGGCAGAGCAGGAGCATCCAGGCCCCAGGAGGATTTCTGGGGTTTCTGGGGCTGGTTCCAGGCCTTACTTGTAGGTGAGGTTGAAGTGGTCCCACTTGAGGTGCCCGGGGGTGAGGGTGTAGCGCCGGCTGCGCTGGGCAGGGGCTGGGCTGGGCACAGCTGGGCCTGGCACATCTTCCTTAAAGACAAAACAAGATGGGAGACACTCCAGGACATCCAGGACAGCTGATGCCTTAAGATTTAGCCTTTATATTTTTCCTTTATGTTTATTTAACCTATATTTCTCAAAGCTGCCCTGCATAACTCTAAAGTCCATAATAAAGTGTCAGCCAGTGTTTTCACATTTTGTCAGACACAACAATTCCTCCAGGCCTGAGATCCAAGGACACCCCACAGCCCCAGGCCCTGAAAAGTATCAATAAAATTAAATTTCACGGGGAGAATTGAGGTAAATGACTTCATTACCTGAAGCTGTAATTGAAGATGAACCCCAGATATGTAAATGGACCAGAATTTTAATTGTAGGAAAAACCTGTGACCGTCATCCATCCTGGGCTGGAAACCCAGAGGTTTCTGCAAACCCTCAGAGGTTTTCCACTGCCCAAGGTGCACCTGTGGAAGGCCTTTAATAAATCCCAATTTATTCTCTTAAAGCCTCTCTTCTAGGGGGCTTCAGAGTGCAGAATAAAAACCTCCATGGAACAAAACCTGGGGGCTGGGAGCACCTCTGGCTCTGCCTGAGGGGTACCCAAGGGATGAGAACAGCCCTGCATCATCCCAAAAGATCCCAAAACATCCTAAACATCCCAAAACATACCAAACCAGCCCTGCATCAGCCCAAAACATTCCAAAACATCCCAAAACATCCTAAACCAGCCCAAAACATACCAAACCAGTTCAAAACATCCCAAAAGATCCCAAAACATCTCAAACCAGCCCAAAAGATCCCAAAACATCCTAAACATCCCAAAACATCCCAAAATATCCTAAACCAGCCCAAAACATCCCAAACCAGCCCTGCATCATCCCAAAACATTCCAAAACATCCCAAACCAGCCCTGCATCATCCCAAAATATCCTAAACCAGCCCAAAACATCCCAAACCAGCCCAAAACATCCCAAAACATTCCAAACCAGCCCAAATCATCCCAAAAGATCCCAAACCAGCCCTGCATCATCCCAAAACATCCCAAACCAGCCCTGCATCATCCCAAATCATCCCTAACCAGCCCCTCTCCTTCTTGGAGAGCAGGAAGGAGCCCTCAGGAGGCTCCTGGCCACGGCAAGTGCTGCAGCTCTGCCTGGAAAGTTCTCATTTCCTCCAGCAGTGCCCAGCTGTAAATGTGGAGCAATGACTAAAACAGGGAACTCTTTGTGCAGGGAGCTCTGAAATGGCCTCAAAGCCAAGAGAAGCCCTGGAAAGCCTGGAGGGCCTTTAAAGCATGGAACAGCAAAAGAGCTGGAATTCTGTGTGACACGTCTGGCTCCGGCTGGAAAAGCCTCTCAGAACCTGGAGGGAAATGAATGGGACCCACAGTGGGTTTTTGGGGAAGTTTTCCAGCCCTGTCTCCCCTTTTTTGGGGCTCAGAGAGGGAAAATTGGGCTGCAGAGCCCCAGGGCAGCGGCCATGGTGCAGCAGAGCCTGGCCAGGCCCACATTCCCACATTCCCACTTTCCCACATTCCCACTTTCCCACATTCCCACATTCCCACTTTCCCACATTCCCACTTTCCCACATTCCCACTTTCCCACATTCCCACATTCCCACATTCCCACTTTCCCACATTCCCACTTTCCAGGGGCAGCAGGAGCTGCCTGAGCTTCCCCTTGGAAGAATTGATGCCCTGGGAGCCAAACCCCAGCCCTGGTGTCACCAGGGCCCCAGGGGATGAAGCAGCTCCAGAACTTTCCATGGCTGGCAAGGCTGGAAACTTCTGCCCCATCTCCTCCTCCCGACCAAACCTCAGCAGGTTTCTCTCCTCCAGGAGAGATTTCAGATTTTCCTGAGATCAGCAGCAGCTTTGTGAGGACAGATCTTTTGTGCAGATATTATATATTTAATATGCAGCATAGAATTTAGATATTAATATATTAATTACATCTAATACAGCTATTATATATATATTTATATTGCATATTACACATATATTACATATTATATATTATATATGTTATACATTATATACACTACATATAATATCCTAGATAAATATTTATCTATTATATTTCATATTTTATTTATTATATATAATATATAATATGTATTATCTATGATATATTTTATAAAATATATTCTTGTATTATTATAATACTATATAATTATATATTATTATAGTACAATACTATATATTATATTAGATGTTATATATTATACAAGATACATGTTTTATTATATGTAATATATTATATATATTATATACATTATATATAATAGATCATAAATATTCTATATTATATACATCATATATCATATATATAATACCATATCTATAATATCATATGTATTATCTATGATATATTTTATAAAATATATTCTTGTATTATTATAATACAATATAATTATATAGTATTATAATACAATACTATATATTATATTAGATGTTATATATTATGCTATATACAATATGTTTTATTAAATATAATATATTATATATTATATACATTATATATAATAGATCATAAGTATTCTATATTATATACATCATATATCATATATATAATACCATATCTATAATATCATATGTATTATCTATGATATATTTTATAAAACATATTCTTGTATTATTATAATACAATATAATTATATATTATTATAATACAATACTATATATTATATTAGATGCTCTATATTATGCTATATACAATATGTTTTATTATATATTATATATTATATATATAATATACATTCTATATAGTAGATCCTAAATATTCTATATTATATAAATGATATATAATATCTATAATATCATATGTATTATCTATGATATATTTTATAAAATATATTCTTGTATTATTATAATCTATATTAATATAGAATATAGATGTTTAATATTATATATATATACACTATATATATACTATTATATATACACTCTCTATATATACTATAATATATAATAAATGTTATATATTATAAACTATAATATATATAGAAGTTATATGGATATAATATATTTACATTATATATATACACTATAATATATAATAGATGTTATGTATTATACTATATATAATATGTTTTATGATAGATATCATATATGATATATGATGTTATTTGTTCTAGTTAATGAAAATCATTACATTCCAGCACGGGGGAACCCTGAGCTCTCCCAGCAGAGAACAATTCCAGCCAGGAAGAGCCTGCTGGCTCCTCCCCCTGCAGGGCAAACTGCAGCCCCAGGGGAGAAAAATGACTTTATTTTCTATAACTACTGAGAATAAAAGCTTCAAGCCATTAGTGCTGAACAGACAAAGGGAAAAAATTAAAATAATGTGTGAGTTGTGTTTAAAATGCAGAGCAGAGCATCAACCCCTGCTGGATCCAAGGAGCTGCAGGGCTGAGCCCAACCCCCCTGCCTGGGCTCTGCTCTCTGGAAATTCAAACATCAGACACTAAAACATTGATCTGCCTGGATCCTCATCTGTGGAGATCTGTTTGTCCACAGACCTGTTGAGATCTATTTATTTATTTAGACTTTTAGACATTCATCTAGTTAGATCTTTATCTATTTAGATCTGTCTCTATATCTACTGAGATCTATTTATCTATTTAGATTAGATATTTAGACATTTATCTGTTCAGATATTTATCTATTTAGATCTATTTGTATCTATTTAGGTTTGTTTAGATCTATTTATCTATTCAGATTACATATTTAGACATTTATCTATTAAGATATTTATCTATTTAGATGACTTTTGATCTACTTGTATCTATTCAGGTCTGTTTAGCTCTATTTGTCTCTATATCTATTGAGATCTATTTATCTATTTAGATTAGATATTTAGACATTTATCTGTTTAGATGTTGATCTATTTTGATCTATTTAGATCTGTTTTGATCTATTTAGGTCCCTTTAGATCTATTTGTCTATAGACCTACTTATCTATTTAGATCTATTTATCTACAGACCTATTAGATATATTCATCTATTCAGATTAAA
The DNA here is from genome assembly GCF_963513975.1 of Fringilla coelebs. Lineage (NCBI taxonomy): Eukaryota > Metazoa > Chordata > Aves > Passeriformes > Fringillidae > Fringilla > Fringilla coelebs. The sequence continues at coordinate 8,304,668 of NC_140048.1, forward strand.
TATGTATCTATCTAGTTGGACATTTAGATATTTAGATATTTATCTATTTGGATCTGGTTTGAGCTATTTGTATCTATTCAGGTCTGTTTAGATCTATTTGTCTGTAGACTTATCAGACATATTTATCCATTTGGATTCGATATTTATCTATTTATCTGTTTGGATATTTAGATTCCAGCCTCCAACCAGAGCACACCTGCAGCTCTCTTGGACACCCCGCTCCCCTCCCAGGCATTTGAGGCTCAGATCCCTTCTCCTCCTCACCTGAATTTCCCGGACTGCAGCTCCAGCTGGAGATTCCAGAGCTGCCAGCAGGGCCAGCGCAGGGAGCAGACACAGAAATCCCACCCTGGCCCTCCGGGCTCTGCTCCTCCTCTGCTCCGGGCACTGCGAGCTTCTCCTGCTGCCTGCAGGGAGCTGCTCAGCCCGCTCCATTCCTCCTCCGTGCAGGATTTGTTTTGGGACAGGCGCTCAGGACATTCCCTGCACGGATTTGTGATCCTCGAGTTCACATTTGGAGAGTTTGTGAGCAGCCCCGCAGCTGCTGCCAGAGCTGTGCACAACCAGAGTTTCAAAAAGCCCTTAAAAAAAATTTAAAAAAAAAAAAGAAAGAAAAGAGAAGGAAAAAAAAAAAAAAAAAAAAAAAGCAGACTTTACATTAAGGCTCTTTGCAATGTGCCAAAGATTCTCTCAGGCTCTGCCAAGTGGGATCGAGTTACTGCAGCTGAAATTTGGGCTGGCCCAGGAGCAGCAGCAAAGTGAAACAAGCTGGGGTGGACATGAACTCTTCTCTTTAACTGTGTGAGCAACAGAGGGCAAATCTGCGGCTGTCAGCTCCGTGTGATGGAAAAAAAACTCAAAAAAACAAAACCCGGGGGAGAGGGCAGCAAGAGGAATCCAGAGGGGCGACATCAGCCCCTTGGAATGTGTCACTGGGGATGCTCCACGTCATCTGGGGCTGTCCTGGGTGAAAAATGAGATGCTGGGAGAGCAGGCTGGGCTCCCTGCTGGGGAAACTGCTCGGGGAGCTGAGAAACTCCCGCAGAAATAAAGAACCACCCCTGGTGCAGGAAACGGCTGGGGAGCTGCAATTCCTGCTGTGCTGGGGTGGTTCTGGGGTCACGCTGGGTTTGGGACACAAAGAGGCTGGGAGGGTTTGCCTGGGAGGTTCTTTGGGGCATCTCCAAATCCATTCAGGGCTCCTTGAAAAAGCTCACTCAGAAATTCTCAGGTTCTCAGAGAGAGTTGGAAAAGCTCACTCAAAAATTCCTAGAGTTTTCAGAGACACCTGAAAAATCTCACTCAAATTCTCAGGTTTTCAAACACCTGAAAAACCTCACTCAGAAATTCTCAGCTTTTCAAAGACACCTGAAAAATCTCACTCAGGAATTCTCAGGTTTTCAGAGAGGGTTGGAAAATCTCACTCAGAAATTCTCAAGTTTTCAGAGACACCTGAAAAAGCTCACTCAGGAATTCTCAGCTTTTCAAAGACACCTGAAAAATCTCACTCAGGAATTCTCAGATTTTCAGAGACAGCTCAAAAATCTCACTCAGGAATTCTCAGGTTTTCAGAGACAGCTGCACTTTTCTGTCTCATCCTGAGGTGGGGTGAACTCAACCCCATTTCTGTCCTCTCAGAGGAAAAGGAATTCTGCAGGAATTCTTCCCAGTTCCACCAGCAAATGCCAGGGAGGGGGAAGGTCATGTAAAAATTCCTTGGGGGCATCTGAGGCATTCGAAAGGTTTCAGAAAACCATTGTAATTTTAATAATGAAAAATGCTTGAATTGGAATTTTTTCCACCCTAGTTCATAATGTTTTATTAGTTTCATATATTTTCAGCCTCAAGCTGGCCTGGAGCTTTTAAACAGCTCAGGATAAATAAGGCCAGTGAGGCTGGGTGTGCAATTCCAGGAACATTTTCAATTCTGACCAAGACAAACCAGCAGAAAAGGACAGGAGGAGGAGTGACAGGCAAGGAAAGGATGGACAGAATTCCACAGGGGAGCTGGGAGAGGAGGAAGAGCAGAAACCCAGGGTCCAGAGCTCTCCCTCCGGTGGAATTGGCTGCCCTCAGCTGCTTTCTAGGGATGGTTCCTCCTCCCCTGGCAGCGCTGAAAAAATCCTGCATGTGGAGCTCCACAGAGATGCAAATGCAGCCCTGGTGGTGGCTTGAGCTGCGATCACAGCACCCAGGGAGAAACTCAGCTGAGCTGAGCCTTGAATTCCTTTTACAGCCTGCAGAGGAGAACAGGAAAATGCTGATGGAGAGGGGAGACTTGAAGGAAAAACCTGCCTTGAGATGGGGCTCCAGACCTCCAGCCAAGAGCTCTTCTCCAGCAAGGCAGCTTGAAAGAAAAATATTGTTATCAACCCCAGAGCTGGAAGAACATTGAGTTTCAGTCACAGCTTCAAGGGCCTCTCCCAGAGCCAGGAGGACTCAGCAGAGCTGGAGGAGATTTCAGTTCATGCAGTGCACACCCTCCTCATCCCCTGCTGGAGCAGCTGGGGGCACTTTAATCCTGACCAGGGCACTTTAATCCTGACCTGGGCACTTTAATCCCAATTTAGGGCACTTTAATCCTGACCAGGGCACTTCAATCCCAATTTAGGGCACTTTAATCCTGACCAGGGCAGTTTAATCCTGACCAGGGCACTTCAATTCCAATTTTGGGCAGTTTAATCCTGACCCAGGGCAGTTTAATCCCAATTTAGGGCAGTTTAATCCTGATCAGGGCACTTTAATCTCAATTTAGGGCACTTTAATCCTGACCAGGGCACTTCAATCCCAATTTAGGGCAGTTTAATCCTGACCCAGGTCAGGGTTTTGTCCTGCACCTTGGACAGGCAGGATCAAACTGGGTTTATAAACCAGCAGTGGGCAGGTGAGGAGATTTGCCCAAGGTCCATGTGGAATCTGGCAGGACCTGAAACCCTCCAAGCACCCACTCAGTGCCTCATTTTTGTGGCACTCACTCATTTTTGTGGCACTCACTCATTTTTATGAAGAGAACCCAAATTTTAAGCAGAGACTGGGGACTCACACAAGCAGAGCCTGAGGGGAGCAAGAATTTCCTTCATAAGTCAAAAGTTTTTGTGGAATCCCTCTCAGCAGAGCTGGGTGAGTGCACAGAGCTTTAGCAAAGAGCATTTTTAGTTCCTCACCGTTCCTGAATGCTTCTCCATGCAGCCACTGAGGGTGAGCACAGCCAAGAAAGGTTCTGTGACTTTTCCATGAGTCACAGACGATCCTGAATGGGAAGAGAGCGTGCTGCACATCATCTGATTTACCCTGAATGGGAACCCCGACCTGCAGAGCTGATTGAAAACCTCTGGGACATTTCAGGATCCTGCTCCCCTGTCAGGATCAGAAGGCAGAGCAGGGTTTTCTTGGAAAGCTCTTTGTTTTTTTTCCCTCCTCACTGTGCCCATCCACACTGAAATTCAGCACATCCAACCCCTGGCTGCAGAGAGCTTTCAGAATGACTCGAGTTCAAGCCAAATATTTGCTGAGAAACCAGCTGAGCACCGAGGCCAAGACAAACCTCAGTTTTTAGGGCAAGGAGAGTCAGCTGAGGAGAGAGCTCAGGACTCACAGCTGGGGGAGCCTCAGGAAATCCTCGCTGGGCTCTGCCGGTGGAATCCCGGCTCCCCCGGAGCCCCCCGGGCACAGAACCCCCGGCTGGGGATGCTCCCAGAATTGGGGTTGGACCCCAGGCAGGAGCTGCCACCCCAACTCTTTGGGCAGCAGGGACATTCCTGGCACTGCTGGTGTCCCAGGGCAGGCTCAGAACTGACCCTGTCCCTTTCTAGGCAGCTCTGCAGGGATTTCCCAGCCAGGGATTTTCACATCCCAGCTCTGCCAGCAGGGAGGGAATGGTGCAAAAAACCCCCAAAGGGCGAGGAGAGGCTGCAGGGAACACAAAGGATTATTGGGTTTTTTCTTTTTGCACTCCCCTCCTTCCATCTCCTCAGCTTTGCCCTTTTCACTCTGTTGCTGAAATGTTTGGTTTAGAGCAGGGCTGTGCATAACAAACAACACATGGCTCCCTTCCCCAGGGCAGCCTTCAGCTCAGAAATAAGAATTTTTTCACCTTTTTTTCACCTCTGTGGATTCTTCTTCATTTCTCTCCTTTCCTCTGTTCAGCCCCCATGAAATGTTATTTTTCAGCACAATTTCCAGTAAATCTGCTCCACGTCTCAGGACACTGCTTCATCCCAGCCCCCAAAAAACCACAAAAACCAATTTATGACAGCAAATCTTCCAGCAAAACCTGTGCTGAGAGATGCTAGAGAGAGAAAAGAGCCACCAGAGCTGGGAGTGGGGATGTCTGTCTGTCCCAGAGCAGCCTCACCTCCCACCAAACCTCTGCTCACGCAGGGGATTTCTGTTTATTCATCCCTGGAACAAAACAGCCCCATCAGCTTCCCTGAGGGGATCTGGGAATTCTGCACAGAGCTGGGGAAGGGACCCCAAATCTGGATTTGGGAATTCTGCACAGAGCTGGGGAAGGGACCCAAATCTGGATCTGGGAATTCTGCACAGAGCTGGGGAAGGACCCCAAATCTGGATCTGGGAATTCTGCACAGAGCTGGGGAAGGGACCCAAATCTGGATTTGGGAATTCTGCACAGAGCTGGGGAAGGGACCCCAAATCTGGATTTGGGAATTCTGCACAGAGCTGGGGAAGGGATCCCAAATCTGGATCTGGGAATTCTGCACAGAGCTGGGGAAGGGATCCCAAATCTGGATTTGGGAATTCTGCACAGAGCTGGGGAAGGGAGAAGGACCCCAAAATCTGATGGCTCAAGGTGAGGATTTCACCTACAGGGGATGGGACTGACCAGGGAGCAGCTCCCTCTGGGCACAGGAATCAGGAAAATTTCCTTTAAAAAGCACAAAACCACTGACAGACTTCACCTTTCAGCTCCCAACTTCACTTGGAAGCCTCTCTCCCACTTTCACAATTAAAAAAAAAATAAATCTGTTAAAACTGTAACAAACTCAAGTGAATATCTGGATAAATATTATCTCCAGAAGTCCAGAACTGGTGAAATAACTTTCTAAATAAACCACAGGGTTAGAAATAATCAATAAATAAATAATCAATATTCTCATCACCACCACACACTCTACACAACTTGGGGGGAAAAGAAAATAAATCAACAACCCCATCTTGGGGAGAACATAAAATAAATCAACAACCCAACATTGCTGCACGGTTTCTGTGGGAATGGCACTGGGAAATTGGGATTTTTTTCTATGGGTCATGGGCTAAAAAAAGGGTTTTGTGTGCTGGATGCTCCCCAGGGAGGGGAGAACAGGAATGTTTGGGGCCTGAAAAAGAGAATTTTCCCATTTTCTGCCCTGCAGCCCCTCGTGATCATCATCTGCTGACGTTCCTAGAAAAATCCCTGCTCTGATGAAGAACAAATGAGCTGGAAGCGGCTCCAGCTGGCACAGGAAAAGGAATATTTTGCTGAAGTGTCAGTTTGAGCTGCTGCTCACAGAAATGCTGCTCTGGCCTGGCCCAGGCAGGAGCTGAGAGCAGAAATTTGGGGGGGAAATCAGGGAAAAAGGATTCCCAAAACACAGATAACAAAGGGAATCCACAGTGAACCAAGAACTGCTCCCCTGGGTGGGGATGTTTTTGTCCCTGCTCTCTGGTGGGATGCATTAATAACCTATTTTTAGTATTATAATTAATGCAATAAAATTTTAATATTACAAGAAAATTGAATGTACTATTTTAATTTAAATATTATAATTGGTTTAATATTAATAATTAATTTGTGGGTGGACCAATCCTCTTGAAATCCTGGGAGCAGCACAGATTAGCAGGGCCATAAAGGATCAAAAACCAGCAAAAAAATCAGAAAACCAACAAGACATCCAAAAAGCAGAAAAAAATCCAAAAACCAACAAGAAATAAAAAAACAAACCAGCAAGAAATCCAAAAACCAGCATGAAATCCAACAGAAAAAAGGTAGAAAAGGACAAACAAAGGATAAAGTTGGCTCAGATTTGTATTTTTGAGCACTTTTGTTTTCTCCAGCAAAGATTTTGGGGAAATTTCTGGATTATTCCAAAGGGATTCCCATCAGTTTGGATTTCTAGGAAATATTGAGAATCTGCACCTCTGATTTTTACGCCAAAGCTGATTCTGGAATTCAGCTTTAGGTGATTTGGGTGTTAAGTAGGAGCCAAACAAATAATTTAGAGGTTAAATGTGACCCATTTTCACAGATTAAAAAAAAAATCTATTGAAACTGTAACAAACTCAAGTAAATATTTGGATAAATATTATCTCCAGAAGTCAAGAACTGGTGAAATAACTTTCTGAATAAACCACAGGGTTATAAATAATCAATATAAATAATCAATATTCCCACAACCACCACACACTCTCCATTGCTTTAAAATATTTTCCACCTCTTTGCTAACAAACAAAGGGAGTAGAGGAACACTGGAATTTTTGTTTTGTTTTGTTTGTTTAAATATTGCTTCCAATATGTAACAAACAGGAGGTCTGGGCACCACCAAACAGCCAAAATTCACTTTACAGGATGACTGAGTGGGTGATAATTCTTCACTCAGCTGGAAAACAATACAGCTGCAGTTTGTACATTCATTTTTAATGCTCAGGAAAATAGATATTTTTATTTTATTAAGTTTTGCTGCAAAACAAAGAAACAAAAATGAAATCCCTTTTTTTTTTTCCACCCTCCTCCCCCTGGTATCTTAATTATTACTATTTATTTCCTTTACACTTTGATTGGAGTATTGAACACCTGCCTTTGGCATTATGGATAGAAAGCTCAGGAGTCTCTGAACACACGGCTCTGCCAAAAAAAACCAAAATAAAATATGGAAGAAGAAGAAGAAGAAGAAGAAGAAGAAGAAGAAGAGTGTCACTTAGAGGTCAGAAATATTTGTTGTAACAGATTTTCTCCAATCAGTGTTCACTACTTTTTCTCTAAGGCACACGCTCTGTCTGTGGGACTCTGCTGCAGGGGGCTCTGGGGGACATCCCCTCCTGTCCCTGTCCCTGTCCCTGGGACAGCCCAGCCCAGGGACCCCCTCGGGAGCTGAGGGGGAGCTGGGAGCACTCCTGGATGCCTCTGGAACATTCCAGAGTCTCTGCAGCTCTGGAGCACCCCAGGATCTGTGCAGCTCTGCCCTGGAACATCTCAGGGATCTGTTCATGTTCAGCTCTGGAACATTCCAGGATCTGTTCAGCTCTGGAGCACCCCAGGCTCTGCTAGTTCTAGAACATTCCAGGCTCTGTTCAGCTCTGGAGCACCCCAGGCTCTGCTCAGTTCTAGAACATTCCAGGCTCTGTTCAGCTCTGGAGCACCCCAGGCTCTGTTCAGCCCAGCCCAGCTCTGCAGATCCTCGGATAGGATGTGGATCCTCCCCCAGGCAGATGGGGCACAGTCAGGGCAGGGCTGGAGCAGCATCCTCAGAGGAAGATGAGGATCCTCTCCCAGGCAGATGAGGATCCTCTCCCAGGCAGATGAGGATCCTCTCCCAGGCAGATGAGGATCCTCTCCCAGGAAGATGAGGATCCTCCCTTGGGTAGCCTGGAGGCAGATGGGGCTGGAGCAGCATCCTCGGACAAAGATGTGGATCCCTTCCCGGGTGGGGGGTGGAGCAGCATCCTCACTCAGAGGAAGATGTGGATCCTTTCCTGGGCAGATGGGGCACAGGGAGGAGCAGCATCCTCAGAGGAAGATGAGGATCTTCTTTCAGGAAGATGAGGATCCTCTCCTGGGCAGCCTGGCAGCAGATGGGGCACAGGGAGGAGCAGCATCCTCACTCAGCCGAAGATGTGGATCCTCCCTCAGAGGAAGATGCGGATCGTCCCTCCCTCAGACAAAGATGTGGATCCTCAGTCTCTCAGAGGAAGATGTAGATCATCCCTCAGACGAAGATGTGGATCCTCCCTCCCTCAGCTGAAGATGTGGATCCTCAGTCTCTCAGAGGAAGATGTAGATCATCCCTCAGACGAAGATGTGGATCCTCCCTCCCTCTCTCAGCTGAAGATGTGGATGCTCCCTCAGACGAAGATGTGGATCCTCTCGCGGATGGCCTGGCGGCAGATGGGGCACAGGGAGGAGCAGCACCCTCACTCAGCTGAAGGTGTGGATCCTCTCTCCCTCAGAGGAAGATGTGGATCCTCAGTCTCTCAGAGGAAGATGTGGATCCCCCCTCCCTCCTCAGACAAAGATGTGGATCCTCAATCCCTCAGAGGAAGATGTGGATGCTCCCTCAGCCGAAGATGTGGATCCTCCCTCAGACGAAGATGTGGATCCTCCCTCAGACGAAGATGTGGATCCTCCCTCATACAAAGATATGGATCCTCTCTCAGCTGAAGATGTGGATCCCCCCTCCCTCCTCAGACGAAGATGTGGATCCTCAATCCCTCAGCTGAAGATGTGGATCCCCCCTCCCTCTCTCAGACGAAGATGTGGATCCTCTCTCAGCTGAAGATGCAGATCCCCCCTCCCTCTCTCAGACGAAGATGTGGATCCTCAATCCCACAGCTGAAGATGTGGATCCTAAATCCCTCAGAGGAAGATGTGGATGCTCTCTCAGACGAAGATGTGGATCCTCTCAGCTGAAGATGTGGATCCTCCCTCTCTCAGACGAAGATGTGGATCCTCTCAGCTGAAGATGTGGATCCCCCTCCCTCCTCAGACGAAGATGTGGATCCTCTCGCGGATGGCCTGGCGGCAGATGGGGCAGACGGTCAGGGCGGTGCTGCAGTCGGGGCAGGAGCCGTGCCCGCACTGGAACACCAGCTTGATCTGGTCGTCGATGCAGATGGGGCAGGTGATCCTCTCCTCCATCTGCCGGTAGCGGCTCTGCAGCTCCTCCATCAGCTTCCTCTGCTCCGTGCACTCCGAGCTGGGGCTGCACTCCACCTCCGTGCTGTCTGTGGGCACAGCTCAGCTTAATTAATCCTAATTAACTCATTCACCTCCCCTTCTGCCCCTCCCAGCAGCATCCCACTCACCCTGCACTCTGCACTCAGCCAGGGATCAAATAAAAATCCTTGGGGTGAGGTTTTTGTTGTTTTTTTTACTTTCTCAGTGGTTTGTGTGTGTTTGGGATGGTTTGGTTTAAAATCCTGTCTGAGATTCCTGCCTTGCTGCTCTGGAATACTCTGCTCACTTCAAGTGCAAATATTCAAAGCTGGTTGTGATGTTCTGCCCCACTAACCCAGGAATCCTTACAGGATCCTCACTGTGTTCTCTCAGCCTCCTGGGCACACTTGGGACTCCAATTTCTGCCTAAGAAATGTCTAAGAAATGTGTGTTTGCCTTTCAGGGCACACATGGTCAAACTAGAACAAACCATCTGGACACCTGTGGTGAGTCTTCCATAAATGAAGCAGTTTTCATTTACATAACTGCAGAGTTTTATAAATCAGAGTCATCTGGTTGACTGTGTGAAGTGAAAGAATCCCAAATCCTGGATAACTGCAGTTGGGGTAAATATTCTCAGTGCAGCTCTCACAGCTCATTTTCTGCTCCTGAATCACTGATTTACTGTGATTTACTGATTCACTTCACTACAGATGTCCCATTCCTAATTCTGGAGTCAGCTGCACATCAGTGGTGCAAGAAGTGATTTCCAACCCAGTCCTTGGGGACAGGGAGTTTGTCAAAGGCAAGCACTGAACACATCAGTGCCAGGGAAATCCTGCTGGCATTTCAGAGACCTTGATGTTCCTCCTCCACTGGAAATCTGCCTGCAAATGTCCTCTTTGGAATTCCCATCATTATTTTGCTGCCAGTCTGCAGCAAAGACAAATGCTCCTGTCCAGTGTCAGGTCAAAGTGGCATTTTTGGCATGATGCAAAGAGGAGCTCTGGCTCTGCCAGCTGTGCCTGTCCAATGCCATGGGACTGATCCCTGCTTTTTTTCCAGGCACCAAGTCACAAGGCTCACTCCAAAAAAAGCCCACAGTGCTCAGTCACGAGCAGCAGGACAGGCAATTCAATCCTCACGTGCTCTGAGAGTGATCCCAGCCCTCAGAACCACTCTGGGAAAGGCTTCAGTGGCAAAAGCAAACCCTGCTGCTGCCCTGCTGCCACCACAGCTCCTCCTGACACTGGAAACGTGGGCAGGAGATAAAGCTGGGCTGAAAACCTTCCCTGAAATACTCCAGCTCTGAGATTTCATGGCTGGGTCACACCAGTCCTGCACAGACACTGATTTCTCAAGGCTTGCACAAGGTGTGATCCTCCCTCCCTCCTGAATTTCCACTGTTAAACCCACCCCGTGTGAAACCTGACTGCTTTCCATACACAAAATAAGCCAGGCCCAGGTAAGCCTCTCTTAAATGTCCTGTCCTGTCTATGTAGCTTGAGCTTAGCTTAGGACACTGGAGAAAATCTATTAAAATCCACTTATTTTTTCCTCTCTAAAGGTGGATAATGCACACACACACACAGACACACACACACAAAGCCAAAATAAATGAACAAAATAAATTTGACAAAATCCCTGCTGCCCCTCAAACCAAGGAGCCTCTCCACAGCTCTGACCAGCAGGACAGGCAGGACATACCTTGTTTCAGCTTTTTGGTTATTGTCACTTGACATTTGATGCACTTCTTCATCCTCCTGGAGCATTCTGCCACGAGGAGAGATGACAATTAAACCCACAACAGACTCAAGAAAATGAGATTTGAACAGCCTGAGGCCTCCCTGAGTGATTGAGGGATTGTTCCTGCATGGAATGAGGTCACTGCCTGCTCTACTCTTTTCTTTCCCCTTTCCCAGGTCAGCAGCAAACACAACAGCTCCAAATCCTCCCTGCCCTGAGCCCCTGGAGCTGCTGCAGCTCTGGGGGAAGGGGATGAAGCTCTGGCACAGAGTTCTGAGCAAACTCCCTGTGCTCACTCCCTCTGTGCCTTGTGGGATGAACTTGCTGACAAGTCTGAGCAGGCTGCCCTTCCATCAGCTGAAATGCTGAGGAATGAGGAGTCAGGAGAGCCAGAGGAGAGGGAAATCCTTCCCAGGAGCTTTCTGGGGGATAAAGCACTGCCAGCCAGAACTGGCTTTCCCTCTGGATCCCCCTGGAGTCCCAAGCAGCAGGTGGGCAGAACATTCTGTGTATTTCAGAGATAACTTTGGCTGGCTGAGATGCTGAAATCCCGCTGGGGCTGCTTCGGGACACAAACAGCACAAAACCTCTTTGTCCAAAAAAAAAAAAAAATGGGTGGGGGAAAAAAAATGAGTGTGGACTCACCTTCACACACAATGCTGTGCTGGCAGGGGAAGAAGTGGATGAGCAAGGCCAGCTCTGAGCAGACCAGGCACTCTGAGGGCACGGCCACGCTGGCCACGCTCAGGTTGGTGATGGTGTTGGGCGTGGTGTGCACGCGGCGAAGGCTGCAGGTGATGGGGGAGCTCTCAGAAGAAACCTGCTGATCCCTGGGGAGGTCAGAAATGTCAGCCACAAGCTCCTCCAGCACTGGGTAATGGCAGATTAAGCTTTTTCCTGACTCAGAGATGGGGTGACTAAAAGGCATTTTAAAAATTTTCATTTCATCTTTCATAGTTCTATTGCTCTAAAGTATTAAATTTATTTTTTTTTGGTAAAGTTATCCTTTAAAACTCATTTCTAATTCAGTTTCTCTCTCAACAATTGTCTGTTCTATTCTATAACATTTCTAAATCAACATTTCTTACCTCAAAATTTACATACAGATGCATACTATGTGAACTTTCTGTTAAATTAAAAGAATTTTCTACAAATCCATTTCCCCTGCTGAGGTCTCAGGGATTCTCCATCCCTCTCTGAGCAGCTCTAGAGGGTCTCAGGGAATCTCCATCCCTCTTTGAGAGTTCTAGAGGGGCTCAGGGATTCTCCATCCCACTTTGAGCAGCTCTAGAGGGTCTCAAAGATTCTCCATCCCTCTTGGAGCAGCTCTAGAGGGTCTCAGAGATTCTCCATCCCTCTTTGAGCAGCTCTAGAGGGTCTCAGAGATTCTCCATCCCTTTTTGAGCAGCTCTAGAGGGTCTCAGAGTTTCTCCATCTCTCTTGGAGCAGTTCTAGAGGGTCTCAAAGATTCTCCATCCCTCTTTGAGCAGCTCTAGAGGGTCTCAAAGATTCTCCATCCCTCCTGCAGCAGCTCTAGAGGGTCTCAGGGATTCTCCATCCCTCCTGCAGCAGCTGCAGAGACACCAGGGCTGGGGGAAGCTCTGGTTTTCAAGGCTTTCCTGAGGCTCACCTGAATTTCTGTGAGAAGTCTTTGATGATCTGGACAATCCTTCCATCTGTGACCAGGTCCAAAGGAGACTTTCCTCGATGATTTGCATAATTAATATCTGCTCCTTCTTGTGCTAAGTAGCAGGCAATGGCAGTGCCAACGTTCAGCTCCACATTTCCCAAGAAGCCAGAAGCCTGCAGCTAAAAGAAATGGAGAAAAACCACTCTGAAATATTCTCTTCTGATGTATACCTCTGATCCTCTGCTCTGTTTTGTATCAAAACCAAAATAAAGTCTTAAACCTTGTACTTAGAACTTGGAAGTGCAGCTTTTTGAGAGCACACAGAGATTCTTTATGGAAATAATGGGTTCAAATTTTACATTGCAGGGCCAGGAGTGGCTCAGAGTGACCCCACCTGATGCTGATCCCCACAAATCACAGAAATGAGCATTCATTTCTCTGAGAGGAAGAAGCTGGAGCCCCACAGAGCTGCTGAGCAGCTGCTGCTGCAGGGCCCTGAGTGACAGCCAAATTCAAGAGCCAAATTTTGATGTTTGTGACGATCCCAAATAATTCCAAGTCAAGTCACACATTCCACTGACTTCAACAGCCAGAGTGGGGCAGTCAGGGCAAGTAAAATTAGATGGAAAGGAATCTACAGCACTTCGAGATGGTGTTACTGTAAATAAAACTGTAAATAAAACTGTAATTAATACTGTAATTAATACTGTAATTAATACTGTAATTAATACTGGGAGGGACAGAGCCCTCTTTAGGACTTGCAGGACTTTGGCCCTGCCTTGAGCCATCAAGTCCTGGGGGTTTGGAAGGAGCAGGATGGCAGAGAAATGCACTGGGCTTTTCCAGGCACCAACAGCTGAAAAAGAGCAATGGGTGGTTGCACTCATTCTGATAATTTCAAATATAACAGGAATAGTTAATAATGATAGTTAATAATAGTGAATAATAATAATAGTGAATAAAAATAATAGTGGATAATAATAGTGAATAATAATTATTATTATTATTCACAAAAATTAATTCAGAATAGTAAATAATTAATTAAATATAATAAAATCATAATAATAAAAATAAATAAAATAAGAAAAATAAAAGCAAAATAAAAGAATAAAAATAACAGAAAAATAAAAGAATAAATATAAAATAATAATATTACTAAATTTAATAAGAATAAATATTAAATCATTAACATACAATAACATATAATAATTAACATATCATATAATAATATATAACATATAATATATAATATATAATATAAAATATAATAACACATATAATATAATATGTATAATATAATACAATACACTATAATAACAACAGTATAATATAGTATCATGTAATATAATGTAATATAATGTAATATAATGTAATGTAATAAAATATAATGTAATGTAATATAATGTAATGTAATGTAATGTAATGTAATGTAATGTAATATAATATAATATGATGTAATGTAATTAATGCAATGCAATGCAATATAATGTAATGTAATATAATGTAATGTAATATAATGTAATGTAATGTAATGTAATGTAATATATAATATAATATAATATAATGTAATGTAATATAATGTAATGTAATATAATGTAATGTAATGTAATGTAATGTAATATATAATATAATATAATATAATATAATATAATATAATATAATATAATATAATATAATATAATATAATATAATATAATATAATATAATATAATATAATATACATATCAGCAATATAATATAATGACAACAACAACAACTAAATAAATAAATAAATAAATAAATAAATAAATACCTATATCTATATCTATCTCTATCTATATCTATATAAACATATATTATGTATATCATAAATAATACACAAAAATCCCCCCACCCTCCCAGTGTCTGCTGGGCCGTGCTCACCTTGGCCAGCAGCGTGGCTCCCATCTCCCCGTCCCTCTTCTCCAGGGCCAGGGCCATGAGCTGCTGGCGCTCCAGGGCCATGTGCATGGCGGTGTCCCCATCCTCATCCTCGGCGTTGACATCGCTGCCCTGGCTCACCAGCAGCTGCACCATGCCCACGTGGCCCTGGATCACCGCCAGGTGCAGCGGGCTCTGCTTCCTGCTGTTCTTCACACTCACATCACAGCGGCCCTGCAGGGGCAGGAATTGCACCAGGGAGATGAGACGGGGCAGGGATTGCAGCAGGGGAGATGAGGTGGGGCAGGAATTGCAGCAGGGGAGATGAGGTGGGGCAGGAATTGCAGCAGGGGAGATGAGATGGGGCCGGGATTGCAGCAGGGGAGATGGGGCAGGAATTGCATCGGGGAGATGAGACGGGGCAGGAATTGCAGCAGGGGAGACGGGGCAGGAATTGCAGCAGGGGAGATGAGACGGGGCAGGAATTGCAGCAGGGGAGATGAGATGGGGCAGGAATTGCACCAGGGGAGATGAGATGGGGCAGGAATTGCATCGGGGAGATGAGATGGGGCAGGAATTGCACCAGGGGAGATGAGATGGGGCAGGAATTGCACCAGGGGAGATGAGATGGGGCAGGAATTGCATCGGGGAGATGAGACGGGGCAGGAATTGCACCAGGGGAGATGAGATGGGGCAGGAATTGCAGCAGGGGAGATGAGATGGGGCAGGAATTGCAGCAGGGGGAGATGGAGGTGGGGCAGGAATTGCAGCAGGGGGAGATGGGGCAGGAATTGCACCAGGGGAGATGAGATGGGGCAGGAATTGCAGCAGGGGAGATGAGATGGGGCAGGAATTGCAGCAGGGGAGATGGGGCAGGAATTGCACCAGGGGGAGATGAGGCAGGAATTGCACCAGGAGAGATGGGGCAGGAATTGCACCAGGAGAGATGGGGCAGGAATTGCACCAGGGGAGATGGGGCAGGAATTGCACTAGGGGAGGTGGGGCAGGAATTGCACCAGGGGAGATGAGATGGGGCAAGGATTGCACCAGGGGAGATGAGACGGGGCAGGGATTGCACCAGGGGCAGATGGGGCTGCAGAACTCAGGGTGTGGGGCCTGGCAGCTCCCAGATCCCACTGCACCTTCCCTGAGTTTAGCTGAGTTATCTGCTCCTCACAGAAGCACCAATTTGTCAGACAATAACACATTTCCTGACCCAGGGATGGGGCAACTGAGAGGTATTTGACCAACTTTTTCTTGATTTGGTTTTGAGTTATTTTTTACCTCTTTGATGAGAATTTCAGCCACCTCCATGTGGTTGTTGAGAGCAGCAAGGTGCAGGGCAGTGAATCCATCTTCCTTCTTGGAGTCCACCAGCTGTCGAGCCCTGGCCAGAATCTTCTTGATGGCTCTGCAGAGTTGGAGAGGTTATTAAAGATGGAAGAATGAATTTTAAAGATGGAAGAATGAATTTTAAAGACGGAAGAATGAATTTCTGCCTCTCCTGCTCAGGAGTCAGCAATGTCCATGTTTTACAAGACACCAGCAATGAAGAGCAGTCCCTCAAACCCACAAGCTGAGTTACAAGAATACAACAAAAGCCTTCAGTTATTATTTGATAAAGTAGGGGAAAGCCACATTAGTTTGAAAATAATGAGGAGATTTATCTTTGGAAGAGTTCCAGAGGCTCCCAGGCTTTACTAAGACCCAAACAAGTGAGAAAGATGGGATGGGGAAAGCAGGCAGGAGTTTCCTGTGAAGTTTCCTATCCATACCCAAGAAATGTTTAACCAACTACCCAGAGCCACATCTGCCAGCACAAATTAACACTGCAAAAGGCACAAAAATGGGAAAAAATTGAAAGGTGGCTTACAGCACGTTGCCTTTCAGGGCAGAATAGTGGAGCAGGTTGAAGCCTTGACAGTTCTGGAGGGTGAAATCGATGTTGGGAACTTCAGTGAGGATCTCAATCACCACTTTGTAGTCCAGGGTGATGGCATAATGCAGGGGGGTGTCCCCCTGGGAATCCTACACATGGGGAGCAGAGCAAAGCCAGGTTACCAACCTCAGGAACCCCCTGGGAGCTGCTGAGCAGCTCTGAGGGCTGGCCCAGCACAGAGCAGCCCCAGCAGCACACAGTAAATAAATAATGCACCATAAAACGGGCTGGGTCCGAGCCACCATCACTGCCTGCCCTAAAAATGTTACAAATCTTGGTTTTGGGAAGAGGAGTGTGGCCACAAGACACAGGAACAGCAGCTCAGCTGTCCCTGGAAGCCTGAGCAGAGCAGAAAATGCTGATGGGATGAAGAAGGGGCAGACTCAAAGCTGGAATTTCAGGGGACTGAAATTCAGGAATATTCCCCAGTGCCTTCTCAGAGGGCAAATTTTGAATTCTACAAAGCCACAGATGGTGTGAGACATAAAGAAGTATTATTATTGTTGTTAATAATGAAGGGATGGGACTGTTTTTGGGCTAAGAATGATTTATTTTTCAGATAAACATTAATCTCAGAGGTAGTGAGATTTTAAAGGAGTAAGCAGTTAGCTATAGCTTAAGAGTAGTCACAAATTCTTTGTTAAAATTTATAATTTTTAAATTAATAATTTTTATAAATATATAATATTTATTTTTTATAAATACATAATTTTAGCCTAATATCTATTAGATTAAAATAGATCAAAATAGTTGTTACAAGGTTTATTTTGCTTTTCTAACTTGTTACCTTTACTTAATTCTGTGGCACTGTGGACACTTTTATCTAAAGGGTTTCTGTCTCATGTCTACATAAATGTTTCTATTAAAACTTGTAAATTCTTTGCTTATTTTATATAACTACATTTTTACATTATAAACTCTTCCCTATTTTATCAATACAGCTTCCTGAAATATTCTTACAACTATAAAAACATAAGTTTATGATTTTTCTCTTTAAATGTCTGTGTACTGTATTTTTAATCTTTAATTAATCTAAGCTTCTCTCGAGGCTGTAAATCAAACTTTTCTCACAAAGAAGGCCCCAAATTCCTGCAATAACCCCAAACTTACAGGGAGGTTGACATCACAGTTGAGCTCACAGAGGGCTCTCACCACCTCGGTGAAGCCCTGGCTGACAGCGACGAACAGGGCTGTGCACTTGGCATTGTTCAGCAGGTCTGCACTGGCCCCCCTGGCCAGCAGCACTCGGGCCACTTCAGCTTGGTTTCTGGTTTAAAGCAGAAAAAAAATCAGATTTGAGTCATTCCAGTCGATTCTTTCTCTTTGCAAAGCAACAGAAATCAGGTTTTGTATCCTCTGAGCCCCACCCCGCTTCCTCTTAGTGTTAAAAAACCTGGGGTTTTCATGGGAAGGTTTATTTGGGGTTTTTTTTGTTGTTGTTGTTGTTTTGTTTGGGTTTTTTTTTTGTTTGTTTGTTTTGTTTTGTTAAGGTTAGGATTATTATTATTATTATTATTATTATTATTATTATTATTATTATTATTATTATTATTATTATTATTATTACTATTATTTCCATCAGGGCCAGCAGGAGGGGAGGTGCATGGTGGTGTTTGCAGGGATGCCAGGATGAGGGAAAAGATGAGAATGTTTACTCTGTATTTCAGAAAGCTGATTTATTATTTTATTATGTATATTATATACTAAAACTATAATTAAAAAAACCAATTTGAGTCATTCCAGTCAATTCTTTCTCTTTG
The DNA here is from genome assembly GCF_963513975.1 of Fringilla coelebs. NCBI lineage: Eukaryota > Metazoa > Chordata > Aves > Passeriformes > Fringillidae > Fringilla > Fringilla coelebs. The sequence goes on from NC_140048.1 coordinate 8,322,511, forward strand.
CAAAGCAACAGAAATCAGGTTTTGTATCCTCTCAGCCCCACCCCGCTTCCTCTCAGTTTTAAAAAAACTGGGGGTTTTTATGGGAAGTTTTGTTTTGTTTTTCTTGTTGTTCTTGTTTTGTTTGGGGGCTCTTTGTTTGTTTTGTTAGGATTATTATTATTATTATAATTATTTCCATCAGGGCCAGCAGGAGGGGAGGTGTGTGGTGGTGTTTGCAGGGATGCCAGGACGAGGGAAGAGATGAGAATGTTAACTCTGTATTTCAGAAAGCTGATTTATTATTTTATCATATGTATTATACACTAAAACTATACTAAAAGAATAATAAAAATTAATCAAAAAGCTAGCAAAGAATAAAAAAAAAATTATAATAAAATCTTGTGACTGCTCACAGCCTCAACACAAGCAGCTGCCGTCAGTCACCAAGCAAAAACAATTTCACACGCTAAGCAAACAATTCTCCAAATCACATCCTAAAACAACAAAACATGGAGAAACTGAAACTTCTCAGCTTCTCAAGAGGAAAAAGCTCTCCACAAGCAGATTTTTCATGAAGCCATGTCTGTGCCAGGGGGGTCCTACCCGAAGGCTGCGTAGTGCAGGGCCGTGTCCCCCTCGTCGTCGCGCAGGTCGACGTTGGCGTGCGCCTGCAGCAGAGCCCTCACCACCTCCAGGTGCCCCTGGTAGGAGGCAATCTGCAGGGCAGTCCTGCCCTGGTTCTTGGCATCCACCTTGGGGAAGGGCAGAGACACAGAAAATCAGGGATGAGCTCGTGGGGTCAAGGATGGAGCGGCACAGAAATCCCACAGGGTCCGTGCTCTGCTGGCTGCTCTGCTGGCAGCAGCTCCCAGCTGAGCTGGTCCCAGAACATTCTGGAAGACTAAACATTCTGTTTAGTCAAGAGGGGAGAAGGGAGAGAACAGAGCTGGAGCTCTGTAATTGCAGAGCCCTGCTGCCAAATCTCTCTGTGCCTGAGAGCACAAGGCTCCTTGGTACCTCTGCCAACAATTCCCTTCACGGGAGGAAAATGGGGGAGGAAATCAAATGAGCTCTGCAGAAAGTTCTGGAGGTGCCAGGCCCCTGCTGTGCTGTGCTGCTGCAGGTACTTCAGGGGGTGCAGGAGACACCTCAGGGCTCAAGTGCTGCAGTGAGAGTTTTGAGAATTAAAGGCACTGAAGAACAAGGGGTAAAAAAAAAAAAGGCAAAGCAGCTTCTGAGAGCAGGGGAGGATAAGGTGAGGAGAAGGAGGCACAAAACCTCAGCAGATTGGCAAGGAGAACAAGTTAATAATCAAGGTTTTATCCCTGCAGCAGTCAGAGCACAGCAGAGGCAGCACCTCCCTGGACAGGCTCAAAATGATGGGTGAGTCCTTTGGGCAAAGAGGAATTCGAGGTCACTGCTGTTCTTCCACCTACACCATGCAGACAGTGCTGACAAGCTGGACAAACCCTGCCAAGCAACCCCAGCTTGCTCTGAGTCAGCCTCAAATCCAGCCTGATCTCTCTGTAAGACTCTAATAGAAATAGCTAATTTATTAATAGATATATTAGAGGAGAAATAGAAGTCTAATAAAAATAACTGATTTGGATTCCTTACTCTTGGGACTTTCCTATCTGGGATCAATCTGAGAATTGCAGGTATTTGTGTCTCCTTCCCATCCCCAGAAGTTTATAAATAAAATTAATTTCTAAACTTAAATTTAAATTTAGAAATAAAGAAGTATAATAAATACCAGACCAATAACCACTAAATCAGCTTCTTCAGAGCCTTCTGAAGAAGCTTCTTCAGCTTCTACAGCCCCACAACCACACCCCCAACAAAACCTCTTCTTGTTACTCATGGCTTCCAAGGACACACTACTGGAAGATTTGGTGGTTCCTTTATTTTTTTCTTGTTTTTTGCCCTGTTTCTAAACCCTGAGCCCCTCCCTGCAGGAGGTTTTTGGTGATGCTGACAGTTTGGCACTCTGCAAGCACAAAAACTGTCCAGCAACGAGTCCAGCCCAGCTCCCTGCTCCAGTCAGACATGAGATAAGACAAATCTGGGCAGCTCTTCTCCCTCCTGATTCCAACAATGTGATTTTACAAGGTCCTCTAAGGACAGGCACAGCCAGACACAAGCCCTGCCTTTCTTTTCCAGCAGATCTCTGATTTCTGCTCCTGTTTCCCCAGAGATAAACCCCTCTCCCCCTCATCCCACAGGAAATCTGGGAAAAGCCAGGCTGGCAAAGGTGCTGTAAGGGCTTCAGTTCAGATTTATTGCCACAAACTAGAGCCATAAAATTTAATTTGTGAATTTAATCCTTGCAGCAATTGTAATCCTTGCAGAAATTGCAGGAAAATAATATTCCAAATGATAGGAGATATCACTAAGCCTGACAAATCTATTGCTTTCCTCACATCCTTTCCCCTGCCTGACCACAAAATTTGATGGTGATGTTTCAAAGAGCAGAAACAATGGAAAAAGGAGCATTTTTGTCTCCCAAACTTGCCTTGTCTGGGTATTTCTGGAGCAGCTCCCTGACTTTGGCTGCGTTGTTGAGGGCTGCACAAATGACCAGGCACCCTGCATGCTCTGACTCTGTCCTCTGGGACAGCAGCTTCTCCAGGACACTCACCAAAGTACCTGAAAAAGAGACAAAAATGCACCTCTCACCCCACACCTCTCAGTGTTTGAGGGGACACAGGTGCAAAGTCAAAAAAATTTTGCAAGTTCTGCCTCAAGTCTGATTTGAGCAAACAGTTCCAGATCCATCTATAGCAGGAAAACAAAATTTAAAAAAAAAAAAAATCCTGGCAGGTCTGTGCTCTCTCCCACATGATCCTGACACTCAGAGGAAATAAAGATGGTCAGGCCACAAGAAGAATTCTGAGCAGATGTGCAAAGCACCAAAAAAAAAATCCCCTCCACGCAGCATGTGATCCCAAACTCCATCTCAGGGCAGATCAGGCCAAACAATTGTTGATTTCACAACAGCTCCACGCACAGACCTGGGAGCATTTCACCAAATCAGGAAACAGGATGGAACAGGGAACTGAGACACAGCAGGGACGAGGCAAATGCTGAACCCAGGGCAGAACTGTGCTCAGCAATCCTGAGTCCTAAATTCCTCTTAAACCCAGCATTTCCAAGACCTAAAACCTGTATTTTCCTGTCAAGGACAGCTTTGCTTGCCCAGTAAGGCCCAGCTGAGTTTTATTTTCTATTTTCCCATTAATTCCAGCATCTCCAAATCCTAAATCCTGCATTTTCTCCATTAACCCCAGCATTTCCAGGTCCTAAATTCCAGTGTGTCCTAAATTCTGTATTTTCTTTTTAATCCCAGCATTTCCAAATCCTCCTAAATTCTGTATTTTCTTGTTAATCCCAGCATTTCCAAATCCTAAATTCCAGTTAGTCCTAAATTCTGTATTTTCTCTTTAATCCCAACATTTCCAGGTCCTAAATTCCTGTGAGCCCTAAATCCTGCATTTCCCCATTGATCCCAGCATTTCCCACTCCCAAATCCTGCATTTCCCCATTAATCCCAGCATTTCCCACTCCCAAATCCTGCATTTCCCCATTAATCCCAGCATTTCTCACTCCCAAATCCTGCATTTTCCCAAGGCCCAGCTTTGCTTGCCCAGTAAAGCACAGCCAAACTTGAATTCTCCATCCAGGGAAGAACACCTGGATTTTGCCACCACCCAAAGAGCTGGACCAAAGATCTCCCAGCCCTGTGGGGACCAGGTTTGTCCCTCACTTTTGGGTTCCTTGGCACTCTCTGTGGTCATCAGGTTGGCCTCCTCCTCCCTCTGGTAGGCTGTCAGGCAGGCAGGGTTGAAGGTCCAGGACTGTCCCCCCACTGACACTCGCAGATCTCCATCCCCATAGACCTTGATCACCTTCCCAATGTGCCCCAGGGTCTGTAAGGAAATTAAAAATAAAATAAAAAGGATTTTTTGCAAAAATTCCCAGACCCAAAGCCAGGGTTTTTAATTTTTTTTTTTTTTTTTGTAAAGCTGCAGCTCCTGCTGTGTGAAAAGAAGCGCTGGACAAGTGACACACTGGCAGACAGCTCCCACTTCGAGGACACCAGAGGGTTCTCAGCAGCTTCTGTCTCACTGCTTTGCCATGGAAAGGCTTTCCCTGACACTGGAAAGGGCTGGGAGGGAGGTGCTGAGGAGAACTGAGGAAACTGGGACTGGGGATGGGCTTGGACTGCTCCTGGAGGAACCTGAGAACTGGTCAAACTGGGACTGGGGATGGGCTTGGACTGCTCCTGCAGGAACCTGAGAACTGGTCAAACTGGGACTGGGGATGGGCTCAAACTGCTCCTGGAGGAACCTTGAACTGCTCCTGGAGGAACCTTGAACTGCTCCTGGAGGAACTGATCAAACCAGGGATGGTTCCTTTGGGCATTGACTGCTTCTGAAGGAACCTGAGAAGAACTGATCAAACTGGGACTGGGGATGGTTTAATCTGGGCTTTAACTGCTCCTGGAGGAACCTGAGAACTGAGCAAACTGGGACTGGGGATGGTTCCTGTGGGCTTGAACTGCTCCTGGAGGAGAGCAGAACTGATCTGAGAAGAACTGATCAAACTGGGACTGGGGATGGGTTTGAACTGCTCCTGGAGGAACCTGAGAACTGGTCAAACTGGGACTGGGGATGGGCTTGAACTGCTCCTGGAGGAACCTTGAACTGCTCCTGGAGGAACCTGAGAAGAGCTGATCAAACTGGGACTGGGGATGATTCCTTTGGGCTCTGACTGCTCCTGGAGGAACCTGATAACTGCAACTGGAGGAACTGATCAGACTGAGACTGGGATTGGTTCATTTGGGCTTGAACTGCTCCTGGAGGAACCCTGAACTGCTCCTGGAGGAACTGATCAAACTAGGGATGGTTCCTTTGGGCTTTACCTGCTCCTGGAGGAACCTGAGAAGAACTGATCAAGCTGGGACTGGGGATGGTTCCTGTGGGCTTGAACTGCTCCTGGAGGAACTGATCAAACTGGGGATGATTTCCTGTGGGCTTGAACTGCTCCTGGAGGAACCTGCATCCCAATTTTAGCCATACTGGGCTGACCAGACCATTTTTCCACCTCCCTGCCTCAATCCAGAGAGTCAGGGAGGGCATAAGAGGACGTTGGTGATGGAAACCTCTCCCATGAGCTGGTGGCAGCCAAATCCTATTTGCTGGATTCCTCCTTGTCCATGGAAGGGCTTTCCCAGACACACTGGAAATGGCTGGGAGGGAGGTGCTGAGAAGAACTGAGCAAACTGGGACTGGGGATGGGCTTGGACTGCTCCTGGAGGAACCTGAGAAGAACTGAGCAAACTGGGACTGGGGATGGTTCCTGTGGGCTTGAACTGCTCCTGGGGGAACCTGCATCCCAATTTTAGCCATACTGGGCTGACCAGACCATTTTTCCACCTCCCTGCCTCATTCCAGAGAGTCAGGGAGGGCATAAGAGGACTTTGGTGATGGAAATTTCTCCCATGAGCTGGTGGCAGCCAAATCCTTTTTGTTGGATTCCCCCTTGTCCCGTTTGGGTGCCACGGGCACGACGGCATCACTGAGAGCCACCAGCAGCAGGGACTGGGCAGGGACTTCCCAGCAGGAATTCTGGGGGAGACACAAGCCCAGGTCTAAGTGCTGAGGGCTTGGGGAAGCTCAGGAGTTACTGGACTGTCCTGGAACTGGAGCACACTCACAGGTGCCATCTCATCTGTCCACTCCCCATGACCAGGTTGGAAGCGCTTCACTGTTTCCATATCATCTATCACCCGGACCACATCACCAACCCAAAAGGTGTTGAGCTACAAGAAAAAGAAAGTCATAAGCTTTTGGGGGATGAAGCCACACACACACACAGACAAAAAATTAATAGTGATCAGCCCCTCCACCCCACTCCCAAAATCCCAACAAACAAGACACCCACTGAGTCAAAAAACAACATTGCAAAACATAAATGCAGCTACCAAGACAATAAACACAGTCCAATTCTCTTTTAAACCAAGTGCACATTTAAGTAGAGAAATAATTTGGAACAGTTGTTCCAATAATTTGGAACAGTTTCCTAATTTCTTTTGCTCCAAATGGTTAATTATTAATACCAGATAAAGCATGGAAGTTTTCTTGGTTCATCTCCTCATTACACCTGGCTTGGCAGCGGAGATTTTAATTCAATCTAATAAGGAAGTGAAATGTTTGTTATTTAAAACAGAAAAGGGAAAGCAGGGTTTATCTCTGCTGGGAATTTGCCAGATGCTCCCTCTGCTCACTGAGCTAGGAAGGGAGCAGTGTCAAAACACACTTTTCAGAGCAGACTGATTTTGTGCAAAACAGTCTGACACTGCATTTTCCACCGGTGTTGGGAGATTTTGGCATCGTGACCTTGCTCAGGTCAGAATTTTGTGGTCTTCCAGCAGCTTCTTCTATACCTAATTATCTCTATTTCCAATTATCCACTTCTCAAAGTCCTCAAACCTCTGGGGAAGGCCAGAGCTGTGAGCTTTAGAAACGCAGCCACAAAATCAGAAGGGCTGGATTAAAGACTCGGAAGAAATCAAAGAGAAGTGAGACAAAGATGCAAAAAAGAACAACATGGAGACACAAAACAAAGAACAAAAAAAAAAATCCAAGGGAAATCATGTGGGGAAAAGGATCATCACAAGGGCAAGGCAGCTGCAGAAGGAGGAGGGACTGGAAGCTGAAATCAAGAAATGCAGTTCACCTTCAGGACTGGCAAGTACAAAAGTTTAAAAACCAGGAGAATTTTGTTTAGAAGAGCAGGGCGTTCCTCCAGCACCTCTGGGGACACTCTGAGCTCCACCCAGCAGGTTCAGAGATCTCCCTGCAGCATTCCTACCTTGGTCAGGGCTCCAGGGTGGAAGGTCCAGCGGGTGTCACTGTTGAACTGGACCCTGACGTCCCCTCTGTCCGTGATCCTGTGCACGGTGCCCGTCTGCCCGATGAACTGGGGGCAGCAACAGAGCAGGGCAAAGCCCCTCAGTCAATCCCCTCGTGTCATAGAAGGCATCCAGGGCTAAATCACCCAGCATTTCCCACCCACACTGCTCCCAAGTCTTTATTTTCATACAAATCCAGCATTTCCTGCTCTTAAATTCTGCATTTTCCTGTTAATTCCAAGTCCTAAATTCCACCGAGTTCTAAATTCTGCGTTTTCCTGTTAATCCCAGCATTTCCAAATCCTAAATTCCTTCCCAGCCCTAAATTCTGCATTTTCCTGTTGATCCCACCATTTCCCAATCCTAAATTCTGCATTTTCCTGTTAATCCCAGCATTTCCAAATCCTAAATTCCTGTTAGTCCTAAATTCTGCATTTTCCTGTTGATCCCACCATTTCCCAATCCTAAATTCTGCATTTTCCCATTAATCCCAGCATTTCCCAATCCTAAATTCTGAATTTTCCCATTAATCCCAGCATTTCCAAGTCCTAAATTCCTATGAGACCTAAATTCTGGATTTTCCTGTTAATCCCAACAAATTCCATATTTTCCTGTTAATCCCACCTGGATTCCTGTTAATTTCCATTATCTGCATGAGATGCAAACATTCTTTTTTTACAAAAAGGAGGGGAAAGGCTCCTCTAAAAGCTCCTCTAAAAGAGCACATGTTGGGGGAGGAGGGGGATAGGAATAAAAGTGCAGAAATGTTGAAAATGCAGCACAAATTGTCCCCTTTCCAAAGGACAGAGGTGGGCAGGGAACCCAACGTTGTTCTGCTTTATAAAACACCAGCAAGGCAAACTCTGAGAGGGGGGAAAAAGGGGCAAGGCACACAAAATAAAAATAGAATTGTGTGGTGCAGGGTTCCAAATCAGGTCCTGAGCAGCTCATGGTTTATAAAGAGGTAAAAAATGCCAATTTTGAGGTGACAGGAGGTTCCTGTTTCTCTGTTTAATGTCCCTCCCTACCCCTGCATTCCCCAAAAACAGGAATTCAGGAGCACAGAGATCTAACAACCAGCAACAGACACAGCAACACCCAAAATCTACTTTGGGAGTGCATTCCTGAGCTGGAATTAAAAATCTCATGGCTCCACTGGCAGCTCTATAAAGTTCATCAGAAGATGCCAAGTACCTGCCTGCCAGGCTGAAAAAAAACCAAAAAAATATAAAAGATTTCAGTTAAAAATTAAAAGATTTCAGTTAAAAGTTGAAAGATTTCAGTGAAAATATTTCCACATTGAAACTGAAATAACAGAATTTGCCTTGACATTAATTTAAAGCCTGGTTTCAAAAAGTCTTCTCACCTATAGGGGAGGTTGGGCCAGGATGGATATTTAATATATAGTTTTATAGCATTTATTCATGCTATTTACAGTAATAAATGCCATTTCTATCTTTATTTCTCCACTCTCTGGGGTTTTTTAAAACAACAGGTGACAGCAGACTGATGGCTCTTCAATTTAAAGGCTCCAGAAATGTGATATGGGCTGAGAAATTTTATCCCTGGTCAAGGACAGAGCCCAGTGCTGACAAAACACAAACTTTAATTACCAGTAATGCACAGCACAAAAGAAGCCAAACAAGGAATGGATCCAGAACAGCAAAGAAAAGACTCATGGCTCATTTAAAAACAAACAAACCAGACTGGCTTTTTGTTTGGTTTTGTTTTTTTGCTTCCAAGACCTTTGCAAAGATCCACGAGGCCATTTTCATCCAACAGAGCCTAAAAATAACTCTGACTCCAGCGTCCTATCACTACAAAAATCTGCATTTGTGATTCAGTTCCACTCTAAGGCCACACAGAGATGTCCTGGTGACCTCCTGAGCAGGGCAGGAGGAGGCAGAGGCTGGAATGGCACCCAGGGACTCACCTCAGCCATTTTGGGATTCCAGCCCCCGTGGCCCTCCTGCATCTCCCGCAGGATGTCGATGTCCAGCAGGCACTTCACCTTGTCCCCGTGCTGGAAGGGATGTCTGTCTGTGCTCTCCTTCCTCTGCAGCTCAGCTGGTTTCCCTGGGGACAGCAGGGACAGTGCCATGGGGCATGCAGGGTGCACTCACAAACCCTGGCTGCCCCCCTGGCTCCCTTGCAAGGGCTGAAAATTAACTTTAATTGGTGCAAACCCCTTTTCATGCCCTACACACTCTGTAGGGCAGCAGAGAAATCAGAAAGATTGAACTCTTATTATATTAATAATTACATTCTATTACAATTCTATTTTACAATTACAATTCTGTTATAATTACACCATATTAATCAAACAGCTCTAACAAGAGCTGCCTCATCCCTCTGAATGCCTCTCAGGCCGTGGCAGACACCAGGAGCTGTTCTTAGCAATCCACTCACCCACAGCTGCTGTTCAGACATGCCCACACAGCACCCAAAATTAGTTCTCCATCCCACAGGCAGGCACAGGATTCACTCTGAGGAGTTCCTTACCCTCCCACCCATCCCATGCATCCACTCCCCTGGAATTAAGCTCCTCATCCAACCCTTCCCTCCCCTCATGCTCTTGCCAAGGGGCTCAGGGAGAGAAAAGTTTGAGAAGGGCTGGTAAAATCTGCCTGAAAAAGTTTTATCTGATAAAAACCCTGATTGTGCTGCTGCAAACACCAGGACAGACCCCTCTGTTCTCCTTCAGGGGAGCCAAAGATGGTCCCTGCACCTCGTGAAAAGAAAAACAACCCCACAGCTACATTAGAGCTGAGTAAAAAGAAGCTTCAAGTGCAAAAGCACAAGGAGTTTCCTTGCACTTAAGAGAAAAGGGGATTGCAGCCAGTTGCCAGTACAGACATCACCTTTTCCCATCACTTTTTCTAAATTTTGGCTACTCCATCCTTCAAATTCCCCCTCTGAACACACTTCTGGCTCCACCAGGGGAGTGTTTGCTCTCTAAAAGCACAGTGGACACTGCCTTGCCTGAAGAATGAAAAGCTTTGGATTGAGAAATGTAACAAAAGTGAGAAAAGTTGGGTTCTCTGTAGCAGAGAGGGAATTTCCTGCACATTCCTTGGGATAGAACTGTGGCCATCTGATGGTTTTAACACTGAAAGTCCAAACTATTTCATGAATCACCCTGAGATCAAGCAGGATGTTCACAAACAAACCAAATTCTCTCAAATGATGCTCTTTATGTGGGAACTTTAGAAATCCAGGAGGTGTTTTATGCCTTCCAAACAAAAAATGGCTCCGGCGCCAACGGCCGCCTGAATCACAACTCCTCAACCAAGACCTCACTTGGCAAAGATTTGTCTCCAAACCCACCTAATTTTGGGAGGTGCTCCTTGTAGTAGAAGCCCCCAGAGGCCTCCACAGTACATTTGAGGTCCACTTTTCCCTTGTGGCCCACCCTGTAGACGTTGGTGGTGCCGTCAGCCCAGGTGACGCTGGCGACGCTGCGGCCAGTCTCCACGTCCCAGCCCCGGATATCGACCACGCGGCCCGTCTTACCCTCACCCCCTGGGGGGAAAAGAAGGGCAAATCAGGAAAACTGCATCATCAGACAACTCATTTTAAGTGATTAGGAGGGAATCTCTGTGTTAAAGTTCGTTTTGGAATGGTTCTGTGTGTGCAGGAGCACGGCCCAGTCGGGGAATGCACACGCGGTGTCACGGCACCACACTGTGGCAACAAAAATACTCAGCAGTGCTGCAAGATCCAGGATCCAAGCAATAAAAATCCACCCAGGATCTTTAAATCTACTCCCCAACCCCATCCATGTGCTGCAAGATCCAAGGGCTAAAAATCCCCCCAGGATCTTTAAATCTCTCCCCAACACCATCCATGTGCAATATCCAGGATCCAAGCAATAAAAATCCACTCAGGATCTCTAAATCTCTCTCCAACCCCATCCATGTGCTGCAAGATCCAAGTGCTGAAGATCCACCCAGGATCTCTAAATCTCTCCCCAACCCCCTCCATGTATTGCAAGATCCAGGATCCAATTAATAAAAATCCACCCAGCATCTTTAAATCTCTCTCTAACACCATCCATGTGCAAGATCCAAGATCCAAGTGTTAGAGATCCACCCAGCATCTTTAAATCTCTCCCCAACACCATCCATGTTCAAGATACAAGAAATAAAAATCCACTCAGGATCTCTAAATCTCTCTCCAACACCATCCATGTGCAAGATCCAAGTGCTAAAAATGCCCCCAGGATCTTTAAATCTCTCCCTGGCCCCATCCAGGTGGGGGAACATCAAATAAACTTGGTTTTCTTCAAGCAAGGGGCTTGAAGGGTCCAGAAGAGGAGATGGATGTGGGGAGGTGGATCTGGCTGGGCACTGGGACGTGCTCTGACCCAAGAGACAGCACAGTGAGGGCACTCAGGGTTTGCAGATTCCCAGTTTGGCCAAGTCCCAACACTTCCTCAGGACTTCTCCAAACAAGGACAGCCAGATCTGTCTCACTGAGGAACTTCTGGTTGCCTGCAAAGTCCTGAAACCCAAGAGCCTGAAGGGGCTGGACTCCTCATTTGTCAGCACCATGCAAAGGGTTTGGGTTCTGCTGGCAGACCATGGCCAAACCCAGAGCCAGAATTCTGCAATGTGCACCTTAACAGGTTATTTTTCACTCCCAGGGAGATATTGAAATGATTTATCCAGAACCAGTGCTGGAGCTACAGTCATCCAGTTAAACTCTGGGTTATCTCATTTAAAACAGTGATCCCATTTAAATTCTGTTTCATTTCAGGTTCAGTTATCCCATTTAAAGAAATTAAATTCTTGATTTCTTTCTCCCCAGCAGAGAGCAGCTGAGGGGTGGATTGAGGGTTCCTCTCTCTGCTTTCAGGTCAGCAGCACTGTCAGCAGCCCCAGTCTCAGACATGTAAATGCTGCTGTGATCCCCAGAGGAGGGATAAGCTGCATTGAGAATAAGCTGATTTACTCTCAGAGCCTGCAAGGATCCACATCCTCCACTGAACCCAGAGCTGCAATAAATGGCAGAGTCAACTCTGGAAACCTTTGAACTTTTGACTTAATTCTTCAGGGGAAAAAAGGAGCTGTAAACATCACAGGGTGTGTGCAGGGCTCTGGGGCAAAGGGGCAGGAAAGCTCCCTCAGCCCTGGAGCTGCACACAGGAATTGCTGTCACTGACCTGGGGACAGGAATTACACCCCAAAAGCAGCTTAAAAAAACATTTTTATCCCATTGCAGTCTCAGCCTGAAGGTTTCAATTCCTACAGAAAGCAGGACAGGCACTGCACCCCAAAATCAGTTAAAAAAACATTTTTCAGCCTGAAGGTTTCAATTCCTACAGAAAGCAGGACAGGAATTACACCCCAAAATCAGTTTAAAAAAACATTTTTGTCTCATTGTATTTTCAGTCTGAAGGTTTCAATTCCTAAAGAGAGCAGGACAGGAATTACACCCCAAAATCAGTTCAAAAAACCATTTTTGTCTCATTGTATTTTCAGCCTGAAGGTTTCAATTCCTTCAGAGAACAGGACAGGAATTACACCCCAAAATAAGTTTAAAAAACCATTTTTGTGCCACTGCAGTCTCAGCCTGGAGGTTTCAGTTCCTACAGAGAGCAGGAACCACTCTCCAGTAACCAGAGTCCTTCATTAGAGCACCATGTGAAACCCTCCTCAGAGAGAATTCTTCCTCTGTGTTCTTAAAAGTATCCAAATAACAACATTCCAAAAACTCCACAATAAAATAGAAACTGTTACAAAGCCAGACAAACTCTCCACTGTCAAGGAAAGCTTTTTCAGGAGGAGAGGAGTTGATTTTCCTGTAACATGGGGTGCATTTCCAGTTTTACACAAGAAATTCCAGGAGGGCTCCCAGTGGTTTTCACATCTGGGAAAGAGGAGCAGCAAAAGTTCCTCCCCACAGCCTGGACAGGGCTCATGTCACAGACATGGCACAAACAACAAATAAAAGGGAAAAATAGATTTATTTACTCTAAAGAACAGGCACTTGAACAAGTCCCCTCCTAGAAGCTGCTGCTCAGCAGGTGGATTTTCAACCAGCAATTTGTAAAAATAAAATATTTTATATACAGAAAAATTATAATATATATATAGCTATATATTTTTAAAATAGATAAATATTTAAATAGGAATAATATAAAATATAAATAAAAATAATTATAAATATAACTACAATTATGAACTATAAATATAAAATATAAATATTTTTAAATAGAGAAATATATAAATAGGAATAAAATATAAATATAAAACTATAATTATGAACGATAAAGATAAAATATAAATATGATAATATAAATATATAAACGATAATTATAAATTATAAATACAAACTATAAATATGAAATTGTAAATATAACTATAGCTATGAATGATAAATATAAAATATAAGTATGCTAATATAAAATAAAATTAAAATTTTAAAATATAAAATATAAGATATAAATTTATAAATATAAAATATTAATTAAAATTTTAAAATTAAATATAAAAATGAATTTTAATATATAAATATAAAATATATATTAAAATAAAAATATAAAATATAAAAGAAAATAAAACACTAAATAATAAATATGAAATAAATTAAAATATAAACTAGAAAATAAAAATAAATTTTAAAATTAAATATTTAATTTTATTTTTTTTAAATATGTATAAAAAATCAAATTCTGCAGGCCATCCCAGCAGCAGCTTACCATCCTGGTTGCCCCACTCCCAGTCAGGCCCCCGGACCACTTTGGCCCCCTGGAAAGTCCCTTTCAATGTGATGCGAGTCAGGTTCTGCCGAGGGCTCACCAGGACCCTGCCAAAACAAAAGCAGAGGAACAAATTCATTTCTTGCTGTTACAGAAGTGCCAGAGCTCTGTCCCAGCTGAGGGCTGTCCCCTGGCTCCAGGGCAGGGACATTTCTGGGGTGGCCCTGCAGGGATGGAGCTCAGCACGTTCTGCAAGCAGAGAAGCTCCGAGCAGCAGGGGAATTCTGGAACATTCCAGGCTCCTCCAGACCTGCCCAGACCCCCCCAGTGCAGGGAAAAGCAGAGAGGTACCTACGTGATGGTGAACAGGGGGTCTGACGTCCTGTTAAAGCAGCTCCCAATGCCCATAATGTCACAGAGGCGGCCTCTCTGCTGTCCCCAGGCTGCCACCAAGGCTGCTCATCAATCACCTAAATCCAGGGGGACTGCCTGGCTGCTCAGCCAGGGGACAGTCCACAAAGGCTGCTCAGTCACCAAGCCACCAAAATCCACAGGGACTGCCTGGCTGCTCAGCCAGGGGACAGTCCCTTTGCAGGGTACAACCCACAAAGCCACCAAAATCCACAGGGACTGCCTGGCTGCTCAGCCAAAGTACAATCCACAAAGGTTTCTCAGTCACCAAGCCACCAAAATCCACAGGAACCTGCCTGGCTGTTCACCCAGGGTACAATCCTTTTTCAGGGCACAATCCACAAAGGCTTCTCATCAGTCACCAAAATCCACAGGGACTGCATGCTTGTTCAGCCAGGGTACAATCCTTTTTCAGGGCACAATCCACAAAGCCTTCTCATCAGCCACCAAAATCCACAATCCACAGGCACCTGCCTGGCTGCTCAGCCAGGGTACAATCCCTTTGCAGGGTACAATCCAAAAAGGCACCAAAATCCACAGGGACTGCCTGGCTGCTCAGCCAGGGGACAGTCCACAAAGCCTTCTCAGTCACCAAGCCGCCAAAATCCACAGGGACTGCCTGGCTGTTCACTCAGGGTACAATCCACAAAGCCTTCTCATCAACCACCAAAATCCACAGGGACCTGCCTGGCTGCTCAGGTTCGAGGTACAATCCCTTTTTCAAGGTACAATCCACAAAGGTTTCTCATCAGTCACCAAAATCCACAATCCACAGGAACCTGCCTGGCTGCTCACTCAGGGCACAGTCCCTTTTCTAGCTGCCCAAATCCCTTTTCTGGGTGCCCCAGTCCCTTTCCTAGGTGCCCCAATCCCTTTTCTGGGTGCCCCAATCCCTTTTCTGAGTGCCCCAATCCCTTTTCTGGGTGCCCCAGTCCCTTTTCTAGGTGCCCCAATCCCTTTTCTGAGTGCCCCAATCCCTTTTCTGGGTGCCCCAGTCCCTTTTCTAGGTGCCCCAATCCCTTTTCTGAGTGCCCCAATCCCTTTTCTAGGTGCCCCAATCCCTTTTCTAGGTGCCCCAGTCCCTTTTCTGAGTGCCCCAATCCCTTTTCTGAGTGCCCCAATCCCTTTTCAGGGCACAATCCCTTTTCTGGGTGCCCCAATCCCTTTTCTAGGTGCCCCAATCCCTTTTCTGAGTGCCCCAATCCCTTTTCTGGGTGCCCCAATCCCTTTTCTAGGTGCCCCAATCCCTTTTCTGAGTGCCCCAATCCCTTTTCTGGGTGCCCCAATCCCTTTTCTAGGTGCCCCAGTCCCTTTTCTGAGTGCCCCAATCCCTTTTCTAGGTGCCCCAATCCCTTTTCTGAGTGCCCCAATCCCTTTTCTGGGTGCCCCAATCCCTTTTCTGAGTGCCCCTGCAGCCAGACAGGCTCTTGGCAAGCCCCAGCCCAGACAGGGCAGCCCAGTTCAGCAGCTGCTGCCCAGGGCAAGGGGAGGGGAAGCTCCTGGGGGAAGGGCTGACCTCAGAGCACTTCTTTTCCATCTAATACCTCCAGAGGGAAGGTGGAGACTCAGGAGGATAAAAAGCTTATGCTTGAATTTACTGTTTACTTATCCAGCAAATGCTTCAGTGTTTTACTTCTCTTACCCTGTTAGCAGATCTCCCACCTGTGGTTTACAGCCCTTTCAAGAGGGAGGGACAATTTATGCCTTGCTCTTATAATCACTAATAATTAATATTCATTAATTAGCCAGGCTGGAGCTCAGCAGGAGGAAAATGAAGGCCCTGTGTTTGGAGGGTTGAGATTTTGTCTGCTTTAAGCACCATCAAGGCTGGATATTGTTATGAAAGAAGATAATGACAGTGGAGGGAAAGGCTCAGCTATAAAGAGCCACTGCTCAGCATTCATTTTATTGCACTGTCAGGCACTACAGACTGGCTTCAAACACCAGCATGGATTTGGGTACAACCTCTGAAACAGCCTGGATGTCCCCACTGCATTTTGTTCAGTGTTTTTCTAATAATTTATCAAAGATGTCTGAGCCAAACCCTGAGACAAAGTGATAAAAATATAATTCTCTCTCCCAAAGCCTTCTCTCACAAGGGATGGGATTCAATGCAAAGATTCTTAGTGATAGTAAAATAAAGCACCAAGCTGAGCTTAAGATGTTTAAATAGCAAAATATCCACCCCTCATTCTATTCTTAGCAGAAGTTCCCTTTTTGGATTATCATGTAACAGTAGTCATTCCCCAGCTCAACACTCTCACATTAACCTGCCACCTCCTCTGAAATTTGTGGATGGAGACCAAAAAAACAAAGCTGATCAATTTAGAAAGCTGAGTTTCCTTAAAGAAGGAAATTGTAAGAAACTCCATCTCCTGTCCTGCTGAAATTCTGGGGCCAGAGGTGCCCTCCTTCCCCAGCCTGCCCAAAATTCTGACCCTGCCTTAACCCACCCATCACCAAAGAGTGATGCAAGCACCAGATCTCCTCAGCCAAAGATTCTTATCAAGGTTTAAATCTGATTCAATGTTTTGCTCCAGATACTGGATAACAACCAGAGTTACCCAGTGTGATGCAAAAATACCCCTGGGATAAATTTAATCACTGTGGTACTGCCTTTAATAACAAATTTAATGATGACAGCACAAGTCTGCAGCCATTTCTGCCCTACAGATTCCAAGGATATTAAATTCCTGCAGAGCTCAGAAAGCACTAGGGAGCATGAACTGTCCAGGATGAAGTGATGGCTCTCTCCAGCAGGCTGAGAACCACTCCCTGGGGATCTTCTGCCTCCTCAAGCTTCTCTGAGGTGCTGATTTGGGTTTTGACATCCCTGAGCTGCATCTGGAACAGCAGCATCACCCCTGCTTTAAAGAGAGGGATGGGAGATCCAGATCCCCTCATCTGGAGAAATTTAAATAAAACTACTTTTAAATTTGCAGCAGCAAGCCAGAGCTCCAACAACACCAGGCTGATGCATTTTGTGAGATTTTTCTGCTGCATAAAGTTCTTATCTGAAGAAATAAACACAATTAAGAAGATCAAGAAGCAGAAGGGATGGGCACCCTGTAAGGTGGCAGCCCATAAATATCACATTCATCCCTTCACAAAAGCACAGCTCTAAACCAGATTTTCAACTCATGGGAGACACAAACCCACATCCCTGGCAGGACACACAAAGATCCACCTCCAGAAAAGCCAAAACACAAAGATCTTGCAGGAACAACAGGCAAAAGTGACCTCAATGCAAGAAATTCCAGATTTTCTAATCCCCCCAGCAAAGCTTCTCCTGAAACTCTTCCAGCAGAGGATAAATGAGGCACTTCTGACAGATGGCTGCTGCTTGCTCAAGCAGGAACCAGACTAAGACAAGGAGCTGGAGAGGGATCAGCATCACAGAAACCTATTTCAGGAACTGCCTTTACCCAGATTTTGTCCCTTTTCAATCCTCTCCATCCTTGACAAGGCACATTTACTGGCAAAACCAGTGGTATCTTTATAACACATTAATTTATCAGTGGTTTTTTGGTAACCCCAAAGTAATTTGGATCACAGAAACCTATTTCAGGAACTGCCTTTACCCAGATTTTTTTCCTTTTCTATCCTCTCCATCCTTGACAAGGCACATTTATTGACAAAACCAGTTATATCTTTATAACACATTAATCTATCTGTAAAAGCTGTGGGGTTTTGTAACCCCAAAGTAATCAGGATCACAGAAACCATTTTCAGGAACTGCCTTTACCCAAATTTTGTCCCTTTTCAATCCTCTCCCTCCTTGACAAGATACATTTCTTGACAAAACCAGCTGTATCCTAATATAATTCATGTGGATATCCTTGTATCCACATCTTTATCAGTAAAAGCTGTGGGGGTTTTGGTAACCCCCAAAGTAATTTGGATCACAGAAACCTATTTCAGGAACTGCCTTTACCCAGATTTCTTCCTTTTGAATCCTCTCCCTCCTTGACAAAGCACATTTATTGGCAAAACCAGCAGTATCCTTATAACACATGAATCTATCTGTAAAAGCTGTGGGGGTTTTGTAACCCCCAAAGCAATCTGGATCACAGAAACCAATTCCAGGAACTCTCATTATCCAGATTTTTTCCTTTTCAATCCTCTCCTTCCATGGCAGGACACATTTATTGACACAACCAGCCTTATAACACATCTTTATCAATAAAAGCTGTGGTTTTTTTGGTAACCCCTGAAGTAATTTGGATCAAATCCTCTTCTGAAAAGCCACAGCAGGGAAGGTTTCAGACCAAGGCTACTGAATGGGAACTAAAAAGGTTCCTGCAGACAATTTTTCACTCAGAGATGTTCACACAGAGCATTTAAAATCAGAATATTGCACTGAGGAGATGCAGAAACACCACTGAGCACACAGAGTGAAAATGTCACATTATCATCCCCCAAACTTCATTATTAGCTCAAAACCCAGCTAGAGCTGCTTCAGTGGAGGCTTCTCTTGCTTGAAGTTTTGATCATGTAATTCCAGAAAAGATAAAGATAAAATATGTCATTGAATATGTCAATATAAAATATGTCAATCCCTGTGCTAGAAATGAAACAGAATAATCCAAATTACACCAGGGCAGCCCCAGTATGAAAATACACCCTGGTGCTCATGGTTGGGGTTTTTTAGGGAGGCACAGGCAATTTATCTGGTAAATTATGGTGGTTTTTTTCCCCCCTAAAGTAAAATTTCTCTAAAGTAAAATATAAAGCCATTAATAGATAAAAAAATAATAAATCCATATTAATAAATTCATTTGATTCCAAATATTCCTCACCCAAATTCATTTGATTCCAAATATTCCTCACCCAAATTTCTTAGCTAATGGGAAATAAAAATGTTCCAGCAGACAGTTTTTCACTCAGAGCTCCAGAGATGTCACTGAATCACAATTTCTAGAACAATCCCTGTGCTAGAAATGAAACAGAATAATCCAAATTACACAAAGGCAGCCCCAGTATGAAAATACACCCTTGGTGCTCATGGCTGGGGTTTTTTAGGGAGGCACAGGTAATTTATCTGGCAAATTATGGTGGGTTTTTCCCCCTAAAGTAAAATTTCTCTAAAGTAAAATATAAAGCCATTAATAGATAAAAAATAATAAATCCATAAATAAAATAATAAATCCATAAAATAATAAATCCATATTAATAAATTCATTTGATTCCAAATATTCCTCACCCAAATATGATTCCAAATATTCCTCATCCAAATTCATTTGATTCCAAATATTCCTCATCCAAATTCATTTGATTCCAAATATTCCTCACCCAAATTTCTTAGCTAATGGGAACTAAAAAGGTTCCTGCAGAGTTTTTCACTCAGAGCTCCAGAGATGTCACTGAATCACAATTTCTAGAACAATCCCTGTGCTAGAAATGAAACAGAATAATCCAAATTACACAAGGGCAGCCCCAGTATGAAAATACACCCTGGTGCTCATGGTTGGGGTTTTTTAGGGAGGCACAGGTAATTTATCTGGCAAATTATGGTGGTTTTTTTCCCCTAAAGTAAATTAATAGATAAAAAAATAATAAATCTATATTAATAAATTCATTTGATTCCAAATATTCCTCACCCAAATTTCTTAGCTCAAACTGCCCCTGCAGTTTAAAAGCAATAGTTGATAAATCCCTGCTGCTGAGGAGGTCACAATGTAAATAATAAACATTATTTCTGTTATTCCCAGAAATCAAAGAGCCAGCAGCTGTCACTCAGCTGCTGGATCAGCTCAGCTCCCAGAGGCACAGATGGGAATTTGGGTTACTAAAACTGCACAGACCTAAATCAGAGCACACACTTGTTCCTGGATCTGATTTCCAACCCAGCTGGGAACTCCAGCCAGGGCTGGTTGAAGAATTACAGATGAAAATAACTGCAATTTCTGTTTTGACTACAGGATAAAGCACAATGGGAGAAAATATTTGTATTTCTCGTGCTTGATTACACAAAACATTTCCCTGTGCAGCTCGCTGGCTCCTCCAGCTCCATTGTTTGCCAGGAAAAGAAAAGAAAAGAAAACAAAATAAAAATCAGGGCTTGTGAAAAACCACTGAGGTTGTGATTTATTGGGGAGAGAAATAAAAAAACATCTGAAATTCAGCCCTGAGCAGGTGATCCAAGCAAAATGTTGGAGCTGCATGGACTGGAACAACATGAATGTTCTGTGTGAGGTGATCTCAGGTTTGATTATTTGCAGAACTCACCAGAATGTTCCTGACTTTTCCAGAGAAACTTGATGAGCTTTGCTTTGCTTTGCTGCTCACAGACATTGATTTATCTCCCAATTACTGAGCACATGTTCAGCAAAAGACACAACAGCTCTGAAAAAAGCTCTCCAGGAAAACTCAGTTCCTTTTAAGCCAAGGATGAGAGGCTCTCCCACAAGAGCCATAAAATCCAAACTGAACGAGAAATAAAAATAATAATAAATTTTTATTATATTTATTATATAAATATAATAAAAACTTGGTTTTTCTCTTTTTGTCCTTAAGGAACTGCCAAAGTTTTTATCTTCTACTTTATTTAGAAGGAAAAAAATAGAGAATATTTATTACAAAAATATTATTGTAAAAAATAGATTATTATAATTTATTTTATTTATCGTAATAAAAGATTATATTTATTATATAAATTTATTCAATTTATTTATATTATATTTATATTATTTATTATTTATAAATATAATTAAAACTTGGGTTTTCTCTTTTTGCCCTTATCTTGTACTTTATTTAGAAGGGAAAAAAGATATTATATTTATTATAATAAAAAATAGATTCTTATAATTTATTTTATTTATTGCAATAAAAATATTCTATTTATTATATAAATTTATTATATCTCTTATATAAATATAATAAAAACTTGGTTTTTCTCTTTTTGTCCTTAAGGAACTGCCAAAGGTTTTATCCTCTACTTTATTTAGAAGGGGAAAAAATTATATTTGTTATAATAAAAAATAGATTATTATAATTTATCTATTATAATAAAAATACTCTATTTATTATATAAATTTATTATATTTCTTATATAAATATAATAAAAACGTGGGTTTTCTCTTTTTGCCCTTAAGGAACTTTATCTTCTGCTTTATTTAGAAGGAAAAAAAAAAAGAAAAGAAAAGAAAAAAGAGAGATGATCTAAGAGAGAGATCTAAGCAATAATAAAATAAATAAAAATAACAATAAAAAATAACAAATTAGGAGGTCAGGAAGAGATTACCCCACAAAAAATCAGCACTTCCCATCCCCTAGAGTTCAACCTCAGGTCATGTCAGGAGCTGAAATAGCTCTGCAGGTAAAGGAGCCTCCAAAGCCTCTTTAGATCCCACTGGGAGCTCTGCAGGGCCCAGCTGGGTTAAATCCCCAAATCCTGGATTAAACCCCAAACCCTGACCTGCCCAAACTGGGGGGTTCTGACCTCCCCAAACTGGGGGCTCTGACCTCCCCAAACTGGGGGGGCTCTGACCTGCCCAAACTGGGGGGTCTGACCTGCCCAAACTGGGGGGGCTCAGCAGGCAGGGCTGGCCCTGGCAGGGCAGTGGGATCTGGGAAGGACCAAGGGATCCCCAGGGCCAGGGAGAGGAGGTGGGAGATCCTGAACACACAGCAAAACCCAAAATCCATCAGCATTTACCACCAACTTCTGAAACACTCTGATCTTCTCTCCTTGTCCCTAAGGAACTGCCAAAGGTTTCCTCTGCTACTTTATTTAGGAGGAAAAAAAGAAAATACTCTGATTTTCTCTCTTTCTCCTCTAGGAACTGCCAAAGGTTTCCTCTTCCACTTTATTTTGAAGCAAAAAAAGAAAATACTTTGATTTTTTCTCTTTGCCCTTAAGGAACTGCCAAAGGTTTCCTCTTCTACCTTACTCAGAAGGAAAAAAAGAAAATACTTTGATTTTCCCTTCTTGTCCTTTAGGAACTGCCAAAGGTTTTCTCTTCTACTTTATTTAGAAGCAAAAAGAGAAAATACTCTGATTTTCTGTCTTTTAGGAACTGCCAAAGGTTTTCTCTTCTACTTAGAAGGAAAAAAAGAAAATACTTTGATTTTCTCTTCTTGTCTTTATGGAACTGCCAAAGGTTTCCTCTTCTACCTTACTTAGAAGAAAAAAAGAAAATACTTTGATTTTCTGACTTTGTCCTTAAGGAACTGCCAAAGGTTTTCTATTCTACTTTTATTTAGAAGGAAAAAAAAAGAAGAGAAAAGAAAAAAGAGAGATGAGTGATGTAAGCAATAGTCCCAGTGAGTCACAGGCAGAAAATTTCAGTTCTTGAAAAGATCTGCAGAGCCCGAGGCAGCTCTGACAGTTCAGAGCTGCTCCCTCACACAGGGCACCCTTTGTTTTACTTATATTTGATTTTTGAATTAATTTTTTACTTTTTTTTCCTTATATTTTTATTTTATTTTTGCTCACTTTTTATAAGTCTCTTTTTCTCTTCTATTTTTATCTTTTTCTATTATCTTATTTTCTCTCTATATCTCTTTTTCTTTTATCTCCTATTTCTATTTTATTTCTATTTTTATTTTGGGTTTTTTTTCTGTCTGGAAGGTTCTGGAATGTTCTGGAAGGAAGGGAGCACTCACGGCTGGGAGTGCGCGGTCTCGTAGCGCTCGAAGGCGTGCGCCAGGTCGTGCTTGTTGTTCATGTAGCACTGGGTGCACAGGTCATGCTCAAAGCACAGCTTGCACTTCCACCTCATGCCTGCTTTTCTTTTTAAATCCCTTTCTCTTTCCTTTTATATTTTAATTTTATTTCCATTTTTTAGTTTGATATTTTCATTTTCACGGTTTTTTATACGTCTCTTTTTCTCTTCTATTTTATATTTTTCTTTTCTTTTCTCTCTAGATCTGTTTTTCTTTTCTATTTCTATTTTAATTATATATATATTTATTTTTATTTTTATTTTTATTTTTCTATTTGGAAGGTTCTGGAATGGTGCAGAGGGAGGGCAGCACTCACGGCTGGGAGTGCGCGGTCTCGTAGCGCTCGAAGGCGTGCGCCAGGTCATGCTGGTTGTTCATGCAGCACTGGGTGCACAGGTCATGGCCAAAGCACAGCTTGCACTTCCACCTCCTGCCTGTTTTCTCTTTCTTTGTATTTCCCTTTTTCTTTTCTCTTATATTTTAATTTTATTTCTATTTTTTAGTTTGATATTTTCATTTTCGCGGTTTTTTATAGGTCTCTTTTTCTCTTCTATTTTTGTATTTCTTATTTTGATATTTTTCTATTCTCTTATTTTCTCTCTCTATCTCCTTTTCTTTTCTCTCCTATTTCTATTTCATTTCTATTTTTTATTTTGCATTTTTCTCTCTGGAAGGTTCTGGAAGGGAGGGCAGCACTCACGGCTGGGAGTGCGCGGTCTCGTAGCGCTCAAAGGCGTGCGCCAGGTCGTGCTGGTTGTTCATGCAGCACTGGGTGCACAGGTCATGGCCAAATCACAGCTTGCACTTCCACCTCATGCCTGCTTTTCTTTTTATATCCCCTTTTCTATTTTAATTTCATTTCTATTTTTTAGTTTGATATTTTCATTTTAGCGGTTTTTTATACACCTCTTTTTCTCTTCTATTTTATATTTTTCTTTTCTTTTCTCTCTAGATCTCTTTTTCTTTTCTATTTCTATTTCTATTTCTATTTCTATTTCTATTTCTACTTATTTTTATTTTTCTGTCTGGAAGGTTCTGGAAGGTTCTGGAAGGGAGGGAGCACTCACGGCTGGGAGTGCGCGGTCTCGTAGCGCTCGAAGGCGTGCGCCAGGTCGTGCTTGTTGTTCATGTAGCACTGGGTGCACAGGTCGTAGTCGAAGCACAGCTTGCACTTCCACCTCATGCCGCGGATGCCGTGCTTCTTGCAGCAGTCACAGATGATGTTGGGGTGACGGACACCTGGGGGAGGAAAAGGGAATGGGAGATCCACAGGAATTCCAGGGAAAATCGAGTTTTTAGAACCACCCTTCCGGCACTGCAGAGTGCCAAGGCCTTCTAGAAAAAACCTCTGAGAGCCACACAAATTCCAGGGAAAATTTAGTTTTTATAACCACCCTTCCAGAGTGCCAAAGATCCGAAAAGGACCCTTGAGAGCCACACAAATCCCAGGGGAAATCAGGATCTTAGAACTGCCCTTCCAGCACTGCAAAATGCCAAAGCTCTCCAGAAAAAGATCTTTGGGATCCACACAAATCCCAGGGAATATCAAGTGTTCATAAGCTCCCTTCCGGCACTGCAGAGTGCCAAACCCTTCTAGAAAAAGATCTTTGATATCCACAGGAATTCCAGGGTATATCAAGATTTTAGAACCACCCTTCCAGCACTGCAGAATGCCAAACCCTTCCAGCAGAGCCTTTGCAGAGAGGGAAACAGGAATGCCCTGGCCATGGCCTGGTGATGCCATGGGCACATGGGACAGGAGGTCCCCAGCACATGGGACAGGGACAGGAGGTGGCTGTGCCCCTGCTCCAGCAGAGTCATTGCCCATAGAGAAACATCACATTCAATTCTTTACAAATCACACAGCCACATACAAGTAAGGCTCTAAATTATTACTGGGTTATTTAACAAAAAATGCCAGGAATGTCCTGGCCATGGCCATGTGGTGCCAAAGGCTGTCCCAGCACATGGGACAGGGACAGGAGGTCCCCAGCACATGGGACAGGGACAGGAGGTGGCTGTGCCCTTGCTCCAGCAGAGCCTTTGCACAGAGGGAAACAGGAATGCCCCAGCCACGGCCATGTGGTGCCAAAGGCTGTCCCAGCACATGGGACAGGGACAGGAGGTGGCTGTGCCCCTGCTCCAGCAGAGCCTGTGCACAGAGAGAAACATCACATTCAATTCTTTACAAATCACACAGCCACCTACAAGTAAGGCTCTAAACTATTACTGGGTTATTTTACAAAAAACGCCAGCAATGCCCTGGCCATGGCCATGTGGTGCCTAAGGCTGTCCCAGCACATGGGACAGGGACAAGAGGTGGCTGTGCCCCTGCTCCAGCAGAGTCATTGCCCAGAGAGAAACATCACATTCAATTCTTTACAAATCACACAGCCACCTACAAATAAGGCTCTAAATCATTACTGGGTTTACAAAAACCACCAGGAACGCCCTGGCCACGAACACCTCCCAGCATCTCCCCGCAGGCAGCGCCCAGAGGCCGGCAGGCGGGCAGAGGTGCCGTGGGGCAGGAATGGCAGTGCCAGGGGCTGTGCCCTGCTGGGCTCACCTATCTGGGCGTTGTCATAGAGCAGCAGGTCGTAGGCCCCCTGGAAGCCCGTGCGGTAGTTGGTCCTGTTGCCCTGATCCCACTGCACCACCACGGTCTTGTCGGGCGTGGTGGGGCTGCCCGTCCGGCCGATCTCCACCACGGTGCCCACGTTGCCCTCGCCGCTGTCCTGGCTGCCCCACTTCCAGTCCACTCCACGGACTACCCTCATCCCCACCTGCATGCTGGCATGGGGGTCCAGGTCCATGGATCTGCACAGCAAACCCTACAACTGCTCCTGCACGGGGGTCTCGGAGACGGGCGGGGTCAGCGGCAGCATGGTCAGCACACCTGGGAAGGCAACAACAGCGAGTTAGGGGGGCCACTCTGTCACTGACATGCTTTATGAAAAAGCCTTCCCTTAGGATTTGTCCTCCTGAGAAGCTGAGAGGCCTCAGGAATGAAATGTGAGCAATGATTGTCTGCTGCTGTGGGATGCAGCAGGTGGAGCTGGGATTGGGCTCATGGGGTTGTTTCTAATTAATGGCCAATCACAGTCCAGCTGTACAGACTGTCTCCACCAGAGACAAACCTTTGTTATCATTCCTTTTCTATTCTCACCCAGCCTTCTGATGAAATCCTTCCTTCTATTGTTTAAGTATCGTTTTTAATATAATATATATCATAAAATAATCAACCAAGCCTTCTGAACATGGAGTCAGCTTTCTCATCCCTTCCCTCATCCTGGGACCACTGTGATCACAGTCACATCACTCCACACATCACATTTTCCCCCCAGGAAAATTTGCAAATCCCACACTTCTCCAAAATTCCCCCCTGCCTGCAGGAAAAGCCTGACCTGCAGAGGAGATAAATCTGTTTTATTCACTGTGAAAAATGAGTATTCTATGATTGGCTTTTGGCAAATATTAAAATGGATATTATTTGTGTTATGTCAGAAAGTGATGCTGTATTATTTTTTTAGTAGCGTGTTAAATATAGTTTTAGGTTATAACATAATGTTAAAATAGAAAGTATGCTATGTAAGATATTTTTTTAAAGAAAGAGCTCAAGGCAAGATAGCAGCCACAGGACACCTAAATCTTTCAGAACAAGAGAATTTATTGCTCCATTTTCAGAAGAAATGAACTTCTTCCTGCCTCACTCAGCCCTGAAGATACTGTTAGGATTAAGAGAAGAAGCTGAAACTGAGCAGAGAGAATCCTGTGTTTGAATGGAATTTATGCATCATGGATGAGGTGTATGAATATGCAACAGGCTGTTGTTTTAAGGGTTAATCCTCTGTTAATGTGTCCTTTTTCAGGCTTATTTTGCCCAGAAAGAGGTACCTGGACTGTCTGTAACTCTCTGTTTTTACTGTCTCATATTGTCCTAATCCATTATTATTACTCTAATTATATTGCTATTTTTTAACCATTTTATTATTATTATTAAACTTTGAAAATTTTCAAAACAAGTGATTGGCGTTTTTCACACTCACAAATGGGATTCTCACAGCTTTAGCACTGATGGGAGTGATATAAAAACTAACCAGACTTCCAAGGCTCATCAGCACCTGCAATAACATCCAAAAACTTCTTCCAGAGAGCTGGGCATGAGGGAAGAGAACTGAGCAAGGAGTGCACAAAATTCCAGCACCAGCCCTTAATTCCAAACTCAAGAATAAGCACAGAGACACAACAGCAGCAGGAACAAGCAAGCACAGTAAATAAAAATGAAAGAAAAGACCAGCAGCAGGATTTTAGCAATAAAAGCAAACCTCAGTCCGTTTTTCAGGAAGTCTCCTCACATGCATCTCACATTCACACAGCACTGGCAAGTTTCACTTGCCCTTCGAGTCAGTTTTGGTTTTGATTTGAGGACACAGGAAGTTTAACAATTTGAAAAAAGCATTCGCCTGTTTTGCCCAAGTAAGGGAAGTTTTTTAAAAACATGGTCAATGTCAGATTAATTTCAGTCCTTTCCTGTTGTTTATCCAGGAGCTCCAGCAGGAACAGAGCAGGGCTGTAGCTCCACCTGCAATAAACCCAACAGATTTAGTGCTGGGATCAGCGAGACAGGGCCAGCCCTCCCAACTGTTGCCATGACAATGGGTAGATGAGGTGAACACCACACAGATGCAGCACATCCTCAGCTCTGCATTCAATCAGATTCTTCAATCAAGCAGATTCTCAAATCCTTGTTTCTCTCTTTGCCAGCACAAGAGAAGAGGAATGTGGCTTTCAATAAAATCTCCTGTCGCATCCTCGGGCATCCCTGGGTCTTCCTCCTGAGCTATCCACAACACCCAGATTTTCTCAAAAATTGAAAGAAAGGCCCAAGAGGAGGCCAAGGGATGAATCATGCAGATGGCACAAGCAAAGCCCCCCCAGTGGCAGGATGCAGAGGGTGGGGAGCTGCTCCAGCTGAGGGGATGTGCTCAGCCCCAGCAGCACGAGCAGCTCTGGGCCCTGGGATGTGCCATCAACACTCCTACCCACCAATAAAAACATCTGAAACCACCAAACCCTAAAAATAAACCCATCCTCCAGCCAAACATCCCCTTTTGAACACGTGGAGGAGTGGTTTGATGCAAAACCATTTAAAAAAAAAAAACTATGCACGTTTGCAGCGTGAGCCTGATCTCTGCTCAGCCTCAGCATCTCTGCAGCTTCAGCCTCTCCTGCCCTCGCTGCTGTGACAGCCAAACTCCTGGCACAGCAGAACAGCATCAAAGCCAGCTGTCCTTGTGAACTTCACATCATCCTCCCTTCTCATCACCACTAAAAGCCACCCTGGGGGATCTTTCATTTGTTTTTGTGGGGGTGGATGGAACACCAGTGTTCGCAGGAATTATCAAAGAGGATCCTTTTTAGAGCCTAGTGAGGTTCTCCCTCTTCCTCCAGATCAGAGATGAATCAAATGGACTATTTATTGCTTCAACTAAGAGGCAGAACTGCTTTTTTTAAAAGGCTGCTCTGAACCAGTCAAGCAGAGAAAACAAATGGGAACATGCAACAATGCAAAATAAAGCATAATTCAATTATTGTTCCAGGGCTTGTCCCTAAAATCCACCCCACGAGCCCTTCCTGCTTCATCCAAGGGAACTGGGGGTGGGTACTGCCAGTGGGAAAAGGAATTCCATGGTCAGGGAAGGAAGCAACAAATCCCACAGACACTTCCCAGCCTTCTTCCTCTCCCCAGGAAGGACTGAACCCCCCCAGGTTTAGAACTCTCAGTATTCCAAGGAAGGCAATGCCAGTTCCCGCAATTATTGATCAAAAGAACATTCCAGGCTGTCCCACAAACCCAAAAGTACAAAGGAGGATAATCCCTCCCTGTGGGAAATGGATTTGTAGGGAATTCTCCAAGCCTGCCCAAAGGCTCACCCAGTGTGCAACTGTGTGCAAACCTGGAGATAAAAAATGCTGAGAAATGGAACGGGACAGACAGTGCTGAGAGAGAAACAGAACCAGAAACAAGTTTCAAAGGATGGCCTTGGCAAATAAAACAAAATACTCTGGAGAAACAGAACTCTGAAAGATGCACTGTAGTAGGAGCCACGAGGGGTAATTTTAGGTTATTAACTTTAAGGCATTTACAGCATGGTGTGGCTAAAGCTGATGGGCCAAGAAACACTTAAAATGTAATTAATAGTTAACTTCTGATTGTGATGAGTGAATTATAACATCTGTACTGTCTGTACATGAGACTGAAAATGGAATAAAAGTTTTTCAAACACCTCTCAGTTGCCCCATCCCTGGTCAGAAAAGGGCATTCTTGTCTGACAGATTAGTGTGAGGAGCAGAGAGCTTGGCTAAACTGTCCAGCAAAGGTGCAGTGGGGTTTGGGAGCTGCCAGGCCCCACACCCTGAGTTCTGCAGCCCCATCTCCCCTGCTGCAATTCCTTCCCCATCTCCCCTGCTGCAATTTTAGATGATTGACTTTAAATCATCTACAGCATGGTATAACTAAAACTGATAGCCAAAAAAACCACTTAATTAGGAAACAGTTAACTCCTGATTGTGATGAGTGAATTATAACAGCTCTACTGTTTCACCTTTCACATGAGAGTGAAAATGGAATAAAAGTTTCTCAAACATCTCTCAGTTGCCCCATCCCTGGGTCAGGAAAGGGCTTAATCCAACACCTGAAAAGAACAGAACCCAACAAGCTGAACAGGGCTGAGCAGCTGCCACATCCTGACACCCCAGCAGAGAATCCCTTGTGAACTTCACCTCACCCTCCCTTCCCACCACCACTAAAATTCACCCTGGGGGATCTTTGATTTGGTTTTGTGGGGTGGATGTAACACCAGTGCTCGCTGTCTTTGTGAGAGCAGCAATTATCCAAGAAAATCCTCTGTGTCCTACAAGGCAAACCCACATTTCCCTGGGCACCTTCCCACAAATTCTGGATGCTGCTGGAGCTCAGCTGCACACCTGTGGTGCTGAATGTGGAGCTGTCAGTGCTGCAAAGAGGATGCTTTCCTCACCTGAATATTCCATTTTCCACACAAGGAGGCACCAAGTGCATCCTGCACTGCCATCCCATCCTCAGGAGGGATGCAGAACGGGAGGAAAAAGCTGCTCAAAACATTCAGGGGATGAATTTCAGTGTTCTGGTGGTCTGAGCCCTGCCAGAGCAGCATTATTGACCTCCTAAGTGGAAATGTTTCACTCACTGAAGCAAATGCTCCTGGGCTGTAATTATTCCAGGTAGAGCTGCCAGAAATAATTCAGAAAATAAACATCAGTTTCCCATGGGAATTTCAAGTAACCATGAAGGAATAATCCAGATTTCTGAATCCTCATCTAACATTCTGACCTTGCCTGCTGTGACACAGGAAAGAGCAGCCTCTCAGTTTTAGGAAATCCCACTAAAAGTTAATCAGAAAAAAGGGAAATACTCCAGCTTTCAGCCCACAGAATTTAAGCAGCAATCAAAAAATAAAATAAAATAAAATAAAATAAAATAAAATAAAATAAAATAAAATAAAATAAAATAAAATAAAATAAAATAAAATAAAATCCTGAGTGAGGTGAAATAATTTCCAAGCCCCAAACCTCACGTGCTCCCAGAGTATATTTAACTGTATTACATAAACAGAATAAAGCAGGTGATTAATGGGCCTTTGCTCAGGGATTAATATCTTGTCATTCCAGCAGGAGAGCAGGCACAGGCACATCCTGAAAAACAAGGGAGGAAATGCTAAAAATAACCAGCCAGGCTCAGTCCCCACCAAGCATTTTATCTCTGCAATCAACACTTGGCCTTTACAAATGCCAGCCCATTGATCTGCTTTGCCCAAAGTGAATTTTCCATTTCATTTTTACACTGGTTGTGTTCTGGCACTGAGTTGTTTCTTTTCCTTTCAGTAATATTTGAGTGGTTCTCACTGTGTTTTTCCATCTATTTCTTCACCTTGTTAAAGGGTGTAGGTCTAAAGGAAGCACCAGTACATTTATTAATTTCACCTTGTTAAAGGATGTAGGTCTAAAGGAAGCACCAGCAAATTTAATATTCAGGAGCTTTGTGTAAACTCTTCATTCCAGCATTCT
Organism: Fringilla coelebs; assembly: GCF_963513975.1. Lineage (NCBI taxonomy): Eukaryota > Metazoa > Chordata > Aves > Passeriformes > Fringillidae > Fringilla > Fringilla coelebs. Next base: position 8,353,293 of record NC_140048.1, read on the forward strand.
GCTTTCCTAAAAAATGGACATAAACCAGTAAATTTACTAATTTCACCTTGTAAATTTATTAATTTCACCTTGTTAAAGGATGTGGGTCTAGAGGAAACACCAGCAAATTTAATATTCAGGAGCTTTGTGCAAACTCTTCATTCCAGCATTCTGGTTTCCTAAAAAATGGGCATCAACCTCAGAATAAATGATCTAAATAAATGATCTCCCACCTAAAGGTGGAAGAAATGAGAGAGAATTTACATATCTTAAATTTTGGGTTCATTGTGTGTGAGCATGGCAGGAGCCAAAAGCTGCAGTGGACACAAAAACTGCACTGAGCTGGCCTTGAACCTTCAATTTAACTCAAATTTCAACCCCCCCTGTGACGACCACAGGCACAGAAAAGTGAACCTGCTCCAAAAATGTAACACTGATCTGCACCACATCCAAACTGGCTTTGTCACTGAGAGCTGTGGACCAAAAAGGGCTTTTTGTCAGCAGTGAGTACCAGAATTAATTAAACAGAAAGTGACAGTGATCACCCAGCAGCACAGACACAGCACAGTGTTTCTCATGAATCAGCTCCCTGCTCACTGCAGGATTAAAGCATGAAATGAACCTGGATTGCACAATGGTCAATATTTGCTGGAAAACACTGAAATGCAAACAGTGCCTTTAGGAAACACCACAGAAACCACAAATGAGCAGCAGGAGCTGTGGCACACCACAGGGCACCAGGCTCAGCTGGGATTCCCTTCATTTCCTTCCTTGCTCTGCTTTGGTGACCAAAGCAGGGCTGAACAATCCAAACCTTTCCTGCTTTTCCCACTCGGGCTGAGGATGCACAGGAGTTTGGAGAGGAGCACCCCGAGGTGCTCAGCAATAAAAAATGGGGGAAGAAATAGAAAAGGAGAATGTTTGGAGTCTCTTTGCCTCTCCAAGCAATCCCTGCACCTGAGGAATTCCTCAATTTCACCTTTCCAGTCCTGCTCCCTGTCTGCCAGGGTTAACCCACCCCAAAGAAAGGTGGAATATCCTCTGTCAGCTCAGGGATGCTCAAAATTCACATTTCCACATCAACATCAGTCAAACCCCACAAAAACACAAGTTCCCTCGACTCCAAAGGAAAACTTCAGGCTTCAAATATCTGAGATCAGTGCTTGTGTGGCCAGTGGGGAATTAAAAGTGATCACAAGTGAAAGTTCATAGAAGGAGCACCCCAAGTGACCACAGGGGCTCAGCAAAAAAAAATGGGAGAAGAAATAGAAAAGGAGAATGTTTGGAGTCTCTTTGTCTCTCCAAGCAATCCTTGCACCTGAGGAATTCCTCAATTTCACCTTTCCAGTCCTCTTCCCTGTCTGCCAGGGTTAACCCACCCCACACAGAAAGGTGGAATATCTCCTGATGCCCAAAATTCACATTTCCACATCAAGTTCTCTCTACCAGCTCCTACTCCACAGGAAAACTTCAGGCTTCAAACTGCTGAGATCAGTGCTCGTGTGGCCAGTGGAGAATTAAAAGTGATCCCAAGTGAAAGTTCACACTGGGCATCTCGTGGATCTCTCTTATTACATCCCATGAGATAATTGCTCATTGCTCATGATGAAATTTCCTTCTGGCTTTTGATGAACTGTGTTCTTTCCAGGAGGGAGAAAAAACAGCTCCAGCCATTTGCTTTAATTGGAGCTGACAGTTTGCAGATTTGAGCCTGGAGCCTTGAAAAAGCTCAGCAGCTGATGAGAATCCACTTTTTCCTCAATGGCAGATCTCTGAGTTAAATTTATATTGCTTTACAATAAAAACAAATACTCCCTGCCCACGCACACAACCACTAGGTAATGTTGTTTAAGGAAACAAAAAACCCAATTATTTGCTAAGTTTGAATGAAGGTCTTTGCATAGAAAAAAATGGGAGAATGTTATTTAAAGTTTTCCATGGAAGACCTCTGTGGAAAAGAAACAAAAACTCAATATTATTGCATTGAATGATTCTTCTGCATTTCCTGCCATCACCTTTCTGGCCCTTGGCACTGAGGTCAACAATCAACCACCTGCATCCCTTTTTTCTGTGCCCAGAACAGTGACAAAGCCACAATATTAAAAAAAAACCAGTTTAATAAAGTCAAATACAACCACCCAGGGCAGCTGGAAAATCTCCACTGCTCTAAGAACAAGCTAACAGATCCATCAGGAAGGGTTTCACTTTATCATGCCTTGTGGAGAGGGATGGACTAGGTGGCCTCAGCAAAATCCCTTCCAGAACTATTTTCAATCATCTAGAAATAGAGGATCAGACAGAAACATATTCCAACAGTGAGAAATCTGTCTTGGCAGAGGATTTCAACTGTGCTCTTCCTTGACATTGCTCTGATATATTTCTCAGAGGCAAGACCATCTGGCCCAGAGCTGATGGTGTGGAGCCCTGGTAAAGCTCAGGTCTGCATCTCTCTCACACCAGCTATCAACTCCTATTTACCACTAAAATCTGAGTTCAAGCATTTAAAAGTTCATAAAACCCCCATCTAATGACATGATTGCCTTGCCTGCCCATAAAGTCAGTAAGTGTCCCCAAAAATCATTCAAAATTCAAAATCCTGATTTACTGAAGGAGTGAAAAAATCAAAGAGGAGTTAACTCTGATGTCCTGAGAGGTGGTTGAACAGTGGGGCTGAGGAAACACAGAGCTGAGGCTCACAGGTATTTAGACTCTGGGATCCTCAGCACTGGTGCCACAAAGGGATTATTAACAAATCCTCTGAGTTAGGAACACAATTTTTCCTCCTCCTCCTCCAATTTTTCCAAAGCAAAAGCAGCTCCTTCAGCCTGGCACGAGGGAGCTGGAGCATAAAACCTGCTGGATCCCTGATGAGCCTTGATAGCTCATCCTACCAACTTGAGATTCCCCTCCAGGCTCCCAGAAGGGTCAGCACTGCACTCCTGCCTGCTCTCAGCCTGCAACTTGCCCTTTCTGTGCTCTGAAAGCAGATCAGGAGCTCTAAATGTAATCTCTGCTGACATGCCTTCGGCCAGGCAGCCACGTGGGAGCAGAACAAAGCGAGGAGGAGCTCTTGCTGCCTTCCTCAGCCAAGGTTTGAGGGGCAGCACGTCCATCAGTTCACCTCCAGGTCTGTGCATTTGGTGTTTTCTTTGTGCTCTGGGGATTCTGGAGAATGGGAAATGCACAAGAGGTACACGTGGGACTGGTGGCAGAGCCAGGAGCAAAGCTCACACATCCCAACTCCAGATTCTGCTCTCCACAGCCTGGCCACAGGAAAAGAAGGAAGTTTCAACCCCTGATGCAGCATGCAACCCTAATTCCCTCGGGATTCCATGGGGGAATGTGGCTCAAGGTCCAGGATCAATCAGCTGGATATGCTGCCAGCACAGCAATGGAACTGCACTGATTCCATGGTCCAGTCTAAATGCTGGAGGACTTTTCCTATGTTCTTGGAAATTTCAAACACTACTACAGAGGGGAAAGAAATATTTAAATTCTGCAAGTCTCCCACGAAACAACAGACTGCACTTTCTCTTTGTTGAAGGAGAATTCAAGGATCTCTCTCCCATCAGAGCTTCCAGGAGAGTGCATGGAAAGGTGAGAGAACACTGCAGTACAATTCTGGCCCCTCCAAAAACAACCTTGACAAGCCATGAATTAGAATCCCTGAAAAACAGCCAGAACTCAAGCAGGACTCTCCATTCTCTCCCTGGAAAACAGCAACTGAAGGGAAAGGGCAGGACCAGAGTTGACATTCAGCACAGCCCCGAATCCTGCCAGAGCCCAGGAGCACTTCTGGAGCAGAGATGATGAGCAAGGCAAACAGATCTGATGGGAACAGGCAGGGACAGCACAACCTCAAAGCCTTCAACTCCAGAGAAACCACCAGGACCAGCCTCTGTGAGCAGCAAAATCAAACCTGCCCAAACAGCAGGCAGGAGATGAGCTCGTTTCTGAGGCAGCAGCCACAGCTCTGAGCAGTCTGTGCTCCTGGAGCCACCCACTTCCACATCAAGGCAGCTGAAAAAGCCATGGACATCCCTCTTCCCAAGAAAAAGGGAAGGAGACAACTGCAACCACCACACTTACAGCACTCCCCCAGTTTTTTGCAGTTTCCCAGACGTTTGACAAAGTTTCAGTGGAAAAGGCATCCCAGTTCTTCCAAACAATCCCAGCAGTGCCCATTACAGGCCAAAGCAGGAGAATAACAGATTCTTCATGCACGAATTTGGCACAGGATTTTCACAGCCAGAGAGCTCCAAACATGCTCTCAAAATAAATGTCAAAACATATGATGCTCTACAGCAAAATCAGAATAAGCAGAGAATTGTGCTGAGCCAAGTATCACACAAACATGAAGCTCCTTCTGATGGCAGTGACTCACAGAGCTGTGCTGTGCAAAGAGGAAGGCATGGGAAACACGTTCACCTTTGTGAAGCCTAAAAAGGAAATAACCCTTCAATAAAACTGAGCCTGTGGTGATGCTGTTAAATGACAGACTGTTAATAATGCTGCAGGCACCCTAAAGAACTCCTGCCCTTCCAGCACAGAATTAAATCAGTGTGAAAAACAGGCACAAGGTACCGAGGATACACCAGTGGCAGAGCTGAGACTACACAGAGCTACCCAACTACTGCCCTGTAAGTCAAAAAAGAACTTTTTTAAGGAACCACCTTGAGCCCAAAAGATGTCACCTGCCCCAGACACAAACCTAGACACCTACAACTCAGAGCAGGAAGCAAAGCTCAAAACAGGGCAAGAACCTCTCCAGCTCTGCCAAGGCTGTGGAAGCTTCCTCTTTCACATCTCCATTATCTACATGTCACACAGCATCATTCCCACCATAAAAATGTGGGATGTGGGTTATTTACAGCAGCTGCATGCCTTGACAATTCACTCCTCCAGATCCTGAAACCATGAATGAAAAATTCAACAGGTAATCAAGCACAGAGGAAGGTCCTAGAAGGATGAACTACTGCATCATTCTTCATAGCAAGCACTTTCAGGAAAGGAGGGAGTTGCTAAACAGAGGAGAAATAAAAATGGTATCTCATTTGAGCCAAATACACTCCTCCTACAGCAACAGAGAAGTGCAGAGGATGTCATGAGGCTCTTAGCCAAAAAGAGAGAAGGTTCAGCAGTAAAGCCAAGCTCAAGTGACCTCCATGAAGGTGAGCCAGGGCTCACTTGCTTCTCAGCGAGGTAGAAATCAGAATTTGTGACACTCTGAAAGTAATTCTGCAGCTGAGCATGGGCAGTGAAATGAGAGCAAACACCTCCAGTGCCTCCAGTGCAGCCGCACCAACTTCTCTGGGTTTATTCTGGCTTTATTCTGGCCTCCATTCGGGCAGACTGGAAATACAGAAACACGGGAGAGAAAAAGCCACACGCGCCTCAGCTCTGAGCTTCCTTCCTCACACACTCCAGGGAAAACGAAATTCCCGGCAGGAATGAGCGCTCCCAGCTCAGCCAGGCAGGCCTTACCTGCAGGACCTGTCGGGGACAGGACGGCGGCTCACACCCTGCAGGGAAAACACCCCGGGCTGGAGCACAGCGGCGCCGGGTGCGGCCCCAGTCCGGCTAAAGGTGCTGGAACCACCCGGGATAAAGCGGCCGGAACCACCCGGGATAAAGCAGCCAGAACCACCCGGGACAAAGCGGCCCCAATCCCGGCTAAAGGTGCTGGAACCACCCGGGATAAAGCGGCCCCAGTCCGGCTAAAGGTGCTGGAACGCGCCCGGCTAAAGCGGCCGGAACCACTCGGGTTGAAGTGGCCCCAATCCCGGCTGAAGGTGCCGAAACTACCCGGGCTAAAGCAGCCAGAACCACCCGGACTAAACGGCCTCAATCCCGGCTAAAGGTGCTGGAACCACCCGGGATAAAGGGGCCAGAACCACCCGGGATAAAGCGGCCCCAGCACCGGCTAAAGGTGCTGGAACCAGCCCGGCTAAAGCTGCCTGAACTACCCCGGCTAAAGCGGCCTCAATCCCGGCTGACGGGGCCAGAACCATGCCGGTAAAGGGGCCTTAATCCCGGCCACAGCTGTCAGAAGCACCCGGGTTAAAAGGGACCAGAACCACCCCGGTAAAGGGGCCTTAATCCCGGCTACAGCTGCCAGAAACACCCGGGTTAAAACTGCCAGAACCACCCCGGTAAAGGGGCCAGAACCACCCCGACAGAGGGGCCAGAATCACGCCGGCTAAAGCGGCCCCAATCCCGGTTAAAGGGACCAGAACCATCCCGGTAAAGGGGCCAGAATCACCCCGGCTAAAACTGCCAGAACCACCCCGGCCGCTTCCAGCTGCCCCATCCCGAGGGGAACACCCCGGGGAAAGCCGGGCACGTACCTCAGCGCCAAGGCAGAGCCGAGGATCCCCAGAGCCACGAACCCAGCGCTGCGCTCGCCGCCGTCCCTCCTCCATGCCCACAGCGGCGCCCGGGCGGGCGGAGAAGGCGGGTGAAGCTGGGCACCGGGGCTGGGATCCGCCCTTCTCCCGGTACCTCCCGGTGTGGCTGTAGCAAACTCCCCCTGCCCGGAGCCGGGCCGCGTCCCCGGAGCCGGGCCGTGTCCCCGCGGCCGCCGCGTCCCCGCGGTGCTGCTGCCGCAGCCGCAGCTCGGCCCCGGGGCCGCCCCGCCTGCGCTCCCGCGGGCAGCCGGGAGCCGTAGTTCCGCTCCGGGCGCTCCGACTACAACTCCCGGGAGCCTGCGGGGAGCCCACGGGGAGCCCACGGAGAGCCCCGGGCCCGGCTCGGCTCGGGGGTGAGGGGACGGTGCGGGGCAGTGCCCGGTTTGCCCGGGCGGAGCGGCCGCGCAGCCCGCGGGAGGGATGAGGGAGGGATGCTCGTGGGTTGCGTCTTTGGGGTGTTTAGGATCGCTCAGTCCAACAAGTGCTCGGTTTAGGGGGATTGGATGTTAAAAGAGTGGGTTTGGGTTGGATATTGAGGGGGGATTCTGCACTGTGAAGTTCTCCAGCGGGGAGCCCCAGGCTCGGTGGTGAGGGGGAAGGTTCGGGGCAGTGCCCGGTTTGCCCGGGCGGAGGGGATGAGCGAGGAATGAGGGAGGGATGCTTGTGGGTTGTGTGTTTGCGGTGTTTAGGATCGCTCAGTCCAACAAGTCCTCGGTTTAGGTGGATTGGGTGTTAAAATAGTGAGTTTAGATTGGATATTAGGGGGGATTCTGCACTCTGAAGGTCTCCCACGGGATGCCCCAGGCCCGGCTCGGCGGTGAGGGGACAGTGCGGGGCAGTGCCCGGTTTGCCCGGGCGGAGGGGATAACGGAGGAATGCTCGTGGGTTGCGTGTTTGAGGTGTTTAGGATCGCTTATGGAGGAATGCTCGTGGGTTGCGTGTTTGGGGTGTTTAGGATCGCTCAGTCCAACAAGTGCTCGGTTTAAGGGGGTTGGATGTTAAGAGAGTGGGTTTAGGTTGGATATTAGGGGGGAATTCTGTGCTGTGAAGGGGGTGAGGCACTGGGAGAGGTCGCTCAGGGGAGGTGGAGATCTCCCATCCCTGGAAGTGTTCAATGCCAGGGCTTGGAGCAAGCTGGGGTCGGGGAAGGTTGGAAATCTTGGAGCAAGCTGGGACAGTGGAAGGTTGGAAGTCTTGGAGCAAGCTGGGACAGTGGAAGGTCTGAACTCTTGGAGAAAGCTGGGATTGTGGAAGGTTGGAAGTCTTGGAGCAAACTGGGGTCGTGGAAGGTTGGAAATCTTGGAGCAAGCTGGGTTTGTGGAAGGTTGGCAGTCTTGGAGCAAGCTGGGTTTGTGGAAGGTTGGAAGTCTTGGAGCAAGCTGGGGTCATGGAAGGTGTCCCTGGCAGGGGGTGGAGTGAGATGATCTCCAAGGTCCCCGTCCAACCCAAACCCTTCTGTGACTCCGTGAAGGGAATTTGTGTGGCCTTTGAAATCCTCCTCCTGTCCCAGCCTTGTGCCTGCAATGAGACCGTGGGTGGCTCAAGTGCCACCACAGGGGAATTTCAACACCTGGATCATGGAATGGGTTGGGTTGGAGGTGACCTTAAGGATCCCCCAGCTCCAACACCCTGTTGTGGACAGGGACACCAACCACCGGGCCAGGTTGCTCCATCCAGCCTGGCCTTGAACCTTAAATCATAGGACCAGTGCTTTTGTAACTACCTTCAGAAGCAATTTAGGCGTTTTTGTCACATCTATGATGCTAACAGTGTTCATGTGACTCTCTCCTGTCAGGTGAAGACGCAGAAACTCCACTGACTTTGCCCCTGATGAGCTCAGGGACACCTTGAAAACCCTGGTTGAGCGAGGTAAAACCTTGCCAGCATTATCCTGCACTCTCCTGTCAGGTGCAGGACACACAAACTCCACTGACTTTGCCCCTGATGACCTCAGGGACACCTTGAAAACCCTGGTTGAGCGAGGTAAAACCTTGCCAGCATTATCCTGCACTCTCCTGTCAGGTGCAGGACACACAAACTCCACTGACTTTGCCCCTGATGAGCTCAGAGACACTTTGAAAACCCTGGTTAAACGAGGTAAAACCTTGCCAGCACCAACCCCCAGCAGGAATGTGGCAGCAAGGTCACCAAAACCATCCTTTGTGCCACCCCAGCAGCAGCAGAGGGAGGAGGGACATCAGGAGCAGCCCTGCCTGGGGCTCCTGGAGACTGGAGAGAGCAAATCTCTCAGACAGTGTCAGGGCACAGCAGCTGTCACCCTGAGTTTTGTGGCCACAGGCTACCAAGGACCTGTCCAAAAGCAAACTTGTCACTGGCACTTGATAAAAACAGCAGCACTCGGTGTCCCCTGTCCTCTGTGTTGCGTAAAAGGGATGTTGGCCAGGCCAGCTAAACACACAAACTGGGGAAAATGTGAATTTGTGAGCGTGGGGTGAGGGGTTTGTCCTGACACAGCTGCATTTCAGGTCAGCATTTGGCCACAGGGGGACAGGGAGTGCTGGGGGATATTTTGGAGGGAGGTCAGTGGTGTTGCCTCCCTCAGCTTGATTTTTGCCAGGCAGATTTGGGTTGATCTAAATTTAAAAAATGAATTAGAGGCAGGTGAGTGCAGCCAACACCAGTTGTGAAGATCCATTCTTAGAGTTTGGGGCTCACTCAATAAATACTGAGATAATTCAGGATTTACTTTTGAGTTTTGGGGCTCACTCAATAAATACTGAGATAATTCAGGATTCTGAGTTTTGGGCTCAATAAATAAATACTGAGATAATTCAGGATTTACTTCTGAGTTTTGGGGCTCACTCAATAGATAATTCAGGATTTACTTCTGAGTTTTGGGCTCAATAAATAAATACTGAGATAATTCAGGATTTACTTCTGAGTTTGGGCTCAATAAATAAATACTGAGGTAATTCAGGATTCTGAGTTTTGGGCTCACTCAATAAATACTGAGATAATTCAGGATTCTGAGATTTGGGCTCACTCAATAAATGCTGAGATAATTCAGGATTTACCTTTGAGTTTTGGGCTCACTCAATAAATACTGAGATAATTCAGGATTTACTTCTGAGTTTTGGGCTCAATAAATAAATACTGAGATAATTCAGGATTTACTTCTGAGTTTTGGGCTCATTCAATAAATAGATAATTCAGGATTTACTTTTGAGTTTTGGGCTCACTCAATAAATACTGAGATAATTCAGGACTTGCTGAGATCGTTCAGGACTTACTTTTATTTAGAACTTACTTGTTCTAAACAGGAGCTTGCACACCCAGGCTCTGAGTTATGTCAGGTTAGGGGTTTTTTCCCAAGCTAATTTCTCTTCAAAAAATAAAAATCAAATGTTTTAAGACCAAAAAAGCCACTAAAATTCAAGCTTCCTTTCTTTAAAAAATAAAAATTAAAACCTAAATATTTTTAAATTGAAAGGAATTAAAATTCAAGCTAATCTCTCTTTTAAAACAAAATTAAAAATTAAAATTAATTGTTTAAAATTTAAAAAAAATCAAGCTACTTTCGCTTTTTTAAAATAAAATTAAAAATAAAATTGAGAGTTTTCAAAGCACCAAATATTGGGGAGAAACCTCTGGTTTTGTGGCCCTTTCCTGGTTTTCCAAGGAAATCAGCAGGAACTGCTCTTTGCCCACTGGATGCCGCTGTTCCACAGAAATATTCAGGAATTTTCCTTCAGCACCTTCTGGCAGCCACGGGAGCAGCTCCAGGGTCAGCCAGGCTGGGTGAATTTCTTTTAAAATTTTACATTTTAAAATGTTAAATTTATTACATTATTATTATCATTATTATTGCTATATAAATATATAAAATAAATAGAAAACAATAATAATATATAATAAAATATAATAATAATAATAATAATAATAATAATAATAATAGCCTTTTTTTCTCCCCCAAAAGAAATCACTTTAATATTTTGCACCTTCCAGAAATCTCCTTAATATTTTGCACTTTCCACGTGGAAAACTTGGGCCCCTTGATCTCTTTGTGATGTTCTGAGAAGGTGAATAACTCATGGGATATTAATTATATTATATTATATTATATTATATTATATTATATTATATTATATTATATTATATTATATTATATTATATTATATTATATTATATTATATTATATTATATTATATTATATTAATTATGTTATATTTATTATATTTATTATATTATATATAAAATTATTGTGTAAATAAATGAAATAATTTAATAATATCTTACAGAAAATATAAATATGTGAAATATATCAATGTACATATTATAAAATATATAAAATTATAAAATATAAATTAATCCCCCCAAGTGCATGTCCTGCAGTGCTTTTTTTCATGCTTAATACAGGAAAAAAAAATTGGTTTGAAGAATCCTGTCCTTAAAAGCAGAGCCTGGAAGTGGCAGCAGGAGCCTCTGCTGTTACCTTCAGAGGCAGTGACCTGGATAAAGCAGCAAGGATGAGTCTGCTCCCACTTTTCAGGGAAAAAACCAATTTATTTATAGCTCAGAACAAAGCAAAGTGACCTACATCCCTCCAGTGCCCAGCTCTGGGAATTAACTTTGAGGAAATTCAGTTCCACATTTTATTTTCTCCTCTGAAGAAAATAGAAGCACAGATTAATAGAATCCAAGCCCAAGGGGGATTCCTCTTTATTCCCTCCCTATTTTTAGCACTGAAAAACAACTGGAAAATGTAGCAAAAAATATATATATATAATTAAGGGGAGCAGGAGCAGGCAGGGACAGACCCTGTGCCAACAATTCTGATTTTTGAGGGGTATTTGGAGCCCCCTCCTCCTCCTCCTGTGGCTGCTCCACACAATATCTGAGGCAGGGTCCCACCAGTGCTCAGCATCACTGAAAAATGAGGAAAATTGGACCAGCATCACTGAAAAATGAGGAAAGCTGGACCAGCATCACTGAAAAATGAGGAAAACTGGATCAGCATCACTGAAAAATGAGGAAACTGGGTCAGAATTCTGAACTTTGCTGAGTGTCCCAGGGGTGCCAGGTGGAAAACTGGCTGAATTCTGGGATGGCTCTGCCTAAAGCCCGAGGCTGTGTGGGGGAGGAGTCTGATAGAGGAAAGAAATTCAGAATAAACTGCTAAACATCAAGTTTTCCCCCTGCACTCTGGCCCACTTCCTCAGGAAAATAAATTTTAGAAAAGGCAAATTCCCATTCAGTTATTTCATGTGTTTCTGACTTTCAAAGCAAGGAAGATTCCCAGTCCAAGCTGTAAAGGATGAGGTGGATCTGGGAGAGTCACTGGCACTCCTGCAGATTTTATCTCCCCACACAGGGATGCAAATCAACGTGCCTGAAGATTTGTGGGCTGCTCAGGCAGGAAAATACAGCAGGTACCAGCTCAGTCAATCTGCTGCTTTTGTGTTTGGAGGTCTTTCTGTAATTAGCTGATTGTAGAGAGAATTTTTGACAGGTTAATTTAACAGAACAGGAGCTGATTTCCATTTTTATGGCTTTGTGTTGTTCTCCTTATCAAAGTCTCGCTGCTGAAGACATCCACTCCTGCCAGCTGGAGATGGATCCCTGGAAGGAGGCAGCTGAATCCACCTCAGGAAGGTTCCCAGATCCTCTCATCACTTCTGAATTCAGATGTCAACCTCAGCCTCCACATCTCCCTGGTAATGTGTTCCCATGATCCATGTGCAGAAAAACGCTGAGTGGGATTTTCAGGACCCAGATGCATGGCTGTGGAAAGTCTGTTCTGTTTAAAAACCAACAATGATTAAGCAATGTCTAAAATCTCTCCCTGAATCTGCCTGTGGCTGCAGTTAACACACAGTGACAAAGCAGAGATGATTTAAGCTCTTGGCTTATGGGGGTTTTAAAAACCAGACTGAAATCTCCCTGGCTGACACCTTCTGTGCAGAAATGCCAGCTGGAGTGGCTCAGGAATGATCTTTCCAGCCTGATATCTGCAGAGCATGAGGGCAGACAGAACCACCCTGTGTGCCAGGGATGAGGCTGGCTGATCCAGGTGAGACCCCAGAACCCTCAGCAAAGCCTGGGCATGGATGTGGTGCAAGAGAAGGGGAATGGAAGAGCAAAATGAAGCAGAAACATTGGGGTGTTTTTAGGTTACAAGGTAAAATTCATCATTTAGATGAGCATTGCATAGAAACTGGAGCTCAAGGAGATGCACAATTACTGAATGTCTGGATATTCTGGCAGTTGGTTGGTATTTACCTTAAAATCAGAGTCAAAGTATTCTGAGAGAAACTCTTTATTCTTTCAAAAAACTGTCTTTACACCAAGAATTTACAGTCCAAAAACTTTCACCATGTGAATCTTTGGTCAAAGTCAAAATATTCTGAGAGAAACTCTTTATTCTTTCAAAAAAGTATCTTTACTCCAAGAATTTACAGTCCAGAAAAACTTCTACTATGTGAATCTTAGGTCAAAGTATTTAGATCATCATTTAGATGAGCATTGCATAGAAACTGGAGCTCAAGGAGATGCACAATTACTGAATGTCTGGATATTCTGGCAGTTGGTTGGTATTTACCTTAAAATCAGAGTCAAAGTATTCTGAGAGAAACTCTTTATTCTTTCAAAAAACTGTCTTTACACCAAGAATTTACAGTCCAAAAACTTTCACCATGTGAATCTTTGGTCAAAGTCAAAATATTCTGAGAGAAACTCTTTATTCTTTCAAAAAAGTATCTTTACTCCAAGAATTTACAGTGCAAAAAAACTTCTACTATGTGAATCTTAGGTCAAAGTATTTAGATCATCATTTAGATGAGCATTGCATAGAAACTGGAGCTCAAGGAGATCCACAATTACTGAATGTCTGGATATTCTGGCAGTTGGTTGGTATTTACCTTAAAATCAAAATATTCAAAGAGAAACTCTTTATTCTTTCAGAAAAGTCTTTACTCCAAGAATTTACAGTGCAAAGCAGGAGTGAAGCCTCCGCTGGAAAAACCCTGCAGGGAGATGGTGAGCAATTCTCATCTCTCTGCCATCCTGAGGTGCCACGGAGCAGCAGAACATCCTGGAGGAGGCACCAGAACAGATCTGCTGCTGCTGCTGCCTTCTCCTCCCACCATCGCCTGCTCGGGCTCCAGCCTGGCTCATTAACAATTCAAATGTTCTTTATTGTCCCCAGAAATCCCCCCACAACAGCTCGGTGACAAATGGTGCTTCACCCACAGCAGGGAAAAGAATGGAATTATGATATTAATTATAATTTCTGGAGGTCTGCACCTCCAGAATCCTGCCTGATGTTTTATATTGCTTTTTGAGTAAAAACTAACCCCAATCACAGACTGGTCCAGGACTCAAAGCAAGGGAGATTCCCAGTCCAAACTGTAAAGGATGAGGTGGAACTAAAAGGCAAAGATGGGGATTTTCCCAGAGGATCTAAGATTCACATGGTGAAAGTTTTTGGTCTGTAAATTCTTGGAGTAAAGACAGTTTTTTGAAAGAATAAAGTTTCTCTTAGAATACTTTGACCTTAGATTCACATGGTGAAAGTTTTTGGACTGTAAATTCTCAGAGTAAAGATATTTTTTTGAAAGAATAAAGAGTTTCTCTCAGAATATTTTGACTTTGACCTAAGATTCACATGGTGAAAGTTTTTGGGCTGTAAATTCTTGGAGTAAAGATTTTTTTTTTTAAAGAATAAAGAGTTTCTCTCAGAATATTTTGACTCTGATTTTAAGGTAAATACCAACCAACTGCCAGAATATCCAGACATCCAGTAATTGTGCATCTCCTTGAGCTCCAGTTTCTATGCAATGCTCATCTAAATGATGAATTTTACCTTGTAACCTAAAAACACCCCAATGTTTCTGCTTCATTTTGCTCTTCCATTCCCCTTCTCTTGCACCACAGCCATGCCCAGGCTTTGCTGAGGGTTCTGGGGTCTCCTCTCATTTTTAGGCACAGCACAGATGACTCCAAGGACATCTGGGGAAGGGAACTCAGAGCACTGAGCCAACTTGTCATCGTGAGATGAAAAATAATTTCCACAACACATCCTGAAAAATGGTCCCATCAGCTCCCCGGGGCTGCCTCTGATGAATCCTAATTAGAAGCTGTCACTTCTTGTTATGGGGAGACAGGAATGCTCCAGCCCTGCCACCCCTTAACCCTGGAGAGAGGTGAGATCTGTCCCCAGGGGTGGGTAAATTTTAGGGCATTTTTGCCCTAAGTGAAGGGAAAAAGGAGTGGATTTGGGAATTGAGGAAATGAATTGGGAATTTCTGTGTGGGCAGCTCCAGGAGCGCTGGTTTCTCTCGTGCTCCAAACCCCCTTGGAGCCCTTTCAAACATTTCTGGCCGTCATTTCTCATCCTCCAACTCCTCCTCCCACATTTGTGCACTGGATTCCCAGAGTGGGATTCCCTAGGAGGCAGATCCAAACCCCACAAAGCCTTTGAGGCTGAGTGTCCAGTGTGAAATGTGGCACATTTGTCTGTAGATTTATAAACCTCCAACCCCTGAGCAACGCTGCCTCCTCCCAGCACATCCCTTCCATCCATCTCTCTCAGCCACTTGGTTTCTTGACAGAATTTACATAACCTGGCTGAAAACACTCCCACAGCTGATTAAATCCTGCTATGGAATCCAAAGCTCTGATGAAAAGGCTGGAGCTTCCCAGCCCTGCTTGCACAGATGGTTAATAGTCACAGTTTGTTCCACAGGGGGGAAAAGTGGCATTTTCTTTACACACCCACCCCGAGCTTTCCCGTGGGAATTGCTTGTTGGGCTCAGATTATTATTTTAAAGCTGGGATCACCCACTGGATTAGAGGGAGCAAAAGGAGATGATCAGATAATCCCTGAGGCACAAAGCATTTCCAGGGAGCTGTCACCTATGGTCAATTTGTTCAGCTCAGGGGTTTCTCCTCCTCTGTGTCTTCCTAAAAATACTCGTGCAGGCCTTGAGGGATGTGGGATGTTGTGGGGATTTGTATGAGGAAGAATCCTCTGAAGCACTTAAATATTGGTAAAGCACAAGCATGAAGCTTTTAGCTCTCAGTGGCCTTAGATCTGCTGCAGAAATGTGGAGTTAAATCTAAACCTGAACTTATTGCAGGAGTCAAGTTATTTGTTACAAAAGTAAAGTGCCTGCTCACAGACATTCTGTCAATCAAATCTTTCTCAGATAAACATTCCCTAATCTAGACTTTAACCTTTTCCAGACTCCTCTCTGTCAAAAACTCCCCAGTGTTTCTCAGGCAGGAATCAGCACATGAGGAAGTAATTAATGAGTGCAGGAGAGGGAAAAAAAATTAAAAAAAAAAAGAATGTGCTGAATAGAGGCAAAATTGAGACTGAAACCCCTCATCCCACGGGCTGCCTGCTCAGTCCTCAGGATGCAGACAGAACATTCCAGCTCCTGGGCTGTAAATCTGGAGGGGCTTGCACTGAATATCTGGGAATAGGAGCGAGGTTATCCCTGCTCCTCCACACGCTCAATCCATGGCAGAGAAATGCTGCCATGGAATATCCATCCCATCAGTGCTGCTCTGCTTTCCAGCAGGAGCTGCAGTAATCAGTTCATTCATTAAGGAAAGCCTGTAATGTTCAGTGGAAGCTGTATCAAATCCCATTTCCAGCAGGCTGAGTCTCACCCAAGGTCTGGCAGAACAAATCCACCAAATCCACTTAAAATGCTTGGGGAGGGGGGGGGAAAAATCCTGCCATACAAAAAAGGTTACTTTGGATAAATCACAACCTTACAGGAACACTGTGCCTCAGTTTCCCCAGTGACAAGTGGGGGTGACAGAAGTGCCACTCAGCCAATTCCCAGCAGAGCTGCAAAGCTCATTTGATTAACATTTATGAAACCACCACACACGACTCTTAGAGGGGAACTGCTGCTGAAGAGCTGTTGGGATTGTTGCTTATTCCCCAGGTGCCTGAAGGAGGGAGCTTGGCAGAATTCCAGGAGAAATATCCTTGTGAGCTCAGATAAAAGATGAGCCAACCTCGCAGTCAGAGAAGATTCATTGCAAACCTGGGGGTCTTAGATCTGAGCTCAGAACCCGGGCGAGGCTCCAGGAGCTCGGTCTGTCCCACGAGCTACAAAATCATGGAACGCTTTGGGCTGGAAGGGACCTTCAGAGGTCACCTTGTGCCTCACACACCTGGGTAAAACCAGCTGGGCTCTGCCAGGAGAGAGGATCCCACATGTCCAGAACACCTCGGGAGCATCCAAGGCCGGGTTGGATGGGGCTTGGAGCAACCTGGGCTGGTGGAAGGTGTGGCTTTAAGGTCCCTTCCAATGCAAACCACTGGGAAAAGCCAAACTCGGCTTTCCCCTCCTCCCGCCCTCCTGCCTTCATCAGCTCCTGTTTTCCCAGCTTTGGGCTGGGTGAGGATGCTCGTGTGAGGATGCTCTGCCGGTCCATCCCTCCCCGCGTCCCGTTAGCAACAGGTGCCGGAGCGGGGAAGGGACACACGGCCGAGGGGCTCCGGCTGATGCCGGGACCCGGCCCCCCCTGGCATTCTGCTGTCCCCCCGTGTCCCCCCGGTCCCCGCAGCCCCTCCCGCCGCCGAGGGCGGACTCTCCGCCGCCGCAGCCCGGATGCCGCCGCGTTCCTGGCCGCTCTCCCGGCCCCGCTGCCGCCGCTTCCTCCAGGATCTGCCGGCGGGGGAAGCCGCGGGGAGGGGGCCCAAGGGCTTCTCCTCCTCTCCTCGGGTTATTTTTTCCGGTGCTTGCTCCAGCGGGGGAGGTGGGAAGAGCCAAAGGCGGCGGTACCCCCTTCCCGCCCCCCCCTCTCCGCCGCAGCACATGGGAAGCAAAAGTTTTCCTCCTCCTCCTCCTCCTCCTCCTCCTCCTCCTGCTGCTGCCGCCGCTGCCGCCGCTCGGTGCCCTCCGCCCGCTGCCCTCGCCCCGCAGCCCCCCCGGGCCGCCCCCCGAGGATGCTCGGGCTCCGCTCGGACACGGATGTCCCGACGGACAGCGAGGAGTAGAGCCCGGCAGGAGCCCCCCAGGCCCGGCGGGGAGCGGAGCCGAGCCCGCGGCCGCATCTTCCGGACGGATCGGCGAGGAAAGGAGCCGCTGGGCCGGAGCAACCGGATGGTTTAGCGGCGCCATGGGCACCGGGATGTGCTCCAGGAGGCAGAAGGGGCTGCTGCAGACCGGCCTCTGCCTGCTCACCCTGGCCTGCCTGGCCTCCGGAGTGCTCCTCTACAACCACTTGCAGCAGAAGGTGCGGAGCGCCGAGGCTCTGGCGCAGAAATACAAACAGCAGCAGGAAGCGCTGTCAGCCCAGCTCCAAGGTGAGTGAGCCCTCCGGAGCTGTCCCTGTGAGTGACACACCCTGGAGCTCCCAGGGTGAGTGACCCCTCGGTGAGTGACCCCTCCGGAGCCTCAAGGTGAGTGAGTGACCCCTCGGTGAGTGACCCCTCTGGAGCTGTCCCTGTGAGTGACCCTCTCTGGAGCTCCCAGGGTGAGTGACCCCTAAGGTGAGTGACCCCTCTGGAGCTCCCCGGTGAGTGAGTGACCCCTCGGTGAGTGACCCCTCTGGAGCTCCCAGGGTGAGTGACCCCTCTGAAGCCTCAAGGTGAATGAGTGACCCCTCCAGAGCTCCCAAGGTGAGTGACCAGCTCCGGAGCTCCCTGGGTGAGTGAGTGACCCCTCGGTGAGTGACCCCTCTGGAGCTGTCCCTGTTAGTGACCCCTCCAGAGCTCCCAGGTGAGTGACCCCTCGGTGAGTGACCCCTCGGTGAGTGACCCCTCCGGAGCTCCCAGGTGAGTGACCCCTCAATGAGTGACTCCTCTGGAGCTGTCCCTGTTAGTGACCCCTCCGGAGCTCCCAGGTGAGTGACCCCTCGGTGAGTGACCCCTCGGTGAGTGACCCCTCGGTGAGTGACCCCTCCGGAGCTCCCAGGGTGAGTGACCCCTCTGAAGCCTCAAGGTGAATGAGTGACCCCTCCAGAGCTCCCAAGGTGAGTGACCAGCTCCGGAGCTCCCAGGTGAGTGACCCCTCGGTGAGTGACCCCTCGGTGAGTGACCCCTCTGGAGCCGTCCCTGTGCGCACACCCTGCTCCATTTCTCTCCCTCCCAGCCGCCATCAGGGTCCCCCGTTCCTCTCTCGGCTTTGGCGATGCTGTGCCGTTTCCTTCCCCCCGTTTGGACGGGAACTGGAGCAGCCTTGAGTGGGAATTGGCGGAGGGGGTCGGAGCTGGATGGGCGAGCTCAGCTGGTTCGCGGCTGTTCCATTTCTTCTCCCTTTTGCTGCAAATTCAAACCCTGTCGGGCCAAATGCGGGGCGCTAAAAACGCAGGGCAGGCTCCGGGAGGCGGCTCCGCTCTCTTTGCCCCGTGTGGGAGTGAGCAGGGAGGGAAGGGATCTTCCCCCGAAGTTTTGTCCCAGCCCGCTGCTGCTGCAAGGCAAGAAACCCACCTCGATCCCGAGAGCTTGGTCCTGACTTAAAAAGTCCGGACTAAAAAAGTCCGGGACTAAAAAAGTCTGGACTAAAAAAGTCTGGACTAAAAAAGTCATGCCAGCATTTTGGGGCTGATGGATGGTGCAGATTTTTAGCTCCCTAAAAAGAGAGGGAAGAAGAGGAAGAATTGGATTTTCTGACCCTGCTGACAAACCCACTTCATTCTCGAGGCATTGGGTCGGACTAAAAAAGTCCGGGAATGAAAAAGTCGGGAATGAAAAAGTCATGGCAGCATTTTGGGGCTGATGGATGCTGCAGGTTTTTAGCTCCCTAAAGAAAGGGGAAGAGGAGGATCGGGAGGAAGAATTGGCTTTTCTGCCCCTGCTGACAAACCCACCTCCTTCTCCAGAGGTTGATCCGGGATTTAAAAAGCCGTGGCAGCATTTTGGGGCTGATGGATGCTGTAGGTTTTTAGCTCCCTAAAAAGAGGGGGAAGAGGAGGAGGAGGAGGAGGAAGAATTGGCTTTTCTGACGCCGCTGCCCAGCCTTGGCTGCCCTGGCAGGAGCTGCCGGAGACCGGAAGGCAAACCCAGCGTGCGGATTCCTCCTCCCCCTCTCTCCCCTCATTTGTCCTCCTTACATAAATGCCTGACTGTGGGAAAATGGGATTGCAGCCCGCAGGGAAGGCTGAGCACGGGCGGCTCTGCCGGCCCTGAACTCTTATCTCCTTTCTCCAGCCTTGCTGGGGGCGCCAAGGCCGCGCTTCCAGCAGCTGTCACAGGATTTGGGGGTCTGGAGGGGCGTGCTGGGAATCCCTCTATGGATTTGGGGCTCTGGAGGGGCGTGCTGGGAACCCCTCCCATGGATTTGGGGATCTGGAGGGGCTTGCTGGGAACCCCTCCCATGGATTTGGGGATCTGGAGGGGCGTGCTGGGGATACCTCCATGGATTTGGGGGTCTGGAGGGGCTTGCTGGGAATCCCTCCATGGATTTGGGGGTCTGGAGGGGTGTGCTGGGGATACCTCCCATGGATTTGGGGGTCTGGAGGAATGTGCTGGGGATACCTCCCATGGATTTGGGGGTCTGGAGGAATGTGCTGGGGATACCTCCCATGGATTTGGGGGTCTGGAGGGGCGTGCTGGGGATACCTCCCATGGATTTGGGGGTCTGGAGGAATGTGCTGGGGATACCTCCCATGGATTTGGGGGTCTGGAGGGGCGTGCTGGGGATACCTCCCATGGATTTGGGGGTCTGGAGGAATGTGCTGGGGATACCTCCCATGGATTTGGGGCTCTGGAGGAATGTGCTGGGGATACCTCCCATGGATTTGGGGCTCTGGAGGAATGTGCTGGGGATACCTCCCATGGATTTGGGGGTCTGGGGGCTCTGGAGGGGTGTGCTGGGAACCAAACCACGAGGTAAGAACGCTGGAGCTGAGCACAATTAATGAAATGCTCTCCCAGGCTGATTTGTGTCCTGGAGAGGAGCACCCAGCCCTGGGCACTGGGGGATGCTCCACCAGGACAAGGTCTGACCCTAAAAGACTCAAAAGTTGAGTCACAGACCCGCAGGGTGCCCCAGCAATCCAGGAAAAATCCCTGGATGTGCCCACAAAGGTGATCTCAGACACCCTGTGCTTGATTTCAGCCGGGGAAGAGCTCCCAGGTCAGCACAGGGATCTTTTTAGGGGGGACAAAAAGGGGTTAAATGATCTCCTGGCCTTGAGCAGAACCATTTTTGGCCGCGTGGATTCGTTCTGGGTGCGCTGCAGAGGCAGCCCGCCCTCCAGGGCTGCCCACCCCGAGGGATCCCCAGCAAACCTCATCGTTTTTCCCCCCAAAGCCGTGAGCTGCCGCCTGTTGCTGGGATTCCCAACCCCTGGCCCAGCCGTTGCCATGGTTACCCCGGGTTTATTTTGGGCAGACAATCGCTTGTCCAACGATTTTTACAAAATCTTCTTGGATTTCATCTCTTTTGGATTCTTCTTTTTTGGATTTGGCTGCTGGGGGAAGCCTGGCCAGGGGAGATGGCAGAGATGCAAGGGGGAGGGATGCTGGCAGTGCCTGGGGTTTTTTATGGTGGGGAAAAATCAGATTTTTATTTTTTAAGGTGGGAAAAAATCAGATTTTTTAATGGTGGGGAAAATATCTGGGTTTTTTTTAATAGTGGAAAAAATATCTGGTTTTTATTTTTTAATGGTGGGGAAAAATCAGATTTTTTTTTTTAATGGTGGGGAAAAATCAGATTTTTTTTAAATGGTGGGGAAATATCTCAGGAGATAACCAGAGTCTGTCCTGCTGTGCCTCTCCCCAGTGGTGTACGAGCACCGGTCCCGCCTGGAGCGCTCCCTGCAGAAGGAGAGGGGAGAGCACAAGAAGACCAAGGAAGGTCGGTGCCAGCTGTCCCCAAAGTCCCCAAAGTCCCCAAAGCCCCTGGGGGCTGGAGAAATAGATAGAATAAATATAAATATAAATATAAATATAAGTATAAATAGAAATATAAATACCAATATCAATACCAATACCAATATCAATATCAATATGCTGACCAATGCTTTATTCAAACATTACAACTTTATTATAAATATAAATATAAAGTATAAATTATAAAATATAAATATAAATATACTGGACAATGCTTTATTCAAACATTATAAATATAAATATAAATATAAATATAAATATAAATATAAATATAAATATAAATATAAATATAAATATAAATATAAATATAAATATAAATATAAATATAAATAAACATGCCGAACAAGGCTTTATTCAAACATCACAACTTTATTATAAATGTAAATATAAATATATAAAATAGAAATATAAACATATAAAATATAAATATGCAGAGCAATGCTTTATTCAAACATCACAACTTTATTATAAATGTAAATATAAATATAACTATAGAAAATTATAAATAGAAATATGCTGGGCAATGCTTTATTCAAACATCACAACTTTATTATAAATATAAATATATATATAAATATAAATATGCTGACCAATGCTTTATTCAAACATTACAACTTTAGTATACATATACATATGCTGAGCAATGCTTTATTCAACCATTACAATATAAAATTAATATAAAATTAATAGAAATAGAAATAGAAATAGAAATAGAAATAGAAATAGAAATAGAAATAGAAATAGAAATAGAAATAGAAATCTGGTGGGCAATGCTTTATTCAAACATTACAACTTTATTATAAGTATAACTATAGATATAGATATAGATATAAATATAAATATAAATACAAATACAAATATAAATATAAATCCAAATGCTGAGCAATGCTTTGTTCAGACCTTGCAGCCCTCTGCCCGTTTCTCTGCCCTTTCCC